>NC_086449.1:109199107-109514107 GCF_028390025.1 Pseudophryne corroboree | reverse complement strand
TCCTTATTGTGTACGCTCGTCCGGGCACAGTATCCTAACTGAGGCTTGGAGGAGGGTCATAGGGGGAGGAGCCAGTGCACACCAGGTAGTTCTAAAGCTTTACTTTTGTGCCCAGTCTCCTGCGGAGCCGCTATTCCCCATGGTCCTTACGGAGTCCCCAGCATCCACTACGGACTACGAGAAATAGAATTATCGGTAAGTAAATTCTTATTATCTGCTTCAGTAATTGATTAGCGCGATCTCCAATAGTTCTAAAATATCACATCTGTTATCAGACAAAATGTAAGTTAAATCCAAGCCAATTCTCAATGTTGAAACAATGAAGTTGCACTATAATTCCTGTCATAGACCTCCTTTCTGTATTCTCATAGAGCTAGTCTGAGAGCTCATGGGTAATGAAGTGAAGATATGTTTTTGCACTCGGTGGCACAAGGAAGCTCCATGTAAAAGATTCAGGGGCCATAGCCAATTTGAATGACAGTCAGGCATATGTGCTCCCACGCAGCTTGCGTTGGGACTAAATGTCTATTCGGCCATACACAATGTTGTATACAGTATGACTGCCCCCTATTAACAAACTTAGCTTGTTACTAGTCCTCATCAGTGCGTTTTTTCAAGTATTGTGGGGTTTTGAGCTCCCTTCTATGTGCTTCTCACACTTGGATGCGTGCTGCCACCAGTATCTGAAGCTTACAATACAAACACCTCTATTGTCATAAGCGCACACTTTCATCAGCATAGACTATCAGCAAACCATATACTTGGTGCATAGACAGTTGTATCAACACACCCTCACTGAACGTAGTCTACAACTTGTTACATTGACCGCTCTTCAGTCATAAGTGTACATACAGCTGAAACGCATATGAGACTATCTCTCATGCTTGTATACACTCTGGTCTGGAACAGGTACAGTGCAAAACGCAGCAAATATGCAAAAAGCTTTTACTGATCCAGCCTCATGGTATATGTATCTGAAGCTGCTCTCCATATGGTTTTAATGAGTGAAGGGTTCAAGCAGTAGAATAGCAACACAACTATTAACACAAACACACCAATATTTGTTAACCACATCTCTGATGAGGCACGAGAGCTGTAACTACACATATATACAACAACAAATTGAAATATTTTGCTATGTAGCAATTGTGACGCATTTCTATAGCAGAGTTGATGCTGGTTGGCAGTTGTGTGTAAGATGCTTTTCTAGAGGGCACTGCGCCGGAGTGTGAAAATGATCATGTCCACATTTGTGCCCAGACAATGTAATTGGTTCAGACCTTGTGTAAAGCCTGTTTTGTAGTGTTTCTATACTTGGGAGAACTAGGTTATTTACATATTTGTGTTACTTTTGTAGACCAGAGTGTGGAGGTTTTGTTTTTAGTTAGTTTTTTGCTGCCTCTGAAGTCTCCTTCCTAAAGTGAGGTCACCAAACCTGTACCTCCCTATTGTGGTCTAACTTGTGACTTTTATAGTGCAACCGCAGACAGCATTACCGGTGTATAAATAACAGCCCGGCAGCAGGTATGTGGATTAAAGCTACTGTTGCAAGGCTTGGACGTAGCTCGAGGTGGCCAGAATTTTGGAGCTCTCTGTGGGATATTGGCTGTTGGCCACTAGGTGTGGAGAGAGGTCTGGATTGTTGAGGGCCTTCTGTGGTTTCCGTTTTTACTGCCTCTGCACTGCACCAGAGACCCCAGTATTCAGCGCAGCCCCTTGTGTTTCATGGAGCAGCATCGACACCTATGACTGCATCCTCACTCAGCCTGCTCGGTACTGGTCTGCAGCAAGTCTTGGACCAGCCTCATTTTAGTGGCCTTCCGTTCCTCCTCTGTACAGATGGAGAACCATTCTTCAATCCTCCACACTATTGGACTGTTGATAGTAGACCATGTTCTATTGTCTCCATAACCACAGCATAGCCTGCTTACATATTTTGTGTCTACCTGCCTCCTTTTTCTTCATTTAAGAACACCTGAATTACTGGACTGCATTTAATCCACAAATCCTCAATATTATGCCATGTTATGCACCACTCCGACATCAAGTGCAGTTTGTTTTCTATAGTATCAAAAATATTTTATCCCTTCTCCATAACTGGAAGAATCTCCAATGACTAGGCTGCATTGCAGTATTAAATTGTTGTTTTCCCAAAATGAGCGCATATATATATATATATATATATTTTTTTTTTTTCTCTCTCAGGAAAAATGGATGCATTAGGTTGTATGTCAGCCTTTACACAATTTTTGACACTGTAAAAATACAAATCCCAAGCACATATTGCCCCTTCCTGGCCAATTCTGTCTGAGCTTGAGGTGTTAGCAGCTTCAGAGCGGCCCTGTTTCAGTACTCCTCAGACTGGGTTTTACAGTCTGAGCACTTTACTTGTTTGGAGGAAGAGTTATCTCCTCTAACTCGCCATCTGCCCTTCTGTACATTCCTACAGCACTGCTCCCCCAGCTCATGAACACAGTAGTCTTCTTGTTCACAAACATGTGACCTGGACATACAGATGGAGCCTCGCTCATCTATGCTGTCTATGGCGTTAGTCGCGATCACGGAGTCACAGCATGAGTGGGCGCAAGGTGGATGCCTAGTCTTAGGGAGGCTCACAGAGCTTATGGCGTTTGGCGTTACTGGTGAGTGTAATACCTGCGATCATCCACCAGATGTCGCTTATTAAAATCACTATTGTGTGTGGTCTCCATTGACACTATACACTATAGCACAAGAACTACTTTACTGTACACTGTATGGACAATGCTATACACTCGTATCATTACCCTATTTAAAATACGCTGCGGCATTAAGTTCCCGTAGACAAATCAATAAATACAAATAGTGTATACAGACGCAAACGAACGTGTTGATGTTAGGTTTATGTGAGCTATTAAATTGAATTGGGCTTAAAGCTTAATATCTTCGGTTCTGGGGGTCCAATCGGTTCAGAACCGTGTTGGTATGGAAGTGGAGACGACTAGCTACCAGAGGATACCAACCTCAAATTTGTATAGACTATTTTTATTTATTTATTTACTTTGGGTCTCGAGAGAGAATGAATATTTTCGACAGCGTCTCTGAACTCACCACTTCCCCTCACCCTTCCCCCTCCCCTGACAGACATCTTTTCAGATAAAGAGACCAGTTTACAGTCAATAAATTGCTAACAAAGTATGTAAATGAAGGGCTGATGATACAGCCACTTTGGTTGGGGGAAAGGACTAGAGAGGACCAGAGTGAATGTACAGTACTGTGCTACAGATTTGCGCGTCAGACGCCCCGACAGTTAGTTATGGAAACAGGTCTTTTCCTCTGTGCATAACTCTATTGAATGTAAGGTTCTTAAATATGTGAATGTTCTAAAAAGTAAAAATTAATGAAGTGTCAAGAAGAAAAAAAAATCAAAGGCATTCGCACTTTAGGAATCGAACCCGGGACTCTGAGCATGGGGTGCGGGACACTTAACCGCTTGGCCACGACGCCTGGTGATAGAGAGACAAGCTCACATGTAAATGTACGACAGTGATCCTTTCCCATGGATTTTGTTGTATTGGCTATGAGACTTGGACGCTCACATACAGCACTGTATGCCTAACGTCAATGGACCATTGCTTTAATACGTTCGTTTGCGTCTGTATACACTATATTTTTATTTGATTAGTCTACGGGACTTGGACGCTCACATAACCTTAACGTCAATGGACCATTGCTTTAACACATTTCCTTGCATCGGTATACACTAATTTTATTGATTGGTTTATTGGCTTTATTTTAATTTGACTCTCTCCGTCTGACCATTGTTCTGTGTTTACAGTAACATTACAGTTGTCACTGACCATTTGCCAGAGCTTGTAGAGCAATCCGCTGCTATTTGCTCTACAGTACTGGATTAGTGGAGCATTAGCCACCCAGTGGTGAAGATGTGTATTGCATGCTGCGTGTGTAGTCATGCCTCAACGCGCCTCTCCGTGCAACAACTGAACAACCTGAGCTATCGCTTAGGTGTGACTAATCCTCCGTTTAGACGGCGAAACAGTAACGATGAGGGATGCTCCATCTGTATGTTACTCATAAATGTGGTACTTCTCCTCCTGTCCTTGATTACATTCCAATATAAGGCAGCAATGAGACTGATGCCACTTGAAACTCTTGGGAGAGACCGATGCACTGCTGCAATCGGGGACCATTTCTATCTTGCAAGATCTGTATTTTAGGAAACTCTAAAAAGGTAGATACTCTTATGATCTACAGGTTCGTCATAACTCATGGAGTCTCTTGTTTCTTACCTGTAAGTCTCCTTGCAGGGAGTCTTGCATCTATAGTGGGGAAACTACTGGAAGGTATTTTAAGAGAGAGAATACAGGAGTTAATTGAAATCAATAAGGTTATTAATAGGAACCAACACGGATTCATGAAGGGTAGATCATGTCAAAGTAGCGTAATAGGCTTTTCTGAAACCGTGTGAACCTAGATCGGGAAAAGAGGTGAATGTAATCTTTTTAGACTTTGCTAAAGCTTTGGATACAGTACCTCACATGAGACTTATCTACAAATTTAAGAGAACTTGGGCTAGGGAGCACAATAAGTGGCTCTCCCTGATATAGAAAGAGGGGTTTCCTGCTTTTATAAGAAATGGGATTTGTATTTTGAGATCTTCACGAGACCATGCTAAGATTTTACATTTTTTTAAGTAAACCACTTGGTGTTTGCTATATCAACTGTAGCCCTCCCCCCTACTCCAGTCATCTCCCACTTATATATGTGGACCTATATTTTAGTGCAGGCATGGCCAACCTGTGGCTCTCCAGCTGTTTTGAAACTACACATCCCAGTGTGCCCTGCCACAGATTTAGCATTTCCTATTAGTAAACCTGTGTCGGTGTATGCTTGCGCTTCTAGTTTCGCAACAGCTGGAGAGCCACAGGTCGGCCAGTCCTGTTTTAGTGCTTTATGAACACTTGTTCTAGAGGCCACATGCTCCTTGCCAGTGTTTTCCTCCCTGCTTTTTCCCTTCACCTATACTATATATTTTTATTTATTTATTTTTCTCTAATGTCCTAAGTGGATGCTGGGGACTCCGTAAGGACCATGGGGAATAGCGGCTCCGCAGGAGACTGGGCACATCTAAAGAGAGCTTTAGGACGATATGGTGTGCACTGGCTCCTCCTCCAAGCCTCAGTTAAATCTCTGTGCCCGAACGAGAAGGGTGCACACTAGGGGCTCTCCTGAGCTTCTTAGTGAAAGTTTTAGATTAGGTTTTTTATTTTCAGTGAGACCTGCTGGCAACAGGCTCACTGCATCGAGGGACTAAGGGGAAAAGAAGCGAACTCACCTGCGTGCAGAGTGGATTGGGCTTCTTAGGCTACTGGACATTAGCTCCAGAGGGACGATCACAGGCCCAGCTTGGATGGGTCCCAGAGCCGCGCCGCCGGCCCCCTTACAGAGCCAGAAGGCAGAAGAGGTCCGGAAAATCGGCGGCAGAAGACGTCCTGTCTTCAACAAGGTAGCGCACAGCACTGCAGCTGTGCGCCATTGCTCTCAGCACACTTCACACTTCGGTCACTGAGGGTGCAGGGCGCTGGGGGGGGGGCGCCCTGAGACGCAATAAAAACACCTTGGATGGCAAAAAAAATGCATCACATATAGCTCCTGGGCTATATGGATGCATTTAACCCCTGCCAGAATCCATAAAAAAGCAGGAGAAAAGTCCGCGAAACAGGGGCGGAGCCTATCTCCTCAGCACACTGGCGCCATTTTCCCTCACAGCTCCGTTGGAGGGAAGCTCCCTGTCTCTCCCCTGCAGTCACTACACTACAGAAAGGGTTAAAAAAAAGAGAGGGGGGCACTAATTAGGCGCAGTATTAACTATACAGCAGCTATAAGGGGAAAAACACTTGTATAAGGTTATCCCTGTATATATATATATATATATAGCGCTCTGGTGTGTGCTGGCAAACTCTCCCTCTGTCTCCCCAAAGGGCTAGTGGGGTCCTGTCCTCTATCAGAGCATTCCCTGTGTGTGTGCTGTATGTCGGTACTTTTGTGTCGACATGTATGAGGAGAAAAATGATGTGGAGACGGAGCAGATTGCCTGTAATAGTGATGTCACCCCCTAGGGGGTCGACACCTGAGTGGATGAACTGTTGGAAGGAATTACGTGACAGTGTCAGCTCTGTATAAAAGATAGTGGTTGACATGAGACAGCCGGCTACTCAGCTTGTGCCTGTCCAGACGTCTCATAGGCCGTCAGGGGCTCTAAAGCGCCCGTTACCTCAGATGGCAGATATAGACGCCGACACGGATACTGACTCCAGTGTCGACGGTGAAGAGACGAATGTGACTTCCAGTAGGGCCACAAGTTACATGATTGAGGCAATGAAAAATGTTTTACACATTTCTGATAATACGAGTACCACCAAAAAAGGGGTATTATGTTCGGTGAGGAAAAACTACCTGTAGTTTTCCTGAATCTGAGAAATTAAATGAGGTGTGTGATGATGCGTGGGTTTCCCCCGATAACAACGGATAATTTCTAAAATGTTATTGGCATTATATCCTTTCCCGCCAGAGGTTAGGGTGCGTTGGGAAACACCCCCTAGGGGGGATAAAGCGCTCACACGCTTGTAAGGGCTCTACCTTCGCCTGAGATGGCCGCCCTTAAGGATCCTGCTGATAGAAAGCAGGAGGGTATCCTAAGAGGTATTTACACACATACTGGTGTTATACTGCAACCAGCAATCGCCTCAGCCTGGATGTGCAGTGCTGGGTTGGCGTGGTCGGATTCCCTGACTGAAAATATTGATACCCTAGATAGGGACAGTATATTTTTGCCTATAGAGCATTTAAAAGATGCATTTTTATATATGCGTGATGCACAGCGGAATATTTGCCGACTGGCATCAAGTCTAAGCGCGTTGTCCATTTCTACCAGTAGAGGGTTATGGACACGTCAGTGGTCAGGTGATGCGTATTCCAAACGGCATTTGGAAGTATTGCTTTATTAAGGGAGGAGTTATTTGGGGTCGGTCTTTCAGACCTGGTGGCCACGGCAACAGCTGGGAATTCCACGTTTGTACCCCAGGTCGCCTCTCAACATGAGAAGACGCCGTATTATCAGGCGCAGTCTTTTCGTGGACAAGCGGGCAAAAGGTTCCTCATTTCTGCCCCGTGACAGAGGGAGAGGAAAAAGGCTGCAGAAATCAGCCAGTTCCCAGGAACAGAAACCCTCTCCCGCCTCTGCCAAGCCCTCAGTATACGCTGGGGCTTTACAAGCAGAATCAGGCACGGTGGGGGGCCCGTCTCAATGAATTTCAGCGCGCAGTGGGCTCACTCGCAAGTAGACCCCTGGATCCTTCAGGTGATATCTCAGGGGTACAAATTAGAATTCGAGACGTCTCCCCCTCGCCGTTTCCTAAAGTCGGCTTTACCGATGTCTCCTTCTGACAGGGAGACAGTTTTGGAAGCCATTCACAAGCTGTATTCCCAGCAGGTGATAATCAAGATACCCCTCCTGCAACAGGGAACGGGGTATTATTCCACACTGTTGTGGTACCGAAGCCGGACGGCTCGGTGAGACCGATTCTAAATCTAAAATCTTTGAACACTTACGTACAGAGGTTCAAATTCAAGATTGAGTCACTCAGAGCAGTGATTGCGAACCTGGAAGAAGGAGACTACATGATGTCTCGGGACATCAAGGATGCTTACCTTCATGTCAAAATTTACCCTTCTCACCAAGGGTACCTCAGGTTTATGGTACAGAACTGTCACTATCAGTTCAGACGCTGCCGTATGGATGGTACACGGCACCCCGGGTCTTTACCAAGGTAATGGCCGAAATGATATTCCTTCGAAGGAAGTGAATTTTAGTTATCCCTTCCTTGGACAATTCCCTGATAAGGGTAAGATCCAGGGAACAGTTGGAGGTCGGTGTAGCACTATCTCAGGTAGTGTTGCGGCAGCACGATTGGATTCTCAATATGCCAAAATCGCACCTGGTTCCGACGACGTGTCTTCTGTTCCTAGGGATGATCCTGGACACAGTCCAGAAAAAGGTGTTTCTCCCGGAGGAGAAAGCCAGGGAGTTATCCGAGCTAGTCAGGAACCTCCTAAAACCGAGCCAAGTCTCAGTGCATCAATGCACAAGGGTTCTGGGTAAAATGGTGGCTTCCTACGAAGCAATCCCATTCGGCAGATTCCACGCAAGAACTTTCCAGTGGGACCTGCTGGACAAATGGTCCGGATCGCATCTTCAGATGCATCAGCGGATAACCCTGTCACCAAGGACAAGGGTGTCCCTCCTGTGGTGGTTGCAGAGTGCTCATCTTCTAGAGGGCCGCAGATTAGGCATTCAGGACTGGGTCCTGGTGACCACTGATGCCAGCCTGCGAGGCTGGGGAGCAGTCACACAGGGAAGGAATATCCAGGGCTTATGGTCAAGCCTGGAGACATCACTTCACATAAATATCCTGAAGCTAAGGGACATTTACAATGCTCTAAGCTTAGCAAGACCTCTGCTTCAAGGTCAGCCGGTGTTGATCCAGTCGGACAACATCACGGCAGTCACCCACGTAAACAGACAGGGTGGCACAAGAAGCAGGAGGGCAATGGCAGAAGCTGCAAGGATTCTTCGCTGGGCGGAAAATCATGTGATAGCACTGTCAGCAGTATTCATTCCGGGAGTGGACAACTGGGAAGCAGACTTCCTCAGCACGACCTCCACCCGGGAGACTGGGGACTTCACCCAGAAGTCTTCCACATGATTAAAAACTCGACAGGTATTGCGCCAGGTCCAGGGACCCTCAGGCAATAAGCTGTAGACGCTCTGGTAACACCGTGGGTGTACCAGTCAGGGTATGTGTTCCCTCCTCTGCCTCTCATACCCAAGGTACTGAGATTGATAAGATGGAGAGGAGTAAGCACTATATTCATGGTTCCGGATTGGCCAAGAAGGACTTGGTAACCGGAACTTCAAGAGATGCTCACGGAGGATCCGTGGCCTCTACCTCTAAGAAGGGACCTGCTCCAGCAAGGACCCTGTCTGTTCCAAGACTTACCGCGGCTGCGTTTGACGGCATGGCGGTTGAACGCCGGATCCTGAAGGAAAAAAGGCATTCCGGATGAAGTCATCCCTATCCTGATCAAAGCCAGGAAGGATGTAACCCCAAAAACATTATCACCGCGATTGGCGAAAATATGTTGCGTGGTGCGAGGCCAGTAAGGCCCGACGGAGGAAATTCAACTGGGTCGATTCCTACATTTCCTGCAAACAGGAGTGTCTATGGGCCTGAAATTGGGGTCCATTAAGGTTCAAATTTCGGCCCTGTCAATTTTCTTCCAAAAAGAACTAGCTTCAGTCCCTGAAGTTCAGACGTTTGTAAAAGGGGTTCTGCATATACAGCCTCCTTTTGTGCCTCCAGTGGCACTTTGGGATCTCAATGTAGTTTTGGGTTCCAAAAGTCACATTGGTTTGAACCACTTAAATCTGTGGAGTTAAAATATCTCACATGGAAAGTGGTCATGCTGTTGGCCCTGGCCTGGGCCAGGCGCGTGTCAGAATTGGCGGCTTTATCCTGAAAAAGCCCTTATCTGATTTTCCATTCGGACAGGGCGGAATTGAGGACTCGTCCTCAGTTTCTCCCCAAGGTGGTTTCAGCGTCTCACCTGAACCAACCTATTGGTGGTGCCTGCGGCTACTAGGGACTTGGAGGCCTCCAAGTTGCTAGACGTTGTCAGTGCCCTGAAAATATATGTTTCCAGGACGGCTGGAGTCAGGAAATCTGACTCGCTGTTTATCCTGTGTGCACCCAACAAGCTGGGTGCTCCTGCTTCTAAGCAGACTATTGCTCGTTGGATTTGTAGTACAATTCAGCTTGCACATTCTGTGGCAGGCCTGCCACAGCCAAAAATCTGTAAATGCCCACTCCACAAGGAAGGTGGGCTCATCTTGGGCGGCTGCCCGAGGGGTCTCGGCTTTACAACTTTGCCGAGCAGCTACTTGGTCAGGAGCAAATACGTTTGTAAAATTCTACAAAATTGATATCCTGGCTGAGGAGGACCTGGAGTTCTCTCATTTGGTGCTGCAGAGTCATCCGCACTCTCCCGCCCGTTTGGGAGCTTTGGTATAATCCCCATGGTCCTTACGGAGTCCCCAGCATCCACTTAGGACGTTAGAGAAAATAAGAATTTACTTACCGATAATTCTATTTCTCATAGTCCGTAGTGGATGCTGGGCGCCCATCCCAAGTGCGGATTGTCTGCAATACTTGTACATAGTTATTGTTACAAAAATCGGGTTATTATTGTTGTGAGCCATCTTTCAGAGGCTCCTCTGTTATCATGCTGTTAACTGGGTTCAGATCACAGGTTATACGGTGTGATTGGTGTGGCTGGTATGAGTCTTACCCGGGATTCAAAATCCTTCCTTATTGTGTACGCTCGTCCGGGCACAGTATCCTAACTGAGGCTTGGAGGAGGGTCATAGGGGGAGGAGCCAGTGCACACCAGATAGTCCTAAAGCTTTCTTTAGATGTGCCCAGTCTCCTGCGGAGCCGCTATTCCCCATGGTCCTTACGGAGTCCCCAGCATCCACTACGGACTATGAGAAATAGAATTATCGGTAAGTAAATTCTTATTTTTGTTACTTATATCCTTTTGCTCCTTTTCGCCTCCTTTTTGTCAATGAAATTTCCATTTGGTATGTCTTAGTTATGGTACCACTACAGGCTAGTTGTTTATAAAACTGTAGTTTTGTATTTCTAATTTATTTGTGGCTGTGTACTGCACTGATTCAGATGTAGTCTGTGATCCTTTCTTTTTACTTCTGCTACTTTAAAAAGATAATTAAAAGCTACTGTTGGTCTGTGGGGCCTGGACAATAGGGGATTTCAGACTCTGATAAGAATGAGCGGAAGTAGACCACTAAAGGAGAACAAATAGTACACATAAACTGATGATTGAGGGATTGAGTATCTTGACACTGACTACACTTTCATATTCTTGTCTTGAAGAGATGGGACTTTTGTTGATCATTGTTAGTGCTCTTTTTATGCTGATGCTTCCAGTTTACAGTACAGCAATGTATTGAGCTAATCTGACTGGCAAATGAGCAGGAGTTAGGCTACTAAACTTGTATTTATCCCTTGGTCTTTCCAGGGACAGGATCCCTTTACCGAAACAGAAAATGGCACCGCACAGAAGGGAGTGGCCAATTATGAAGTTCTAGTTGCTGAGGAAGACGATGATCATATTGTCTTTGAAGATGATGATGACTTTACTAACAATCACGATAAGGATCCTACTCCTGATAATGAGGAACCTGATAAGGATGACTCTCTTCCCAGTGAGCTGGAAGCGACAGAAACAGCTCTTCCACATAACTATAATGATTTCATAACTCTAGATGTTGTTGGAACACTTTATGGGGATGATGAGGATGAGATGGAAGAAGACGAGGAGGCAGCTGAGGCCCCATGATCCACATCCTAATGCATACCCACATTTCTAGTGAAACATCACCTTTTGTTGATTGGTCCTAACTGTGAATGTTTCTTTTACTTAATGCCAATTTCTTCTTTAAAACATTATCTAAAGCAAGAAATGCTCTGTCCACATGTTGGCTAGTTTATTGAATGTCTGGGAGGAACCAATGTTATTGCTGCACAAAGGACAGCTGATTGCACCAGACGTTGATTCCTGTGAATGTTGTGTGCAGCTTTTGATAGATGTGGGGGTTGATCATAATATCCATTTCTCTAACACCTTTGGATGAGCCAAAAACTTGGGAGCCATTGAAAAGGCCACTGCAGTACATGTATATCCTCTGAAACGGTTACAGTTGACTATAATATGATTGCTGATTGTAGAAGGTGGTATCCTTGAAAATTATTTGTTTATTGCAGTATGGCTGAGTGTTTCCCCTTCCAAGCATCTGCATTAAATGACTTTTATTTGTAATCAACTGGTCATGTTTTAAAGCTTACAACTGCTTTTAAAGACAGTACTGGGATATATAAAAAAAAAAAAAGATACAAACCACAGTATCTGTGTGTTATACTAAATAAATTGGAGGGGGACACAGACCCTATGACAGAGGTTCCCAAATGCAGTCCTCAAGGCACCCCAACAGTCCAGGATTTAGGTATAACCATGGCTCAGCACAGATGGTTAAATCAAATTGACTGAGGTGCTAATAAAGTCACCTGTGGCCAAGCATGGATATATTTTAAATCAGGACCGTTGGGGTGCCTTGGGGACCGCTGGGGTGCCTTGAGGACCGAGTTTGGGAACCTCTGCTATATGAAATCTTCGGAGAAAAAGAAACCCAGCAGTCCCGATTTTTATGTCTGTATAGTTAAATATGCCCCTTTATTTGGCAAGTGAAGTTTTTGATAAGTGTGTTTACTTATCAAACAATGGGGAGCTAGGTCATAAGATATGCAGCTATTGTGCTGGAAGCAATGTCATCTGTGAATGTAGCATTCAGGTCCACTCTCCACAGTCCGTATTCTGAGGTCTATTCGTTTTAGTTCAGTGGCTAAATTGTTGGTCTAACTACAATATATCTGTTTTCTATTGTATTAAATATTTCATTTAAGCGGATTGAACTGTAAATAAAACTAAGACGTAAAGCTGGCTCCATAGTAGATGTAGCTTCTGCATCCTGCTTTGACAAGTACATGAATGAGCTGGTGTAAACTGTTAAAGATCAAGAAAGGAAAAAAGAAATTCATCCTGTGCAGGTTCTACACCATACTAACTTGCTTTTTATATACAATGCCCCACTTAAATATCTTTTTCATTCACTAGGTGACACTGGATCATAGACAATGGGGTGTAGACAGGTGGATAATTGGAGCCTGGCACTTTAATTTTTTTGTTTTGAGGAAGTGTCGCTGGCTCCTTCCCCTCTAGATCCCTCCAAGCCCAGTTTAGATTAGTACCTCAAGGAGCCAGGTGGTACAAAGGCTGTCTCCAGACCTTTTTTTACATTTTATTTTTATTTCTTTTGCTTGATCATCAGTGAAGACTTTAACATGCAGACTGTATGCTGCTGAAGAAAAGTATCTGAGTGGCAGAAAACCAAGGAATTGGGTGTTGTCAGAGGGAGTATTGAATAGAAGATGAGGTAGAAAGTGAGCGTGGGACAAAGAGCTTAAGATGAGAGACTACTGTGTTTGGTGAAGAATTGGGTCTTGAGAGCCTGTTTGGAAGTTTTTTGGCCTCAGCAATAGCTCATTGGTTTAAAATAAAGTGCCTCAGGAATTGGGTGCTCTGATACTGTCCTTCCCAACTTCACAGGATTTTTATTTTATTTCTCTTTCATCCACTAGAAGACACTGGAACAGCATTATACAGTAGGGGGTGTGAAGCTTGCAACCGGATGTGTGGCACAATCTAAAAATTAAACATGGTCTGCACAGCCGGCTCCTCGCCCCTCAGTTTGAAAAATTGTGCTGGAGGTACAGCACGTGGGGGCTATGGCTCCTTGATAAATATTCTAAAGAGAACAAGTGATATTGTGCTGCGTCAACCTAACAAAAGGGGGACAAAGCCAAGTTATTTGAGAGACAAAGATCCCTTTTGAAGGGACCTGCATCTCTCAGCAGGAGCTCCTCTATAAAAGTCTGAGTGAGTACTGGTTGTAGCAATGGGGCCCTTAGCTTTAACATTATGAAGTGGTGTGGAGGCGCCGCTACGGGACCTTGTATTAAACGGGCAGCGTGACTCAGTGTGGAAGCGCCACACAGCTGAGAAGTTTCAGCCACGTGGGGAAGGAGCTCGCGTGGCGCAGCACGGACAGGGAGAGAGATTACAAGAAGGTCAGCAGTATGTAACAATACCTCCGCACAGAGCATATTTTTAATAGACAAGAGGGAGAAAGGAATGTGGTACACAGACTGAGGTGCCTAAATAGAAGGGTCCCAGAGGAAAGACACTCACAGGGGATATACGAGTCTATGATGTGACCTGAAATTTTCAGTGGTGGCCATTTTAATTAATCAGGTGCCAGACTGAGGTGAAGGAGGAGACCTCCCCCTCTGAGAAAACAGCAAATGAGCATAGGGGGGGAGGGTTTTTTTTTTTACAAGGTAAGCTCCCTCTGCTGTTGAAACTTGAGATTATATGCATCAGGGGGTCTCCTGTATAATTACATTTTATTGTTTATATTTTTAAAGGAATACTATTGCAAAGATCCTGAGGGAAGTAGAAGGAAGCGAGTGAATATCAACCCCAACATTGTAGCTGAATTAGTCGGGTGTGCGTGGGTTGCAAGACGGCTGGTGTTTTTTTGTTATATATATATATATATAATCCAGCCAGGTGGCTCCAATATACCTTTGCTTCCATTATCCATCACAGTCTTTCTCGTCCTAGTTTAAAGGGTGAAAGCACTGCGAAACGGTCTGGGATGGGGTTTAGTCAACATGTCTAAAGCACCAACCAAGACCTCTAAGACATATGTTTGCATGAAATGTAGCAAGAAGAGCACGAGGGTTTGCAGCCTCGGGGAGTGCCATTCCTGTTTAGGCAAGGATGCTCCACCCGGGAGCAGTGCTCAGTCTAAATCATTGGAACATACCCTAGCACACAGGTTCTCAAACTCGGTCCTCAGGATCCCACACAGTGCATGTCTTGCAGGTCTCCTCACAAAATCACAAGTGAAATAATTAGCTCCACCTGTATTCCTTTTAAAATGTGTCTGAGTAATTAATACACCTGTGCACCTGCTGGGTTACCTGCAAAACATGCACTGTGTGGGGTCCTGAGGACCGAGTTTGAGAACCTATGCCCTAGCAGATAAGATCTCCAAGGAGATGGCGGAGTCCCGCAATCAGAATGGGCTGCGGGATTCTCAAAGATGATGGAAGAATTTATGATCAGGTTAATGCTGCCCGCATAAGCAGTGACCAATGTGCGCAAGGCAGTTTAGAGACCTCTTCCCATATTACCAGAAGGGTCAGAGGAGGAGGATGGTCTTATTATTGATGCAGAGGAAGGTGAGTTGATTGAAACTACCCTGGATGCCGGCTCTCAGGAAGAGGACACTGTAGTCACGGGTATAGATTCCCTTATTGAAGCAGTAAAGGAGGTCCTAAACTTTGAGGAAGAAGTTAAGGAGCCAGAGGATTTTGAGTTAATCGAATCGAATCCCAAAAGCCCCTCTGAGCAGTGTTTCCCATTCCTAAATCTCACCAAACTCAGATGGAGGAAGCTTGGAAGCAGCCTGATAAACGCTTTCAATTTCCAAAGAGGTTTCAAGTAAATTATCCTTTACCAAAAGGTGTAATGGCGAAATGGGAGGCTCCACCAGTGGTGGATGCTTCTTTAGGAAGGTTGTCAAAAAACACAATCTTACCAATACCTAGTTTGACGACTTTAAAGGATGCATCAGATCGTAAGGTTGACAACTTTAAAGTCGATCTTTGTAGCAGCAGGTGCAGCACACAGACTATCATCAGTGCTTGGGTTAACAAGGATACAGTAGCATGGTCTGGACGTATTGTACAGGCTATTGAGGAGGAAAATAGCCTGGAAGAGATTACTCAACTGGCAGAGCATATTCGAGAATCGGCTTCATATTTGTGTCACTCCTCAAAGGATATTAGCAAGATAGCATCACACATCTCCGCATTGGCCATATCGGCTAGAAGGATTTTATGGGTAAGAGAATGGCAGGGAGACTCTGACTCCAAGAAGGCGGCAGAAGTCATCCCCTTTTTGGCGGGAGATGTTATCCGGTCGAGAGTTAGACAAGTAGATTTCACAAGCCACGGCAGGGAAATACATCGTTCTTCCTACTCCTTATACGAGAACTGCTCCACAGGTTAGGAGAGGGTATTTGGGTCCAGTTTTTAATTAATTTAGATCACATTCCTTTCGAGCCCGAGGAAGAGGTTTTGGTGCTCAAGCACATGGTGGCAGAGGTCGCTCACAGGCAACCGCCAGAAAACAGGATAAGCCTGCTGACAAGACCGTGGCATGACTGTCTGCCAGCTCACTTGGGGTCATCCTTGGTGGGCGCATGGCTGGAAAGGTTTTGGGATATCTGGGCCAAAACCTCACCAGAAGTTTGTATAAACATTATCTCCCAGGGATACAGAATAGATTTTCAACAGCGCCCTCAGAGTCATTTTTTTACAACAAGATTTCCTCGGTGTCCTCAGAAAGCGAAGGCATTACTGACTGCAATTCAGAAATTGCTACGCACAGAGGTAATTATTCCAGTCCCCGACTCTCAAGAGGAACGGGATTCTATTTGAATCTTTTAGTCGTGCCAAAACCAGACAGGGCGGTCAGACCGATACTCAATTTAAAAGTTTTAAACCAATTTCTAACGGTCTACAGATTCAAGATGGAATCAATCCAGTCTGTCATTGCAGGCTTAACATGGGGAGTTCATGCTGTCCATGGATATAAAGGATACATACCTTCATATCCCGATTTGGATTCCTCAGCAAGCATACTTAAGATTCACACTGGTGAAGGATCACTTCGAGTTCAGGGCCTTGCCATTCGGTCTATCATCAGCCCCAAGAATTTTTACAAAGATCATGGCAATAATGGTTGCAGGATTGAGACTGTTAGGGGTCATGATCATACCTTATCTAGACGATCTGCTGATCAAAGGTGCTCAGAAGTCTCATCAATTTCTCATTCAACATGGGTGGATTGTGAATCTCCAGAAATCCAATCTAATGCCAACTTCAATTTCTCGGTCTCATCTTGGACACAGTACAATTGAGGGTATTCTTACCAGAGAGCAAGATACAGGACATACAGAGGCTGGTGGCTCAGGTACTAAAGACACAGACTGTTTACCTACACCTCTGTGTACAGCTTCTCGGGAAGATGGTGGCGTCTTTCGAGGCTCTACAGTACGGCAGACTTCACTCCCGACCTTTCCAGATGAACCTCGTTGCTCAGGGAGCAGGTTCGCACTGGCATCTACATCGCAGAATCAGGCTTTTACCACAAGTCCGAACCTCCCTAATTTGGTGGTCGTTACACAGGAATCTCGCAGCAGGGAAGAAATTCGGCATTTGGGATTGGAGGATCCTCACAACGGATGCCAGTCTCAGAGGTTGGGGTGCTGTCCTAGAGGAACATCAGTTTCAGGGCAGATGGATGTCACAAGAGAGCAGTCTACCCATAAACATTCTTGAACCAAGAGCAGTTTACAATGCGCTTCGCTTAGCTGAAGACCTACTGATTGGTCAACACAGTCGGACAATGTCACAACAACGGCATACATAAACCGTCAGGGAGGAACAAAGAGCAAGATGGCATTAAAAGAAGCCACAAAATTCTGGTTGTGGGCAGAAAGGCGAAACATCGTTCTCTCGGCAGTGTTCATTACAGGGGTAGACAACTGGGAAGCTGATTATCTCACCAGAACATGCATCCAGGAGAGTGGTGTCTACACCCACAGGTCTTCGAGATGGTGGTGAGAAGATGGGGCCTACCTCAGGTAGACCTCATAGTGTCTCGAAACAACCATCAGCTGCCCAGGTATGTGGCCAGAATGAGAGATCCGGCAGCGGAAGGAGTGGAAGCATTGATGCTTCCTTGGTGTTACAGAAAGGTTTACATTTTTTTCACCTTTCCCGCTCATACCCAGAGTTCTAAAGAAGGCAAAACCGGAAAGAGTGTGGGCAATTCTAATAGCACCAGATTGGCCCCGCAGGAGTTGGTACTCGAACTTGCGAGGGCTAATAGCGGAAGACCCCGGGAGGTTATCTCAGAGACAAGACCTGCTATCTCAGGGGCCGTTCCTCCACCCAGACCTGAACAGGCTGCGTTTTAACGGCATGGCTCTTGAGACCCGGATCTTAACAGAGGGATACCAAGAGTGGCCATTGCTACGATGATAGCCGTTCGGAAGCCAGTCACGGCCATGCACTACTACAGAATATGGAAGAGATACATGGACTGGTGTCATGAATGGGGGTGGGATTCGAAGGAATTCCACTTGTCCAGACTTCTACGTTTCCTCCAAGCCGGTTTAGATGGAGGACTAAGATTGGGTTCTTTGAAGGTTCAGGTTTCGGCTCTCCATCCTATTTCAACAGCGTTTAGCATCCTTACAGGAAGTTCAACCTTTCTTGCAAGGGGTTCTGAGGATACAACCTCCTTTCCGTCCTCCCACTGCACTGTGGGCCCTAAACTTAGTGTTGGAATATTTTAAGATAAACAACCTTTGAGCCTTTGGAAAGAGCGGAGTTGAAATATTTCTCTTGGAAGGTCACGTTATTACTTGCCTTAGCTTCGGCCAGAAGGGTCTCTGAGTTGGGAGCCTTATCATGTAAGTGTCCTTTTCTAATTTTCCATGAAGATACAAGGGCAGAGTTCCTTCGTAAGGTCGTTTTTTAGGGTTTCGTGTGAACCAGCCACTTGTGGTCCCATCTTTTCAATGAGTTACAGATGGGGACATGTCTTTGGACGTTGTAAGAGCTCTACGGATATACGTACAGGTTACGTCGTCCATCCGAAAGTCAGACCATTTGTTTGTTCTTTATGATGGTCCAAAGAAGGGTTGGTCAGCATTGAAGCAGACTCTGGCCAGATGGATTAGACTTACCATTAGGCAGACTTATGTATCCTGTGGTAAATGAGTTCCAGTTCAGGTTGGTGCCCATACCACCAGATCCGTGGGTGCCTCGTGGGCGGCTGCCAGAAGTGCCTCTGCTACTCGGCTTTGCAGAGCGGCAACATGGTCATCAGCACACACGTTCACGAGATTCTACAAGTTCACAAGATTCTACGAGATACGTTTGCGTCCAGAGATTTTAAGTTTGGACGTTTAATTTTGCGGGCCACTGACAGCACTCCCACCTTTGGGAGTAACTTTGGGATGTCCCCCCTACTGTATAATGCTGTTCCAGTGTCCCCTAGTGGATGAAAGAGAAAAGAGGATTTTGGTACTTACTGATAAATCCATTTCTCTGAATCCACTCGGGGACACTGGACGCCCGCCTCGGTGCTGTCAACCTGCTGTGTTCAATGTTCTTGTTAAAACAGTTTGTGCAAACAGCATTAGTTCTCTGTTAACAGAGTTCTTGGATGCTGTTTGATTTGTTGTACGGTGGGCTCCTCGCCATTGGATTGTAGTCTCATGTCCTATTCTCTCCGTCAAATTTTCCAAACTGAGGGGTGAAGGGGGAGGAGCCGGCTGTGCAGACAATGTTTATTTTTTAGATTGTGCCACATCTCCGGTTGCAAGCTTCACACCCCTACTGTATATGACTGTTCCAGTGTCCCCGAGTGGATTCAGAGAAATGGATTTATCAGTAAGTACCAAAATCCTCTCTTTGTGCTATACATTTCCTGAGAGGCTGCTACAGCAGCTCACACTGGCTTTTCACCTCTCCTGACCTTAAGCTGAATGGGATGCCTCCTTACTATTGCATCTATACGCAAGGAGGGTTCCCTATATGGCTAAAGCTGGTTTCATGATGCTAGTCGTGTTCTAGGGTCATAGGCAAGTACAGGGCATCCAGGAAAGTATTCACATTGCTTCACTTTTTCCACATTTTGTTATTTTACAGCCTTATTCCAAACTGGAATAAGTGCATTTTTTTTAACCTCAAAATTCTACACACAATACCCCATAATGACAATATGAAAAAAGCTTTTTTTGAGATTTTTGCAAATTTAATAAAAATCAAAATCTAAGTAATCACATGTACATAAGTATTCACAGCCTTGCAAAAATCTAAAAAAATTAAATAAAAAAAATTCACGTCATTGTATATTGTGTGTAGAATTTTTTAGAGGGGGAAAAAAATACTCTTTTGGAATAACACTGTAACGTAACAAAATGTGGAAAAAGTAAAAATAAGATTTTACTTACCGATAAATCTATTTCTCGTAGTCCGTAGTGGATGCTGGGGACTCCGTCAGGACCATGGGGAATAGCGGCTCCGCAGGAGACAGGGCACAAAAGTAAAAGCTTTAGGATCAGGTGGTGTGTACTGGCTCCTCCCCCTATGACCCTCCTCCAAGCCTCAGTTAGGATACTGTGCCCGGACGAGCGTACACAATAAGGAAGGATTTTGAATCCCGGGTAAGACTCATACCAGCCACACCAATCACACTGTACAACCTGTGATCTGAACCCAGTTAACAGCATGATAACAGCGGAGCCTCTGAAAAGATGGCTCACAACAATAATAACCCGATTTTTGTAACAATAACTTTGGACAAGTATTGCAGACAATCCGCACTTGGGATGGGCGCCCAGCATCCACTACGGACTACGAGAAATAGATTTATTGGTAAGTAAAATCTTATTTTCTCTGACGTCCTAGTGGATGCTGGGGACTCCGTCAGGACCATGGGGATTATACCAAAGCTCCCAAACGGGCGGGAGAGTGCGGATGACTCTGCAGCACCGAATGAGAGAACTCCAGGTCCTCTTTAGCCAGGGTATCAAATTTGTTGAATTTTACAAACGTGTTCTCCCCCGACCACGTAGCTGCTCGGCAGAGTTGTAATGCCGAGACCCCTCGGGCAGCCGCCCAGGATGAGCCCACCTTCCTTGTGGAATGGGCCTTGACAGATTTAGGCTGTGGCAGGCCTGCCACAGAATGTGCAAGTTGAAATGTGCTACAAATCCAACGAGCAATCGTCTGCTTAGAAGCAAGAGCACCCAGTTTGTTGGGTGCATACAGGATAACAGCGAGTCAGTTTTCCTGACTCCAGCCGTCCTGGAAACCTATATTTTCAGGGCCCTGACAACATCTAGCAACTTGGAGTCCTCCAAGTCCCTAGTAGCCGCAGGTACCACAATAAGCTGGTTCAGGTGAAACGCTGACACCACCTTGGGAAGAAACGGGACGAGTCCGCAGCTCTGCCCTGTCCGAATGGACAATCAGATATGGCTTTTGTGAGACAAAGCCGCCAATTCTGACACTCGCCTGGCCGAGGCCAGGGCCAACAGCATGGTCACTTTTCATGTGAGATATTTCAAATCCACAGATTTGAGCGGTTTAAAATGTGATTTGAGGAATCCCAGAACTACGTTGAGATCCCACAGTGCCACTGGAGGCACAAAAAGGGGGTTGTATATGCAATACTCCCTTGACAAACTTCTGGACTTCAGGAACTGAAGCCAATTCTTTCTGGAAGAAAATTGACAGGGCTGAAATTTGAACCTTAATGGACCCCAATTTGAGGCCCATAGACACTCCTGTTTGCAGGAAATGCAGGAATCGACCGAGTTGAAATTTCTTCGTGGGGCCTTCCTGGCCTCACACCACGCAACATATTTTCGCCACATGTGGTGATAATGTTTTGCGGTCACCTCCTTCCTGGCTTTGACCAGGGTAGGAATGACCTCTTCCGGAATGCCTTTTTCCCTTAGGATCTGGCGTTCCACCGCCATGCCGTCAAACGCAGCCGCGGTAAGTCTTGGAACAGACCTGGTACTTGCTGAAGCAAGTCCCTTCTTAGCGGCAGAGGCCATGAGTCCTCTGTGAGCATTTCTTGAAGTTCCGGGTGCCACGTCCTTCTTGGCCAATCCGGAGCCACGAGTATAGTTCTTACTCCTCTACGTCTTATAATTCTCAGTACCTTGGTTATGAGAAGCAGAGGAGGGAACACATACACCGACTGGTACACCCACGGTGTTACCAGAACGTCCACAGATATTGCTTGAGGGTCTCTTGACCTGGCGCAATACCTGTCCAGTTTTTTGTTCAGGCGGGACGCCATCATGTCCACCTTTGGTCTTTCCCAACGGTTCACAATCATGTGGAATACTTCCCGATGAAGTCCCCACTCTCCCGGGTGGAGGTCGTGCCTGCTGAGGAAGTCTGCTTCCCAGTTGTCCACTCCCGGAATGAACACTGCTGACAGTGCTATCACATGATTTTTCGCCCAGCGAAGAATCCTTGCAGTTTCTGCCATTGCCCTCCTGCTTCTTGTGCCGCCCTGTCTGTTTACGTGGGCGACTGCCGTGATGTTGTCCCACTGGATCAATACCGGCTGACCTTGAAGCAGAGGTCTTGCTAAGCTTAGAACATTGTAAATTGCCCTTAGCTCCAGTATATTTATGTGGAGAGAAGTCTCTAGACTTGATCACACTCCCTGGAAATTTTTTTCCCTGTGTGACTGCTCCCCAGCCTCTCAGGCTGGCATCCGTGGTCACCAGGACCCAGTCCTGAATGCCGAATCTGCGGCCCTTTAGTAGATGAGCACTCTGCAGCCACCGCAGAAGAAACACCCTTGTCCGTGGAGACAGGGTTATCCGTCTGATGCATCTGAAGATGCGATCCGGACCATTTTTCCAGCAGATCCCACTGAAAAGTTCTTGCGTGAAATCTACCGAATGGAATCGCTTCGTAAGAAACCACCATTTTTCCCAGGACCCTTGTGCAATGATGCACTGACACTTTTCCTGGTTTTAGGAGGTTCCTGACTAGCTCGGATAACTCCCTGGCTTTCTTCTCCGGGAGAAACACCTTTTTCTGGACTGTGTCCAGAATCATCCCTAGGAACAGCAGACGTGTCGTCGGAAACAGCTGCGGTTTTGGAATATTTAGAATCCACCCGTGCTGTCGTAGAACTACTTGAGATAGTGCTACTCCGACCTCCAACTGTTCTCTGGACCTTGCCCCTATCAGGAGATCGTCCATTTTCTTTGAAGAAGAATCATAATTTCGGCCATTACCTTGGTAAGGACCCGGGGTGCCGTGGACAATCCAACCGGCAGCGTCTGAAACTGATAGTGACAGTTCTGTACCACGAACCTGAGGTACCCTTGGTGAGAAGGGCAAATTGGGACATGGAGGTAATCATCCCTGATGTCCCGGGACACCATATAGTCCCCTTCTTCCTGGTTCGCTATCACTGCTCTGAGTGACTCCATCTTGATTTGAACCTTTGTATGTAAGTGTTCAACTATTTCAGATTTAGAATAGGTCTCACCGAGCCGTCTGGCTTCAGTACCACAATATAGTGTAGAATAATACCCCTTTCCTTGTTGTAGGAGGGGTACTTTGATTATCACCTGCTGGGAATACAGCTTGTGAATTGTTTCCACTACTGCCTCCCTGTCGGAGGGAGACGTTGGTAAAGCAGACTTCAGGAACCTGCGAGGGGGAGACGTCTCGAATTTCCAATCTGTACCCCTGGGATACTACTTGTAGGATCCAGGGGTCCACTTGCGAGTGAGCCCACTGCGTGCTGAAACTCTTGAGACGACCCCCCCCCACCGCACCTGAGTCCGCTTGTACGGCCCCAGCGTCATGCTGAGGACTTGGCAGAAGCGGTGGAGGGCTTCTGTTTCTGGGAATGGGCTGCCTGCTGCAGTCTTCTTCCCTTTCCTCTATCCCATGGCAGATATGACTGGCCTTTTGCCCGCTTGCCCTTATGGGGACGAAAGGACTGAGGCTGAAAAGACGTTGTCTTTTTCTCCTTTATACGGCAATACTTCCATGTGCCGTTTGGAATCTGCATCACCTGACCACTGTTGTGTCCATAAACGACTTCTGGCAGATATGGACATCGCACTTACTCTTGATGCCAGAGTGCAAATATCCCTCTGTGCATCTCGCATATATAGAAATGCATCCTTTAAATGCTCTATAGTCAATAAAATACTGTCCCTGTCAAGGGTATCAATATTTTCAGTCAGGGAATCCGACCAAGCCACCCGAGCGCTGCACATCCAGGCTGAGGCGATCGCTGGTCGCAGTATAACACCAGTATGTGTGTATATACTTTTTAGGATATTTTCCAGCCTCCTATCAGCTGGCTCCTTGAGGGCGGCCCTATCTGGAGACGGTACCGCCACTTGTTTTGATAAGCGTGTGAGCGCCTTATCCACCCTAAGGGGTGTTTCCCAACGCGCCCTAACTTCTGGCGGAAAGGGTATAACGCCAATAATTTTCTATCGGGGGAAACGTACGCATCATCACACACTTCATTTAATTTATCTGATTCAGGAAAAACTACAGGTAGTTTTTTCACACTCCACATAATACCCTTTTTTGTGGTACTTGTAGTATCAGAAATATGTAACACCTCCTTCATTGCCCTTAACAAGTAACGTGTGGCCCTAAAGGAAAATACGTTTGTTTCTTCACCGTCGACACTGGAGTCAGTGTCCGTGTCTGTGTCGACCGACTGAGGTAAAAGGACGTTTTAACGCCCCTGACGGTGTTTGAGACGCCTGGACAGGTACTAATTGGTTTGCCGGCCGTCTCATGTCGTCAATCGACCTTGCAGCGTGTTGACATTATCACGTAATTCCTTAAATAAGCCATCCATTCCGGTGTCGACTCCCTAGAGAGTGACATCACCATTATAGGCAATTGCTCTGCCTCCTCACCAACATCGGCCTCATACATGTCGACACACACGTACCGACACACAGCGCACACACACAGGGAATGCTCTGATAGAGGACAGGACCCCACTAGCCCTTTGGGGAGACAGAGGGAGAGTTTGCCAGCACACACCAAAAACGCTATAATTATACAGGGACAACCTTTATATAAGTGTTTTTCCCCTTATAGCATTTTAATATATATAGTCATATCGCCAAATAAGTGCCCCCCCTCTCTGTTTTAACCCTGTTTCTGTAGTGCAGTGCAGGGGAGAGCCTGGGAGCCTTCCCACCAGCATTTATGTGAGGGAAAATGGCGCTGTGTGCTGAGAATAGGCCCCGCCCCCTTTTTGGCGGGCTTCTTCTCCCGTTTTTCTGAGACCTGGCAGGGGTTAAATACATCCATATAGCCCCCAGGGGCTATATGTGATGTATTTTTAGCCAGAATAAGGTACTATCATTGCTGCCCAGGGCGCCCCCCCCAGCGCCCTGCACCCTCAGTGACCGCTGCTATGAAGTGTGCTGACAACAATGGCGCACAGCTGCAGTGCTGTGCGCTACCTTATGAAGACTGAAAAGTCTTCTGCCGCCGGTTTCTGGACCTCTTCACTTTTCGGCATCTGCAAGGGGGTCGGCGGCGCGGCTCCGGGACGAACCCCAGGGTGAGACCTGTGTTCCGACTCCCTCTGGAGCTAATGGTGTCCAGTAGCCTAAGAAGCCAATCCATCCTGCACGCAGGTGAGTTCACTTCTCTCCCCTAAGTCCCTCGATGCAGTGAGCCTGTTGCCAGCAGGACTCACTGAAAATAAAAAACCTAACAAAACTTTTACTCTAAGCAGCTCTTTAGGAGAGCCACCTAGATTGCACCCTTCTCGGCCGGGCACAAAAATCTAACTGAGGCTTGGAGGAGGGTCATAGGGGGAGGAGCCAGTGCACACCACCTGATCCTAAAGCTTTTACTTTTGTGCCCTGTCTCCTGCGGAGCCGCTATTCCCCATGGTCCTGACGGAGTCCCCAGCATCCACTAGGACGTCAGAGAAATGCTGTGAATACTTTCTGGATGCACTGGTGTTTTTTGTTTTGTGGGGGGTTTTTTTTTTTACACCACTTAGGGACTTGGAGGAATTTTTCAACAGGAGCCCCTACTCTTAAAGATTGTAAAAGGTCCTTTGGTAGCCTATGGTACTACTTGGGCTGATTACTGCAAAGATAGATAAGCATTTTGAGGACAAATTGAATGGATATGAGTCCACTGAGCACCAGCCAATCATTACAGGTTTTAAAAGTGACAGGAGCTGACTGGCTGGTGCGTTATCACCCTCCACTTATCACTTCTCCAGGCTTGATACATCTGCCCCTTAATTAGAAAACACAGTGGGAAGAGAGAAAGCATTGAGCCAAAGAGAGCTAAGAAAGACAAGAGGGGGAGAGATAGATGGGGGAACATTGGTAGAGAGAGAGAAGGGGGGGGGGGGGGAGGGAGATCCATAAAAGGGGATGACAGAGGCGGGAGGAAACTTTTGTACAGAGGAATGGGGTAAAATTCCTCCAAGCCAATGTTCAGGACTAATCCTCATATGCTGGGAACGTTTACATGCAGTTATTGATGCACAAGGATACTGATACCAAAAGGTTCACATACTAATTTCCGTCAATAAAAAAAAATAAGCATGTCCTTTCAAAGCTTCACAACTGGTTTGTATGTTTATATGGTCAGTCAGGAAACCTGTTCTTCCCCCTGTATGTTGACTATAAACTTCATGGGGGCAGGGACTGATGTAAAGCGCTGCATTATATTGAGATTTTTGTTTACTTACCGGAAAATCTCTGATTTCATCTGGGGGACGCTGCGCACTTACTGATAGGTTAGAGTGTGTGGGAAGGGAGTTTGGCACAGAACCTATAAAAACTAACAACTTTCCCCTCTAACTCCTCCAAGCTCCAGACTGTTCAAGAATCACCTCCGTTAAAGTTTAGCAAAGCCAAAAGAGACAGAACAGACTATAACAAATAAAGCAGACAAAATTCAGAGAAAATAGGATTTTGGTACTTACCAGGTAAATCCTTTTCTTTGAATCCATAGGGGGCACTGGAGTACTCTTGGGATATGGACGGCTTCCGCAGGAAGGCACTGAATAATTAAATTTAGAACTCTCCTCCCCTCCATATCCCAGAGTACCTCAGTGTTTTTTACTGAGCCGAACAGGAGCTATAGAGAGGTTGACAATGGAGAAGTACATATAACATAACGGACAACAATAAAGTTGACACATAACGTGACTGACAACTAAACAGTTGGCACTATAACCGCTAGAACTTGAAACTTTGAACCAGTCGGTGAGAATGTGTTACCATAAGATCCCCTGAACTTACCACAAACCAGGTAAAACTGCTCTGGGTAGGCGTCCAGTGCCCCCTATGGATTCAAAGAAAAGGATTTACCTGGTAAGTACCAAAATCCTATTTTCTTTTTCATCCACTAGGGGTCACTGGAGTACTCTTGGGACGTACCAAAGCTTCCCCCGTGGCCAGGAGAGCAGTTTGGCACCTGTAACACTAGGCGGCCAAAGCTAGATGCTGATGCCACAAACGTATCAAACTTGTAAAAGCGCACAAACGTGTGCACTGATGGCCACGTAGCCGCACGGCAAAGCTACGTCATAGAAGCCCCACGACCGCTGCCCACGAAGTTCCCACAGAACGTGTGGAATGAGCTGTTACTGATGTAGGCGGCTGTAACCTAGCATGAAGGTAAGCCTTAAGAATGGTCAGTTTAATCCATCTGGATAAGGTCTGCTTAGAAGCTGGCCAACCCATCTTGGCAGCATCATAGAGAACAAACAACGTATCCGTCTTACAAACGGTAGACATTCGGGATACATAAACGCGTAATGCGCGTACCACATCCAAGGTTCCAGAATTTCCTGTCAACACAGGAACTACTATTGGTTGATTGATGTGAAAAGATGACACTACCTTTGGTAAGAAAGCGGAATTCGTCCGAAGTTCCGCTCTGTCATCATGAAACACCAAATACGGTGGCTTGCATGACAAGGCACCCAAATCTGAAACACGCCCTGCCGAAGCTAAGGCTAGTAGAAAAATTGTTTTCCAAGTGAGAAACTTAATATCCACTTGTTGTAAGGGTTCAAAATATGAAGACTGTAAGAAATCTAAAACCAGATTCAAGTCCCATGGCGCTGTAGGTGGAATGAATGGAGGCTGTACTCTGAGGACACCTTGCAGAAAAGTGTGTACCGATGGCAATAGAGCCAATCGTCTTTGAAAGTAAATTGACAACGCAGATACCTGCACCTTTAGTGTAGATAAACGCAGTCCTCCATCTAACCGTCTTTAGAAATAACAAAAGACGGGATAACTTGAAAGATGATGTCGGAATCTTCCGATCTTCACACCAAGCTATATAGGCACGCCAAATTCTGTAATAATGAGCTGCCGTAACCGGCTTCCTAGCTCGTAACATGGTTGGTATAACCGATTCTGGAATGCCCTCTCTTCTTAAGAGGGCGGTCTCAACAGCCACCCCGTCAAACGCAGCCGCGCTAAATCGGGGTAAAGGAACGGACCCTGTTGTAACAGGTCCGTACGTAGTGGGAGCGGCCAAGGATCATCTGCGAGTAGTCCACGGAGATCCGAGAACCAAGCTCTCCGAGGCCAATGAGGCGCCACTAGTATGACTGTGACGGACTCTCTTTTGATCCGTTTTAGCAACAGAGGGAGCAGCGGAAACGGTGGAAACAGATACACGAGGCTGTACGGCAACGCGGAAACACTTCTGGATTTAATGCCCATTCTCCTGGATGAAAATCCCGACGGCTGAGATAATCTGCCTACCATTTGTCCACTCCCGGAATGAACACTGCCGACAATATCACTTGGTGATGCTCGGCCCAATTGAGGATTCAAGCTACTGCCCGCATTGCCATGCGGCTTCTCGTTCCTCCTTGTTTGTTGATGTATGCGACTGCCGTCGCATTTTCTGACTGCACCTGAACAGTCTGAAACCGAAGCATGTGCACTGCTTGTCGTAGCGCATTGTAAATTGCCCGGAGTTCCAGGACATTTATAGACAGCAATCTTTCGTGATCCGCCCAGAGACCCTGGAGCTGACAATTTTGAACTACAGCTCCCCAACCTCTGAGACTCGCGTCCGTCGTTAGAATTATCCAATTCCAGGCGCTGAACCGTTTCCCTGCGGTTAGATTGTGTACTTTGAGCCACCAGAGTAGAGACACTCTGGCCCGTGGCGATAACCTCACCCTGTGGTGAATCTGCAGATGCAAGCCCAACCACTGTGCGAGCACATCCAGTTGAAAAGGACGTGAGTGAAATCTCCCGAACTGAAGCGCTTCGAAAGCCGCCACCATTGTGCCTAAGAGGCGAATGCACAAATGTACCGAGGCTGTGCGTGGCTTGAGCACTAATTGTACCAGATGACGAATGACCTGTACTTTCTGTTCTGGTAGGTAAATTCTTTGATTTACCGTATCGAGAATCATACCTAGGAATTGAAGTCGTTGAGACGGAATCAGATGTGATTTCTTGATGTTGACAATCCAACCGTGCTGAACCAGTACATTGTACGTTAGCAACGCATGTTGGAGGAGCATCTGTTGAGACGGAGCTTTGATGAGCAAATCGTCCAAGTACGGAACTATTATCACTCCCAGGGATCTGAGATGAGCTATCATCACAGACATCACCTTGGTGAATACCCGAGGCGCTGACGAGAGGCTAAACAGTAGAGCCTGAAACTGGTAATGGTTCTGCCGTATTGCAAACCGCAAGAACCTCTGATGAGGTGGCCAAATCGGAATGTGTAAGTACGCATCCTTGAGATCCAGTGCAATCATGAATTCCTGTGGCTCTAAACCTGCAATTACTGACAGCAGAGATTCCATCTTGAATCTGTAGTAAGTGACGTACTGATTGAGACCCTTTAAGTTCAATATTGGCATGACCGAGCCATCCGGCTTTGGTATCACAAACAGACTGGAATAATAACCCTGACCTTGTTGGTGTACAGGGACCGGAATCAAAACTGCTGCATGCAGCAGAGACTGAATGGCAATTTGCAGAACCGCCCTCTTGTCGTCCGACACAGGCAGTCCTGTCTTGAAAAACCGCAGTGGCGGGAGACAGTCGAACTCTATTTTGTAACCTTTTAACACTAAATTGCGGATCCACCCATCTGTGGACGTCTGGAGCCACGCCAACTGGAAAGTCTGAAGGCGTACTCCCACAATTGGAGATCCGAGATGGGCTGGGAGCCCGTCATGCCACTGGCTTGTCGGTGACCTTAGCGTCCTGACGACTGGTGTTGGTTTGTTGGAAACCACGTCCTCGACCTCGTCTACCAGGCGTGGCTGTTCCTCTGCCACGCCCGCGAAAGGACTGAGGTCTAAAGGATTTGAGCGCAGGTCCAGAGTATCTCCGTCTAGGTACTGTTGGAGGCAATAGTAAGAAAACAGACTTTCCTCCCGTGGCCTCAAAAATCCATTTGTCCAATTCAGGACCAAACAACTTCTCGCCACCGTAAGGTAACGCCTCTATACCTCTTTTGACCTCCGCCTCCGCTTGCCAAGAACGCAGCCAGAGTGCTCGTCGTTCTGTAACTAGCGACGATGAAAGGCGAGAAGTGAGCTGACAGACGTCAGTAGAAGCTGTACATAGATAATCAGCACCTTCCCAGATTTGATCAGCGAGAAGTATAAGGTGATCGTCATGTAGGGCAGACTTGAGTTCTGTTATCCATACCATTAGCGCCTTAGTTACCCAAATGCCAACCAACCCAGGTCTAAGCAACACTCCTGCTGCTATATACATGGACTTTAGCATAGCTTCTATTTTACGGTCCGAAGGGTCTTTAAGCGTAGTAGCAGTTGGTACTGGTATGGTTAATTTCTTTGTAAGTTTAGACACAGACGAATCCACCAATGGCGGATTCTCCCATGTAGCTGTCACAGACTCTGGGAACGGGTAACTAGACTTAAATCTGCGAGGTATAGAAAACCGTTTATCCGGATTCTTTCGTGTTTCTAGTAACATCTTATTAAGAGATTCCGAAACAGGAAAACACATTGGAGTTCTCTGTCGTTTAGTAAAGACGACTTCATCATTTGTCAGAGGCTCCTCAGTTTCTGTAAACTTCAGAGACTGACGCACCGCCCTGATGAGATGCCCGGGCTGTCAAAATCGTCACTATCTGACTGCTGGTCTACTTCACCCTCCTCACCGTCATCTTGCGCAAAGAGGTCTGGCATAGAATTGTCAGAATGCAACATAGCAGAAACTGGTAAATCATAGGACAAATGAAATTTATCCCTTCTACCCAAAGTGGACTTGGACTTTTGGTAAGGCTGAGACCCCTCCGGTAGTTCTAGCGGTCTCACCCTAGACTCAGATCTTGCCGCTTCCCGCTCTTGTCGAGCGGCGGCCAATTCTGATTGCAATCCAGCCAGGACATCTGCTAGCATAGCCCATGGAGGGTCCGGGGATGAAACCGGCTTTGAAACCGGAGCCGAACTTGTATTCGTAGCTGAATCCACAAAACATACTGTACATGTGGTAGATCCATCCGGTAACACACTCTTATAGACATGGCAGTGAAACTGCTTTTTTGTTTTTGCTGGTGCCTTACTCATTATGCAGACAGACAACACAAAATACACAGACAACTTGCACGACTCAGTAAAATAGTACTAAGGTGTCTCTCTCTCTCTCTCTATATATATATATATATATATATATATATATATATATATATATCTGGCCAAGTGCAGTGCACGCCAGTCTATATGAAATCTGATCCTAAATTCCCACTAACACCCCTGCGCCTTCGGTGGAGTAGAGATGTAGTACAGGAACGTTCTGGAATCACAACAGGAAGAAACAGGAAGCATGGTTAAAATGGCCCCCCCATGCTTACAGTATAAAACAAAGTGCAGATTATAACTTTTCCAAACAGATATAACCAGTGAATAATCCTGTTAAAAAAGGCTTAATAGCCTATCTATCTAATAACCCTGCAGCGTTCTGCTGCTGCTATGGGCACACTTCTCCCCCATTGTGTGTGTGCTTCCCCCCATCCCCCCCGTGCTCCGTGTACCGCTGTCTATTACACGGAGCCGGGGCTTACATGCGGGGAGCTGAGGTAGAGGGAGCCGGGCAGCGGGAGCCGGGGAGCACGCTGCATAGAGCCGTGGAGCGGCGGCTATGTGTGGTGAATGCGGCCGGCGCGGCTCTGTGAGCGGCGGGAGGCAGCACATAGCGGCGGTGACCAGGTAGCGGCGGCGGGCGGTCACATAGCGGCGGTGTCCTGGAAGCGGCGGCGGTCGGCTTGGCACTTCACAACAGTGTCCCCACACAGCGGGGCGGCAGCGTCGCCCCATCCCCAAAATACCTGGACGCCTGTGGTGAGGGGCTATGACGGGGCTTCTTCTGTAAGCTCCGTCCAGCCTTTCCTGCAGGTAGTCCTGCACGTGGCTGTGAGGGAGCTCTTTTATAGAGGCCCGACACGCCACAGCTGCTTGTAGCAGCTTCCACTATCCCGGACCCACGCCTATTGGAAGGGGGGAAGGGATGTGGAAAATGTTGTAAAAAAATAAAAATATTCAAAAGTAGTGTGGATAAGCTCCACACAAGCCTTGTTGCTACTATGAGCACAGGAAAAACACTGAGGTACTCTGGGATATGGAGGGGAGGAGAGTTCTAAATTTAATTATTCAGTGCCTTGTTCCTGCGGAAGCTGTCCATATCCCAAGAGTACTCCAGTGACCCCAGTGTATGAAAAAGAAAGATTTTACGGTAAGCAAACAAAAATCCCAATTTCTCTCTCATCCATCTTGGGGACACTGCGCGCTTGATGTGATTTCCCAAAGCAAGCTAGTTAGAGAAGGGAGAACCAGACGGCATAGCTGTCTGTAAAATGTGACGCCCAACAGAGGCAGTCTCCAAACCAAACGTATGAAAACGGTAGAACTTCGTGAAGGTATGCATGGACGACCAGGTCACCGCTCTACATAGCTGCTCAACAGATACACCCCCACGAACAGCCCAGGAGGCTATAATGGCCCTAGTCGAATGAGCCCTCAGGGGGTCAGGAACAGTAGAGGATACATAGGCTTGTCGAATGGCAGAGGTTACCCTGCAAGCTACCGTGTTTTTAGAAACCGGCCAACCCCGTTTGGGTGCGTCAATCAGAATCAACAACGTATCAGTACGGCGAATAGATTCCGTATGGGACAAATAAATGTGTAAGGCCCCAACGACGTCCAATAAAGCCAAATGACTATCCTCTCCGGAAGAATTTGGAACAAACGCCGGAAGCACAATGTCCTGATTCAGGTGGAAGCCTACAGAACTTTTGGCAGGAAGGAAGGCTTCGTGCGCAAGACCACTCGGTCATCATGAAAAACCAACAAAGGCGGCCTGCAAGAAAGGGCTGCCAATTCTGAAACACATCTGGCCGAAGCAATGGCCACAAGGAAAATAACCTTAGTGAAGAACCTTAATTCCACCGATTCCAATGGTTCAAATGGAGATTTCTGAAGAGCCTTAAGAATTAAATTCAAATCCCAGGGAGGAATCGGAGGAACAAACGGAGGTTGAATCCTGAGTACCCCCTGAAGGAACGTCTGGATCTCTGTAATGAGAGCCAATACTTTCTGAAAAAACACAGACAAGGCGTACACCTGCCCTTTAGTGGAAGAAAGACGAAGTCCTTTAGTCAGACCCTCCTGAAGGAAAGACAACAGACAAGGTAAACGAAAGAGGCTCTACGTTTTTCACACCAAGCAATGTAGATACACCATACCCTGTGACAAATTCCAGAAGTAACTGGCTTCCAAGCCTGGAGCATAGTTTTCACCAAGGGTCGAGATAAACCTTTAGCCCTTAGAATGCTGGATTCAAGAACCATGCCATCAAAGCCAGACAAAATAAATCGGGTGGCAACAAGGTCCTTGACGAAGAAGATCTGGTCACAGAGGTTGACGGAAGGGTTCCCTTGTCACCATGCTGCACAGAAGAGTGTACCACTGGCAACGGGGCCAATCCGGAGACACGAGAATGACTGGCAGGTCTTCTCGTCGGATGCGTTGAAGCAGACATGGAAATGGCAGAAACACATCCCAGGTGAAAATGCCATGGAGCCGTCAAAGCGTCGATCATCGCTGCCTGAGGATCCTGAGTTCGTGAACCATACTGGGAAAGCTTTTTGTTGAGATGAGATGCCATGAGATCGATGTTGGGAGCTTGCCACAGAGATACCAGAAAAATAAACACTTCCTGATGAAGCCCCCATTCCCCTGGGTGAATTGTGTGACGGCTTAAGTAATCCCAGTTCTCTACTCCTGGAATGTGAACTGCGGAGATAACCGGAACCCAATGTTCCGCCCACATGGCTCTCCAGCTTCGAGTTCCTCATTGTCTGTTTATGTAAGTCACTGATGTGGCGTTGTCGGACTGAATGCGTACTGGATGACCCCTCACGATGGTCTGTATCTGAAGCAGAGTATACCGCATTGTCTCAATTCTAAGATGTTGATTTGTAACATTGATTCCTGGGTGTTCCAGAGTCCCTGGAAGTGTTGAGTTTGAAACACCGACCCCCAACCCATGAGGCTGGCATCCGTGGTGACCATCATCCAAGACCAAATAGTCACCAACACCCCCTTGGTCAGATTGTGACTGTAAAACCACCAACAGAGAGACTGACGAGTGTGATCCGACAAGCGGAACAACTGCAAGTCCAGATGTGGTCCCTGTTCAAGTCCAACAACTGAGATTCTGAGCTTGAAGAGGTCAAGCATGGAATCTGGAGTATGGTACCACCTCGAAGGTTTCTACCATCTTGCCTAACAGCTGCATACACCGGAGAACTGAAACCATCGGCAATTGCAACAGGGTTCGGATTCTGGACTGTAGATCTTGAACTTTGTCTTGAGGTAAAACCACCTTTTGGATCCTGGTGTTGAATAGGAGACCTAGAAACACCATCCTCTGAGAGGGAAGTAATGAAGATTTTGGGAAATTCACTAACGACTGCAGGGTGTCTATTGTGAGCTGTAAGTGTTGGTGAAGTGCCTGCGATGGAGCCTTCAGCAACAGGTTATCTAAATAAGGAGTAATGTTGACTCCCTGACACCTCAGTACTGCAAGAATGTGGGCCATGATCTTTGTAAACACCCGATGTGTTGTGGAAAGACTGAACGGAAGAGCTTGAAACTGAAAATGCCATGGGCCAATTGCAAATCTCAGAAGTTGCTGGTGACCTGTCCATATGGGAACATGTAGGTAAGCGTCTTTAATGTCTATGGAAGCCAAATATTTATATATAGGGATGATTATAGGCTTTCAGGCCAAGGGTAGCAGTATTTCTGACACAGCACAGTTTGTAAACTGTTCGCCTGCTGCTGTGAAGGTGTATTGTGAGTGGACAAATGGCGCCATTGCGAATAACTGATGTGGAAACTGCTGTCGAAGTCAAATTGCATATTTCAATATTTAGAATACGCTATGGCATTTATTAATGGATGCATCTACGATGCATGCGTCAATATGGTAGCGTGCGAATGACCATAACGGCAAGTTACTGTGCACATTACGGTAGAAGATGCATTTGTTAATAAAAGTCATACTGTGACAAAAATAGCAAATAATTCTTACACTCAAATGTAGTATCTCCAGGAATACACATCAAATAGTGTCTTAAAAATATCAGTTGCTTAAACAGCCATTGTGAACATAAAATGTAGTGTCCTTTACTCAGACTTTTGTTCTGTTGGAAAGGTAAATACCTTATGTGTGCCTTACTGTAAGAAAAATTGAAAGTTGTGTGTTGAGTCAATAGATACTGGACTGTCATTGTTACACTAGAGGTCAGAACAAACAAGAACACAATATAACACAAAACCCAAAACACAAGCGACCCTTGTTTGCATATTACCTTTCAAGACCTCCAAAAGGTGACAATCAATATCGAAAAGACCAGATATTGATACTTGAATTAAGAGAGATATGTCATATGTATTATGTATCCTGGTTTTATGATTTACACAGCACTGACCTGTCCTCTACACAATGAGTTATACATAGCCCTTACACAACTGGTTAACTCTGTGTATATATATATATATGTGTGTGTGTGTGTGTGTGAGAGAGAGAGAGAGAGAGAGAGAGAGGGAGGTATTGTTCCATTAAATATCAAGGACACTGCATAAGGATACCGCATGAGGGATCATATTGCTCAGGGTCACATAAGCAATAATTCAGTGGTTGCGAGGATATTGTCACATATTGCGGCAACAAGTTATTAGCAATACCGGATTCATGTATATTACTGTATGATAATGTGGTGGGTTTGACTGGTCTTGGGGCGGGAACTCAGATGTAAACAACGGTAATCACATCTCAGGACTTAGTCATCGCCCACCGTTTGAGCCAACCAACGATCCCCAGTGTACTGGATATGTCCCACCCCTGGACAAATAGCAGAAGACCCAGCCCCAGACATGTACCTTCTCCAATACACAGTAAATAAGTATTTTCCCTGACCCAGGAAGCTCAATTGTTGCTGATTCTAAATAGAGATGACTGTCCACTGATCTAAGGGTGATGTATGCTGGCTGTAACTGTTTTCCATGTAACTGTAACTCTGTACAACTTACTTAGGCATATTTATGTTATACTGAATGATATACTGTACATATGTTATTTTGTATGCATACCTTTTAATATCAAATACATATGTATATATCTCTGAGTGTTGGACCTCAGTATACCATGTGTGTGACTACTTGCTTTCTCTTAAGAGACATAGTGCTGCGACATTTAGCACAGTATTATCCTATATGGTAATAAGACGCAACTTGCGTCTGCATTATACAACAACACTGGTATGTAAATGTTTATTTAAAATAATGGAATTTCACACTGCGGAGCACCACATGCCGATGATGTGAGAGGTGAACATCAGCTACGAAGGTGCATGAGGGCCAACCGACATGCTACAGTGGAGCAGCTCACTATCAGAATTAACCTGGTACTATCAGATGTGTGAATAAAATGATAGTACAGCAAACCCTGCTGTGTATGGGGCTCCAAGGTGGTTACTTTGCTATTGTATAATGTTTAAAACCTAAAAAAAATGAGATTTATGGTAGAATTACCATGGTTAAATATTTCTGCATGGTACATTGGTTCCACAGGGAAAAGTTGGGGTGTAGAGATTAATCTTGATCCAAGCACCAACAGGCTAAATCTTTAGACTGTCCCAGGATGCATTGGGGCCTCATCTGTAACCCCGCCTCCAGGCTCTGTGAGCTCAGTTTCGTTAACCAGTCCAATGCAGGAGCAGGTAAAAGAGAAGGTAGATGTTAGTCACATAGAACCACGTTCTCACAACAGGAGAAGGGACGAGCGGCTAATACCATACAAACCCATAGAAGCTAGGTGCCTCAGGGTGGGCACCCTGTGGAACCAATGTACCTCGCAGAAAGAGATTTAGCCATGGCAAGTTTACCATAAATCTCCTTTTCTGCAGCGGGGTACATTGGTTTCCACAGGGAAACATTGGGGCTGTCCTAAAGCAGTTCCTCATGGGAGGGGATGCGCCGTAGCGGGTATGACAATCCGGCATCCAAAGGAAGTATCCTGGGAGGCGGAAGTATTGAAGGCATAGAACCGAATGAACTTGTTCACTGAGGACCACGTAGCCACCTTGCACAATTGTTCAGCAAACGTGCCTTGGCGGGCCGCCCGAGAAGGTCCAACAGACCGAGTAGAATGGGCTTTGATAGCAGCAGGAGCTGGAAGTCCAGCCTGCGCATAGGCTTGTGCAATCACCATTCTAATCCATCTGGCCAAGGTTTGCTTATTTGCAGGCCAGCCACGTTTGTGAAAACCAAAAAGTACAAAAAGGGTATTTGACCTCATGATAGAGACATTCCTCTCAACATAAATACAGAGAGGCCTCACCATATCCAAAGACTGCTCTTTGGAGGACAAATCAGGAGAGATAAAGGCCGGAACCACAATCTCTTGGTTAAGGTAAAAAGATGACACCACCTTAGGCAAATAACCAGGACGAGTTCTAAGAACCGCTTGGTCACAGTGAAATATCAGAAAGGGTGAACGACAGGACAGAGCGCCTAGGTCTGACACCCTCCTAGCAGAGGCAATAAATACGTTATGGTAAGAACTTACCGTTGATAATGGTATATCTCCTATGTCCACAGGTTTACAGGATAACAATGGGATATGATGGAGTGATAGCAGATTGGCACCAAACGATCACAAGCTTTCAGTCCTCCCAGGATGCAACGGGCCTGTCCATATGTCCCCACCCACTGGCTCAGGCAAATCAGTTGGATTCCAAAGCATTTAGGCAGGAGCATCATGTAGTGCCCTATTCGGGCGAGAAGAACATACATGCACACCCTTCCGTACAAGAAGGAAGAGGTTTAGTGAGTAGAAAGATCCTCAAATCAGGTGCGTCAGGGTGGGATCCCTGTGGAACCTGTGGACATAGGAGAAATACCGTTATCAACGGTAAGTTCTTACCATAACGTATATTTCTCCGGCTGGGTCCACAGGTTATCCACAGGATAACAATGGAATTTCCCAAAGCAATTTTTAGTGGTGGGGATGCTCTTGATTAGACAGGAGAACCTTACGTCCAAATTCAGCGTCATGAGAGGCAAAAGTATCCAAGGCATAATGTCTAATGAATGTGTTAATGGAAGACCATGTGCCTGCCTTACATATCTGTTCTGCTGAAGCACCATGTTGTGCTGCCCCATGAAGGACCTACCTTACGTGTAGAGTGAGCAGAGACATTAGCCGGAACAGGGAGATCAGCCTGAGAATATGCTTCTGAAATCGTCATTTGAAGCCATCTTGCTAGCGTCTGTTTAGTAGCAGGCCATCCTCTCTTGTGAAATCCGCAGAGAATGAAGAGAGAATCTGTCTTTCTGATGGCACTGGTATGATCCATGTTGATCCTTAATGCCCGGACTACGTCCAGCAATGCTTCTCCCGCAGAAAGTCCCGATACCCGAAAAGCCGGGACTACAATTTCTTTATTAAGGTGGAATTTAGATACCACCTTAGGAAGATACCCACACCAAGTTCTGAGAATTGCTTTATCTGGTTAAAAAATCAGAAAAGGAGATTTACATGACAGCGCTCCTAAATATGACACTCTTCTAGCTGATGCCATAGTCAGTAGAAAGAGAACTTTAGCTGTCAACCATTTAAGATCCACGTTATTAAGTGGTTCAAATGGAGCAACTTGAAGGGCTTTGAGAACTAGACTTAAGTCCCAAGGCACTGTAGGAGGTACAAAAGGCGGTTGAATGCGCAGCATTCCCTGTAAAAAAAAGTACGCACATCCTGTAAATTGGCAATTTTCTTTTGGAACCAATCAGTTAATGCTGATACTTGCACTCTCAAGGAAGCCACCTTCAAACCCTTATCCATTCCTGCTTGAAGGAAATCTATGACCCTGGAAACTTGGAAAGATTTTGGGTTTATATTTCTTTCACTGCACCAATGAATATAGGCCTGCCATATTCGGTGATAAATGCGAGCTGAGGAGGGTTTCCTTGCTCTGAGCATAGTTTGAATTACCTGTTGTGAGAATCTTCTTGACTTCAGGATAGAAGTTTCAAGAGCCATGCCGTCAATGACAGTCGATCCAGATGCCTGTGATAAAAAGGACCCTGCATCAGTAGATCTGGACATGGAGGGAGTAGAATTGGAGCATCCATCGACATCCTTTACAGATCTATGTACCAATGCCTTCTGGGCCAAGCCGGAGCTATTAGAATCATGGCACCCTTTGCTTGTTTTATTTTCCTCACCACCCTGGGTAGCAGGATGATCGGAGGAAACAGATATGTCAGATGTAAGTCCCATTTCACTGACACGGCGTCCACAAAGATCACTCCGGGATCCTTTGTTCTTGACCCATATACTGGCACTTTGTTGATCAGACGGGACGCCATGAGATCTATCTCTGGCAAACCCCACTTGTCTACCAAAGTCTGAAATACTTCCGGGTGTAGAGCCCATTCGTTCGCCTGAATGGTGTGTCGACTGAGAAAGTCTGCTTCCCAGTTTAGGACTCCTGGGCCAAAATTTACTAATATTCGTGTTTTAGCCGTTTTTAAGGGTGTTTGAACTAGAATGGTATCGGGTGCATTTTACTGAAACTTTTTGAATCCTGATACGGTCAGTTACTTAGCTGCCGAGTTTTCCACATTCGTTTTTTCCGATGTCGATGTGATTCGTAATGTCAGGCAGTGTTTTACGGGAGTGATGAGTAAAACACTGCCTGACAAAACACAAGGAATCCCGGCCGGATCTGTGAGATCCATGCAGGGCTTCATTGTGCACCTTTTTAAAAAAAATTAAAGTGTTAAAAATCAAGAAAAAAATTGCGTGGGGTCCCCCCTCCTAAGCACAACCAGCCTCGGGCTCTTTGAGCCGGTCCTGGTTGCAAAAATATGGGGAAAAAATTGACAGGGGTTCCCCCATATTTTAACAACCAGCACCGGGCTCTGGTCCTGGTGCCAAAAATACAGGGGACCATAAGTGTAGGGGTCCCCCGTATTTTTGGAACCAGCATCGGGCTCCACTAGTCAGAGAGATAATGCCACAGCCGGGGGACACTTTTATATAGGTCCCTGCGGCCCTGGCATTAAATCACTAACTAGTCACCCCTGGCCGGAGTACCCTGGAGGAGTGGGAACCCCTTAAATCAAGGGGTCCCCCCCTCCAGCCACCCAAGGGCCAGGGGTGAAGCCCGAGGCTGTCCCCCCCATCCAAGGGCTGCGGATGGGGGGCTGATAGCCTTGTGAAAAAAATAGAATATTGTTTTTTGTAGCAGTACTACAAGTCCCAGCAAGCCTCCCCCGCAAGCTGGTACTTGGAGAACCACAAGTACCAGCATGCAGTGGAAAAACGGGCCCGCTGGTACCTGTAGTACTACTACAAAAAAATACCCAAATAAAAACAGCTTGTAATCCACGTACTTGGCAAAAAAAACAACCGGAAACCCGACCACGCACTGAAAGGGGTCCCATATTTACACATGGGACCCCTTTCCCCGACTGCCAGGACCCCCCCTGACTCCTGTCAAAGAGGGTCCCTTCAGCCAATCAGTGAGCGCCACGTCGTGGCACTCTCCTGATTGGCTGTGTGCTCCTGTAGTGTCAGTGAGGCTGCACACGGCAGAGATACAATGTTGCGCCTATGCGCTCCATTGTATCCAACAGTGGGAACTTTGCGGTCAGCGGTGAGGTTACTTTCGGTCAACCGCTGACCGCAAAGTTCCCACCATTGGATACAATGGAGCGCATAGGCGCAACATTGTATCTCTGCCGTGCGCAGCCTGACTGACAGCTCAGGAGCACACAGCCTATCAGGAGAGTGCCACGATGTGGCGCTCCCTGATTGGCTGAAGGGACCCTCTGTGACAGGAGTCACGGGGGTCCCGGCAGTCGGGGAAAGGGGTCCCATGTGTAAACATGGGACCCCCTTCAGTGCGTGGTTCGGGTTTTTCGGTTTGTTTTTTTGCCAAGTACGTGGATTACAAGCTCAGAAGAGGACAGATCTACACTGGATTTTTGCGAGTATAATTTTATTTTCAGGTAACCCATGGATTCTACTTGGAGAAGTGGACCGACCCTCGTGTGAACATAGGTAAGTATGTGTGAATGTAGGTGTGCATGTATGTAATAAAGTTGTACTTTCAAGGTGTGTGAGTTCTGTTTTTATTTGGTTTTTTTTTTGTAGTAGTACTACAGGTACCAGCGGGCCCGTTTTTCCACCGCATGCTGGTACTTGTGGTTCTCCAAGTACCAGCTTGCGGGGGAGGCTTACTGGGACTTGTAGTACTGCTACAAAAAAACAATATTCTATTTTTTTCACAAGGCTATCAGCCCCCCATCTGCAGCCCTTGGATGGTGGGGACAGCCTCGGGCTTCACCACTGGCCCTTGGGTGGCAGGAGGGGGGGACCCCTTGATTTAAGGGGTTCCCACTCCTCCAGGGTACCCCGGCCACGGGTAACTAGTTAGTGTTTTAATGCCAGGGCCGCAGGGACCTATATAAAAGTGTCCCCCGGCTGTGGCATTATCTCTCTAACTAGTGGAGCCCGGTGCTGGTTCCAAAAATACGGGGGACCCCTACGCTTTTTGTCCCCCGTATTTTTGGCACCAGGACCAGGCGCAGAGCCCGGTGCTGGTTGTTAAAATATGGGGGAACCCCTGTCAATTTTCCCCCCATATTTTTGCAACCAGGACCGGCTCAAAGAGCCCGAGGCTGGTTATGCTTAGGAGGGGGGACTCCACGCAATTTTTTCCCCAGTTTTTACATTAAACAGACCCTTTCCCATAGATAACCATGCACAGATCTCACTGATCCGTGCATGGTTATCCAAACTCGACTGGAAAAAGCAGGTCTATTTTTTTGCTGCTTTTTTTAACGATTCGCAAAAAAATATACCCGCACTTGAGCACTCAGAGACTAACACCCAAATACGAATGAATAGTGAATACCCGTGTTGTAGGAAATAACAGCTGCGTTTGACCGATGGTCTATTCATTCGTATTTCTGAACTTTGTCATTCAAACCATTATGAATAGTCCAAACACTGCCGAGATTTGTGCTTAGTGAATTCCCGTGTTGGGACTTAGAAAAAAAAACACAATTCGGACAAACTCGATTTTTTAGTAAATTTTGGCTCTGGAACGAACACTGCGAACAAGGCTGTAAGATGGCATTCTGCCTACTTTAGTATGTGACTTACCTCCTTCATTGCTTTTTGGCTGTGAGTTCCTCCCTGATGGTTGAGGTATGTTACTGCCGTTGCATTGTCCGAGCGGATGTGGACTGGTTTTCCTTGCAGAGTGTCCTTTGCCTGAATCAGTGCCATGTATATGGCCCGAAGTTCCAACAGGTTTATTGGCAGGCAACTTTCTTCTTTGGTCTATTGTACCTGGAACCATAATTTTCTGGACACTGCTCCCCAGCCCTGAAGACTGACATCTGTTGTCAGGATCTCCCAATCTGATATCCAAAAGGGTCTCCCTTTGTCTAGATGGGATGTCTGCAGACACCAGACTAATTACTTTCTTACCTTTTCTGATAGTAATTATGTTTCTTTATTGTCTGATGTACTCCATTCCATCTGGCCAGAATCAGACGCTGCAGAGGTCTTGAGTGGAATTGTGCATACTCCACCATGTCGAATGTTGACACTATCAAACCCATCATTCGCATTGCTGCATTAATTGATATTGTTTGACTGTGTAACAACTCCTGAATCCTTAACTGCACCTTGGATATCTTGTTCCGAGGTAAAAAATATTTTCTGCCGACTTGAATCCAATACAGCCCCCAAGTGAATAATCCGTTGTGACGGAATCAGAGATGACTTTGCCCAATTTCTGAGCCATCAGTGCTCCTGTAGACAAGTTATTGTCTGTTGGAGATGGCCCAAGAGCAATTCCTGGGATTGTCCCAGGATTAAAAGGTCGTCGAGGTATGGAAAAATTCTCATCCCCTGCTTGCGGAGATAAGCTGCCATAACCACCATAATCTTGGTAAATACTCTGGGGCCGTGGCTAACCTAAAGGGTAAAGCCTGGAACTGAAAATGTTGCTGGAGGATGGCGAACCTGAGATAAACACTGATGAGACAGTGCTATAGGAACATGTAGGTAAGCATCCTGTATATCCAGGGATACCATATAATCCCCTGGTTCCATGGGCGTAACGTCTCCATCAGGGCCGTTTCTTGGGGCAGGCGAGCAGTGCAAACGCACTGGGCGCCCGCCGCGGCACTAACTGTGGCTCCCTGCTTCCCCCTCCTATCTCTCCCCGAGTAACCCGTCACGACGCAACCCCGTCACTCCGCGAAACTCCCCCCCCAGCGGAGTACAGAGGGGGTCCCAAGTTAGGAAGAGGGAAAGGCCGGCGCGAGGAGCGACTGGTGAGGCGGGCCGAAGAGCGGTAATCGCCTCTGTAAGTATTCTCTCTCTCTCTCTGTGTAAAATGGGGACACCTGCCGTAATGTGTGAAATGGGGACTCTTGCCTGCCGTAGTGTGGGTTTTTAACGTATCAAGGGCATTGCGGTGTGTGGCATAATATGGTGCAGGGGGCATTACTGTGTGGGGCTTAATATGGTAGATTTTTTTTTCCTGTGGTGGTCGTGATCTGTTGGAGCAGGGTCAAAAACTGGATTGTGAGGTAGTCTTTTCAGACAAGGCCATGCCCATTTAAATGAGGCCACACCCATTTATATGAGGCCACACCCATTTATATGAGGCCACGCCCTCTTGCCGGGTGCACGCTCAAGTTTTTTTTTAATCTAGGTGGGGGGCACATTTTTTTGTGTCATGGGGGGGCGCATTTTTAAATCTCGCACTGGGAGCCAAATTGTCTAGAAACAGCCCCGGTCTCCATGTGGAACCGTGGTACCCAAATGTATTTGTTTAGCATTTTGAGATTGGCATCTTAACCAAAAACAGGTTGGAGTAAAAACCCTGTCCCCATTGTGCAGGGGGTATTGGAATAATTACTCCTGACTGAAGCAATTTCTGAACTGCTTCTTGCAGGGCTCTGGCCTTGGCCCCTACCCGAGATGGGCTGGTGCAGAAGAACCTTTGAGGAGGCTGCTTCTTGAAAGGGAAACCGTAACCCAGAGATACTGCTTCTTGCACCCAGGCATCTGTTGTAGACTGCTGCCATATCTGTGCAAAATGAAGAAGTCGGCCCCTTACCCTGGGGTCCCCCAGGCAGAGGCCCGCACCATCAGGCTGGTTTGGAAGCTGGCTCTCTAGTGGCCCAGTGCTTCTTTGCCTCACCAAACTTATTGTATTGGGACTGCTTACGATCACTTTTTCCCTTTTGCTTTTCCTTGTGACCGAAATGGCCGAAAAACCGGACCCTTAGGCCTGGGGTTATATGTGGCAGGAAACCTGACCTTCTTGGATTCTGCTTCTGATTCCAGAATATCTGTCAATTCCTTACCAAACAGAATATTCCCAGCAAAAGGCAAAGATTCCAGAACCTTTTTTGATTCTGAATCAGCTTTCCATGTACGTAACCAAACTGCTCTGCGAGCAGCTACTGTTAAGGCTGATGCTTTAGAAGCAATAGTACCCATATCTATTGCCGCTTCTTCCAAGAATATTGCAGCCTGTTTCATGTGAGCTATATGGGATTCTTGCTCCCTAGAAGGTGCTGAAAGCCTGTCTTCCAGTACCTCAGCCCATTCAGCTACTGCTTTTGCCATCCAAACTGAAGCCATAGCTGGCCTTATGACTGCCCCTGACAGAGAAAATATGGTTTTCAAAAACCCATCCACTCTCCTGTCTGTGACATCATCTAATGACGTTGACGGCAAAGGCAATATAGATTTTCGCACTAATCAAATGACATGCGTATCTACTTTAGGAGGCACTTCCATTTTTAAACAGTCCCCAGTTGGAAAAAGATAATTGGAATCCCATTTTCTGGGAATTCTGTATTTTTTATTGGGTGTAGCCCAAGCTTCTTCCATGATTTCCGTCAGCTGATCTGATCCTGGAAACTCTATCCTGTTTTGGGATGTTTAAACACAGGTGCCTTAGTTTTTAACACCGGCTCTGCTGAATCCTCTAAGGACAGAATAGCCTTCATTGCTCTAATTAAGCTACATCCACTGAGCTGATACCTTCTACCTGTTCTTCGTATGCTGAAGCAGAGTATATAGAGATATCATCATCTGATGTATCATCCTGTGTAGCCTGAGAATTTGATGATTTATTTACACTCGGTTTATCAGCTTGTTTCATTGGAGAAGCTGTTGGGGATATACCGTAGGAAGGGAGCTGCATGTATGGATTAATAGTGTACCCTACTCTTGGTATTGAAGCTGTAGGAATTACCCGTTCAGCTATACTGGACAAGGTCTGTGCAAACATTGCCCGAGGTGGATCTACCTGACGTTGACCAGGGATCTGCCTTGTAATCTGCTGAAAAGCAAAATAATTTGCACATAAACCATCCTGTACCAGATCCTGAGAGGATAATACCGTTTTGCAGGACAAACATGATTATATGAGTGTTAGTGCTACTGTCAGTGTAACTTCGTCACTTTTGCCGATCTTAGACATGATAAATAATCAGCACTTCCACAGTGTACTACACAATTTGTGACTGTAATCACTTTACTTTTTCAAAGTGATATCAATCTGACCCTACGCATGCACCAGCATTGAGGCTCAGAAGAAACCACTGACAAACATATATAAAGTCAGCAATCACACTAGCAGTCAGTCACGTTATATATTTGTCATATGAGCATATTATCAACTACAAACACATATCAAAGTATGTAGGAGCACATGGTATCCGTTCACATGGTCGAGCATGTTATGGTCGACAGTCATTAGGTCGACCACTATTGGTCGACATTGACATGGTCGACATGGACACATGGTCGACATATGGAAATGGTCGGCACATGAAAGGTCGATACATGAAAAGGTCGACGTGAGTTTAACTTTTTTTTCTTTTGGGGAACTTTTCCATACTTTACGATCCACATGGACTACGATTGGAACGGTAAAGTGTGCCGAGCGAAGCGGTAGCGGAGCGAAGGCACCATGCGAGGGGACGCGGTGCACTAATTGGGGTTCCCAGTCACTTTACGCAAAAAACGACACAAAAAAAAGTTAAAAACTCATGTCGACCTTTTCATATGTCGACCTTCCATGTGTCGACCATTTTCATGTGTCGACCATGTGTCCATGTCGACCATGTCAATGTCGACCAATAGTGGTCGACCTAATGACTGACGACCATAACATGGTCGACCATTCATACCGACACCGGAGCATATATTACTGAATTCTGTTCTATACAGAGCTTAACGTATTCAGACGCAAATGCGAAGAAAACCACAGTAATGTACACAGACTCATATGTAATGGGCACTAAACTTAACTATTCATACTAACAAAAGTAGACAGAAATTTAGTGCTGTATAACCCGTACTCTGTAGAGTGGGATATAGGGAGACTCACCTCACTTCCAAGATCGATCAATACGTTAGCGAACGCTGAGTGGATCCAGACACTACTAGTGTACACTGTCGCTCCGGGAACTATTAGTGAACACAGACACACTGTGCACACAGACACTCCGGTCACACAGACACCTGTACTGCGACCGAGACCCTTCGTGGTAGCGTCTGAGATGGAAGTGAGGCAACAGTTCATGGCGGGAGACTGACGGAAACTGTCATGAACTGGGGGGAGGGGTGACCAGGAGAGCGTCTGACTCCCCACCACTGACATCGACCCTAGGGATCGCAGCCTCATACTATTCCTGGTGCCTTATGATCCCTAAGGCCTAGCACTGGAGCACCCGTGGTGGTGGTGCGCCAGGTACCTGCTTGGTAGTCTCCTCCCAAAACAGTGCGGCTGTGTCCGTATTCCCCTTCTAAATGGAACCGATGCCTTACCTTCTCCCCGTGCTCCGGCCACAGGCTGGCAATGTCTGCTGGACCTGCTAGTATATCAGACACAGACGCCCGCCGAGACAGCACTGTACCATGGGTAAGCGTTGTTGCGACCCGACAGAGAGTTGTTGGAGTGACTCTTTCCAATATGCGTATAAGACGCTGTAGGAAAGATCACTCAAAAACATAGTAAGACTATAAAAGTAAGAAAGCTTAGGGCTGCCATAAACAGCAGCCCTGTGACCATGGTCCGGCTCCTGCCGCACCAAACAAAAAACTGATTTGCCTGAGCCAGTGGGCGGAGATATATTGACGGGCCCATTGCATCCTGGGAGGACTGAAAGCTTGTGATCGTTTGGTGCCAATCCGCTATCGCTCCATCATATCCCATTGTTATCCTGTGGATAACCTGTGGACCCAGCCGGAGAAAGCCGGTAAGAACAAAAGCTTGAGCGTGAGCCACTTAAGGTCCACTGACTCAAGAGGTTCAAATGGAGACTCTTGCAGGGCATTCAGGACAACAGACAGACCCTATGGAGCCACAGGAGGGACATAGGGAGGCTGAATCCATAAAACACCCTGACTGAAAGTATGAATGTCAGGAATAGACTAAATTTTTCTCTGAAACTACACCGACAAGGCAGAGATATGAATCTTGCGGGAGGCCAGACAAAGGCCTAAGTCCAGGCCTTGTTGCAGAAAAGCCAGATGTCTGGAAGTTCTGAATTTGTATGCATCGTAATTCTTAGGAGCACCCCAGGTGAAGTAGGAATTCCAGACCCTGTAATAAATCTGCGGCAATGAGGGTTTGCAGGCCTTCAGCATAGTTTGGATAACCGCCTCAGAGAATCCTTTTGCCTTCAGGAGTGATGTATCAAGAGCCACGCCGTCAAAGCCAGTCTGGCCAGGTCCGGTTAGACACAAGGGCCCTGAACGAGGAGGTCTGGGCATTGAGGAAGTAGAAGAGGACAATCGATAGACTATGCAGGTCTGAGAACCAATGCCGTCTGAGCCACGCTGGAGCGACTAGAAGTAGTATTCCTCCTTGTTTGTACTTCCGCAGCACTCTGGGCAGGAGAGATACTGGAAGGAATATGTAGGGCAGCCGAAACTTTCATGAAATTGATAGTGCATCCACGAATGCTGCTTGAGGATACCTGGTCCTTGCTCCGAAGATCGGAACTTTGTGATTGTGTCTACATTTGGTAGGCCCCACTTGTCCACTAGGAGTTGAAAGACTTCCGGATGAAGACTCCACTCTCCGGCGTGGACCTCCTGACAACAGAGGAAATCCGCTTCCCAGTTGAGGACTCACAGAATGAACACTGCCGATATTGTTGGCAGATGGCGTTCCGCCCAACAAAGGATTTTTGACACTTCCATCATTGCCATGGTTTATGTATGCCACCGTGGTGGTGTTGTCTGACCATACTTGAACAGGCTTGTTCTCTAGAAGAGGCAGGGCGAGAGACAAAGCATTGATCACTGCCCGCAATTCCAGAATGTTTATCGGGAGGAGTGATTCCTCCTTGGTACACCGCACCCTGGAAAGAGTGTTGCTCCAACACCGCGCCCCAACCCCTCAGACTAGCTGCCGTAGTCAGTAGGACCCAGTTGGGGTTCCAGAAGGGACGGACCTTGCTCAACTGCTGGTCTGGTAGCCACCAGGTCAGCGACAGATGAACCTCTGGAGTCAAGGAGATCATGCGAGACCTGATCCAATGAAGTAGGCCGTCCCACTTGGAAAGGATTAACATCTGCAGAGGGCGGGAATGGAATTGAGCATACTCTACCAAGTCGAAAGCCGACCCCATTAGGCCTAGTACTTACATCGCTGAGTGTATTGACACTCTTGGGCGAGAGAGGAAGTATCTGATCCTGTCCTGAAGCTTCAGGACCTTCTCTGGAGACAGAAACAGCCGTTGACTGTGTGTGTTCAGCAGTGCCCCCAGGTGCACCATGCTTTGAGCTGGGATCAGCGAGGACTTTTTCCAGTTGATGAGCCACCCGTGGGCTTGTAGGAAGTTTACCGTCAGTTGCAGATGGCTGAGGAGTACATTGTGGGAGTTTGCCAGAATCAGCAAGTCGACAAGATATGGCAGGATCCTGACTCCCTGGCGACGGAGATGAGCCGTCATCACGCCCATAACCTTGGTAAAGATACGAGGAGCTGTGGCCAGTCCAAAATGGCACAGCCTGGAACTGATAGTGGAGGTTGCCAATAGCAAACCGCAGATATTGCTGATGCGATATGGCAATAGGTATATGCAGGTAAGTATCTTGTATATCCAGGGATACCATATAGTCTCCGGGTTCCATGGCCAGTACAATTTAGCGCAGTGTTTCCATACGGAACTTGTACACTCTCACAAACTTGTTCAGTGATTTGAGGTTTGAGTATAGGCCGGAAAGACCCGTTGGGTTTTGGTACTAGAAACAGGGTTGAGGAATATCCTCTGCCTCTCTGGGACAGAGGTACCGGCACCACCACTCCTGTCTCCAGGAGGGAATGCACAACCAATTGTAGCGCTTGCGCCTTTAACGGATCCGAAGGGATAACTATGGTGCAAAACTGGCGAGGGGGACGCCTCTTGAAAGAGACTGTGTACCCATGAGAGACAACTTTTCGCACCCAAGCATCTGAAGTGGTCTGTAACCAGACCTGGGTGAATAGCAGAAGTCGGCCTCCCACCCTGGGGTTCCCCAGGGGGAGGCCTGCACCATCATGCGGCAGGCTTGTCGTGTTTAGAAGCAAGCTGACGGGCTGCCCAAGATTGTTTTGCCTTGGGCTTTGTGGTCTTGGAAGCATGAGATTGTATCAGGTATGCCTGACCTTTTGCTTTCCCTTGATGTCGAAAGGAGCAAAAAGTGGTACCTTTTGCCTTCTGTGTTGAGTATTAGGGAGAATAGCCGTCTTAGCAGCTGCCAAGTCAGCCACAATTTTATTGAGGTCTTCCCCAAATAAGATGTCTCCCTTAAAAGGTAGTATCTCCAAGGTCTTTTTGGAGTCCTGGTCCACCTTCCATGACCTCAACCACAGAATATGGCGAGCCAGGATAGACGCAGTTGCTGCCTTGGCTACCAATACACCTGCCTCAGGGGACACCTCCTGTATGTAATATGCGGTGGTGGTAATATGAGGCAGGAATTGTCTGCCATTGTCAGATATATCCGGGGGCAACTCATCCTCTAATGCCTGAACCCATTCTTCAATGCCTTTTGCAGCCTAGGAGGCTGCTATAGTGGGTCTATGTACAGCACCTGTAAGAGAGTAAATAGATTTCAGGCATCCCTCCACATGTTTATCTGTCGGTTCCTTCAGAGAGGTTACAGTGGTGACAGAGTAGAAGACACCACCAGACGGGTGACATGGGAATCCACCGGTGGTGAATTTTCCCACTTGTTACACAACTCTGTAAGGAGAGGATACCTAGCTACCATCCTTTAAACGGGGAGAATTTCTTCCCTGGAGTAATCCAGGGTTCTTGTCGTATGTCCACTAAAAGGTCAGAATGCGGTAATAATGTTTTAGTTATCTTTTGACGTTTAAACTTATCAGGTTTCTTAGACACCGTAGTGGAATCCTCATCATCATCTGATATTTGCAGGATCTGCTTAATAGCAACCACTAGGTCAGGGCCATTAACCTGAGTTGTAGATTCCTAGTTAGAAGCAGCTGTGTCAGTGTCTAATGGTACAGTATGCTCCCCATTGTCATCAGAAGACTCTTCAGAGAGATTAGTAGATTGTGAGGGGGAAGTAGCCCGCTTAGATGATCCCGTGACACAAGAGTGACTTGGGGCAGTCTTCTGTCTAACCAAGGATTGATTCAATTGCTGCAACTGGGTAGACAAATTATTCACCCAAGCCGGATTTACCATAGGGACAATATGTGACTGTAATGGCACAGGAGGTCCCATAGGGGGCGTAAGGCATCACAAGTGTATTTAACATAGATGAGAATGCCGCCCAAGGTGGCTCCTGATTGGTTACAGGAGCCGCGGACTGAGTGGGAGATGTATGGCACGTAGTACAGACCCTCAAACAAAACTTCCCCCTCAGGCAAATCCTTGGCGCATGCACTGCATGATGCGGGAGCGTTCTAATATTTCCCGCCCTTTTTGTTATACATTTTCAGATATGTAACAGCAGACCATATTAGTACAATACAGCCAGAGTACAATACCTACGAATAAATTCCCTAGTATGTGACAGCGTACACAGTACACAACACCAGCGAATAAATCTGGTATCATGTGACTGAGTACACAGTAGAATACACTTAACGGTAAATACTGTGAAGCACTATATATGTGACCCAGACGCACCTAGTCCCTTAGGGTACAGAATACAGTGATAGCTAAAGCTGGGATACACTGGAAGTGAAATCCACACAGCAAATACAGGCACACACAGAATATTCGTACAATATGTATATATCAGAATATTCATTCAATATATTCTGGCACAGAAAAATCACAGCGCTGATGTACAGGCGGATTTACAGGGGAGACCTTGCCCTGCAGTCCTGGAGACCAGTCGCAGCAATGCTTAGAAGATGGCGCCCAGTGTCTCAGTCAGGGAGTGAGGGAGAGTGTAAGGCAGCTCCAGGACGGGAACACCAGCTGTACATGGCGCACTGGGCCGGGGGAGGGGCTACAGGTCAAGCGCCGTCTCCCCTATGCTGGTCCTCACCATCTGGTACTATGGAGTCTTATTAAAGTGGGCATTAGTACACCCGACCTGTACTCCTATGCCCTGGTGGATATAGTGGGGTCCCTGCTCGGTGACTGTGTCCACGCCAGCGTCGCAGTCCGTCTCCCTAGACTGCGATCGGAATGCGATCTAATGGCTAGTCCCACCTGGGGGACCCTCTTACCTCCTCCCTTCGTAGCAGCCACGCGAACCAGGAGAGCGCTGCGACCGTGTGCCCAATGCCGGAGCGCCCCCACCGCAAGTAACCGGGAACTGAGCCAGCGGGAGTATGCAACACCGCTGGAGAGGTGACAGAGACGCAGCACAGAATGTCACTCTGACATATAAGTGCTGCGGACCTTGAAGTCATCTAATAAAAAGCTTTTTCAGGGCTGCCCAGTGCAGCCCCCCTGTTAAGTGACCTGCTCTGCAGGGCACCAACTCGAAAACTAAGCTCACAATACCAGGGTTATAGAGAAGGCCCCAATGCATCCTGGGACAGTCTAAAGCTTTAGCCTGTTGGTGCCTGGATCAAGATCCATCTCTACACCCCAATGTTTCCCTGTGGAAACCAATGTACCCCACTGCAGAAAAGAGTAGGATGGCTATAACTTTAGTTCCTGATTTTATAGACAAATTTGGATTCAGAATCAGCGTAGGAACACCTGGATTCTCCTCAGTAGCTGACAACTATTTTTTTTGTTGCCTAGTGCTGGACTGTACCATGTGCACAAACTCCCAGGCTCTCTTGATCAGCCTGATATCTTACCCCAGCGCATTACTCTTTTGGTTAAGTGTATGCACCGGGAGCATCCACTCTAACTCTGCACCTTTAGCAGGGTGAGAAAAGAGGCCGTTGCCATAGGAGCTAATTCAGACATGATCGCTGCTGTGCGTCTTCGCCCAGCGGGCGATCAGGTCTGAACTGCGCAATCGGCAGCTCAGCCCAGCGATTGCCTCTGCCTGATTGACAGGCAGTGGCGTTTGCTGAGTGGGAGGGGACAGTCTGGGCAATGCAGGCGTGCCCAGACCGTGCGTGGGGCGGGCTGCGGCTGCTGCATGACGTCACGCGCAGCCGCTGCGACCCGGAGAGCGACGGGTAGCTCCCTGCCAGACATGTGGGGCAGACTAGCCCTGTGCTGGGCGGCCCCCCTCATGTCTATGAAAGTGATGCAGCTGTGTATTAACAAGACTATCAAAGAAAAATACCACTAACACAAAAAAAGTGTTTTTAAAAATACTGCACAATGAGGAGTTTTTATATATCTTTTACATGTGCAATTGGATGAAAGAAACCTTTATGTGCCAGTACTAGTAAAAACACGGAAGCTGTGTGAACATCTATTGTCACTTCCATATTGGATGTTAATGGATTTTGAGATGAAAGATACTTTTATAGGATAATTCTGCAGACACTTAAAGTAAGAATTAAGTGAGCAATAAGGATATTTTCCTGCACATCACAGTGGTGCCCCTTATCTTAGAAGAGTACCTGCACTACGCTCTTTGGGAAGAATATACTGTGAAAATCTATGGACTGAAACCCTCCTTGTATTACAAAATTGGCCCATACTCTACTTATTTAGAAGAGACCAGTAGTATGAAATAATCCCTCTTTTTTTTCTTCCTTTTTTATATCCAAATTCTGAGAAACATTGAATGAGGAGGTATCAAGAAAGATTTAAGAACCAGCCTTATAACAGTGTTGTGGATATTCATTTATGACTTTTTTTGGGAAGAAGTTTGACTTATTATTTTTTTGACTATTTCCATGTATACAAGGTTTGGGGACTTGTTTTTATGATACTGTATATGCTGCCGTTCTAGTGGTGCCCAGAATTGGTACACATTCTAAATTCTGAAACCCAATATAACACAGAGAGCATCAGATTTTCGGAAAGAGCTGGTGCGATCCACATGAATCCTAAGAGCACGGACCACATCCAGGGAAGCATCACTTGCAGAAAGGTCCAGGGACTGAAAGTCTGGAACCACAATCTCTTCATTAAGCTGGAACCTGGATACCACTTTATGAAGGAAGCCAACGCGAGTGCGGAGGACAGCGCTGTCCAGATGAAAAAATTAAAGGTGGAGCGACATGAGAGCGCTTCTAAATCAGACACTCTGTGGGCAGAGGCAATAGCAAGCGGAGTGCGTGGAATATTTGAGGTGATTATCACTATGCTTCTCTGATTTAAAGCAGGCCAAAGGTAACACGAGAGTACCCCTAATTGTACTCAAGTATAGAATACAACAAAGTAGGAATATATGTCGCCTACAGGCACTATAATCAGATGTGAAACAATGAGCTTTGTACAGGAAGTTAAAATCGCACATTTAATGATAAGAAAAACACATTTTGGCTATGTAGAGAAATCAAGACAAACATAGGTCTATGAACTCTACACAGTGGGCATGCTATACAATGCTATTGAGTCCAGACCCCAAGTAAGGAGTTAAAAAGGGTTTTACAGCAAATTGACAAACATGGGTCTCAGTAATGAGAGACTGTTAACAGCTGAGCATGCTGTAAGTAATAAAATCAGAAGAGTCCTACCAAATCAGGGAAATGGAGCCGCAGGTGTTTAAGACAGCAGAGTACCCGGGATATACCCTGCGAATGGCTCCAAAGCTTATCCCCAGACCAGTCAGGCTTTTCAAGATGCTGGTTCCATATGGTACTTCAAACACGTTTTGGGACTTGCCTGTCCCTTCTTCAAGGCTGTAGTCAATAGCACTGAGACACCTGTAAAGCCCGGAGAACCAAAGTCCCATGGAGCCACTGGAGGGACAAAGGGAGGTTTAATGTGGAGACCACCTAGAAGGAACATTCTAACATCAGGAAGGGAAAGTACCTTTAGCTGGAACCACACTGATAGAGCAGAGACTTGATCCTTGAGGGACAACAGACTGAGGCCGAGGTCTAACCCTGCCAGGAGAAAGGCAAGCACCAGAGAAACTCTGAAGTCCATAGGATCATTGCTCATGGTAGTACACCACTGAAGTAGTGCCAAATTCTGAAGTAAACAAAGGCTGAGGAAGGCTTACGAGCCATGAGCATCGTCTGAATTTCAGAGCGGGAGAAACCCTTGGATCTTAAGAGGGATGACTCAAGAGCCATGCCATCAAAGACAAACTAGAAAGGTCCAGGTGCAGACAAGAACCTTGAGTTAGCAGATCTGGTCGCAGAGGGAGAGGAAAGGGAGTGTCTATTGATTCCGTAGGTCAGCAAACCAATGGCACCTCGTCCAGGCTGGAGCTACCAGCAGCACGGTGCTTCCTTCCTGCTTGAACTTGCGAAGAACCCTCAGAAAGGAGGGAGACTGGAGGGAAGAGGTACACCAGATTGAAGGTCCACTGCATCGCCAGATCATCCACAAAGGCGACAGCGGGATCCCTGGTACTGTACATGGGTAATTTGTGGTTGTGTCGTGAGGTCCATATCCGATAGGCCCCATTTGTCCACAAGGAGATTGAAGATGTCCAGGTGTAGAGCCCACTCTCCAGAGTGGATGTCTTGTCTGCTTAGAAAGTCCACTTCCCAGTTGAAGACTCCTGGGATGAACACCACAAAGATGGCCATGATGGGAAATTCGTCCCAAACAAGGATGCGTGCCACTTCCCTCACTGCTGCCTGACTTTGCGTGCCTTCCTGATGGTTGAGGTAGGCTACTGCAGACGTGTTGTCGGACTGGACTTGGACAGGTCAGCCCTGGAGAAGGTCCTGCACCAGAGTAAGCACTTGGTATCCAGCCCGAAGCTCCAGGATGTTGTTGGGCAGGTTATTTTCATAGGCTGTCCAACATCTATGAAAGGACTGTTGACCAGTCACAGCACCCCACCAATGGAGGCTAGCATTCGTAGTGAGGAGTACCCAATCTGGAATCCAGAAGGGACAACCCTTCCTCAAGTGAGATGTGTGAAGCCACGAGAGGGGGAACCGAACTTCCAGAGACAAGACAATTATCTGGAACCGGATCAGATGATGCTGGCCATTCCACCGGAACATTGACCGTTGGATTGTTAATTGCACAGGTATGTTTATATCCAAAGAAAGGCCCCCTATTTATTTCATATAAATTTTCATTCCACATAGAGAGATGGGGGGTGCTACCAGAAGCAATGGTATGACTGTAAACACGAAGGAGGACAGAGGAAATTTGCTTTTAGGTGGTGCACATGTATACAATAAAATATAACCTTTAATTCATATTGTTAAAAAAGTGTTAGCGAAATATATTAAAACAAAGGATAGTGAATATAGTTAGAAAAAGTGATTAAAAGATAAAACTGCGCATCAGAAGTCCACTGATCTGTATGTTTAATGCAATAAATTATGCACGTGCAGTTATGTCCGATTTCATGTGTCAATGTGTGTATGAGACTTATGTATTAATCTGTATGGTGCTGGTAATTTGAGTGTCCTAATTCATATATTTGATACCGGTTCTGTACTAGCAGCTGTTGTCATTCATTACCCTCCGGGGATTAACAATGTAAAACTAACCAGAGTACTCTTTTCAGTGGGGTTATTGTTCCCCAACAGGAGTTACACCACACACTTTGCTATATTTATATTAATAGTTGAAATATCCTTGACACACTGGGCAGTATTCAATCCGTGCCCGCACGTTGATTAAGTATAATATATGCACCAGCAATACAGCGTTCCAGATTAGTATGTCACACTCTTTAGCATATATAAATTATTTCCAATTCTGTATCAGCCCTTGTGTCAGTATGATCTGTGCCTATATAGTGTATTTGGGATCATTCCCTCTATCAGTGCTTGGTAGCTAACATCTATTTCAATGATTGGGGTATGACAGGTTAATATCAAATAGTTTATTTCCTTGTTTAAGTTGCACATACAGATTTGCTACCTTTTCTTTCTCCCTAAAAAGGAGATTCGAATTGATGCCGCTTGTGGAGGGATTATTTCTGCTCAGCACAGTTGTAACCCTGTATATATTCAGCACTATAACCCTTATGTCAGTATAATCTGTGCCTATACAGTATTTCTTTATTGGTTCAAATGCACATACAAACTTGCTCCCTTTTATTTCCCCCTGAGATGGAGATTCGGATTAATACCACTTATGGAGAGGTTATTTCTGCTCTGTACAGTTGTGACACTCTGTGTTCAGCAGAAGCATTACAATTTCTGTACTGCAATGTTGCTATTCCTCTCGCTGCATCGCTTCTGCACAGATAATATATTCAATAGGTGTGTTACAATTTCTATGTTGCAGTTACTATTTCAATCGCTGTAATGTTTTAGCATAAATTGTGGCAAGCTAATCATATGCATAGATCATATTTATTATCTCTCATTGATAGACACAGTGGTTAGCACATACTCATATGAATTCTGAGTGTTATGATTTCTTTATGTGTAATATTGCTATTCCTCTCACTATAGCACTTCAGCACAGATTGTATGTTCAGCAGGAGTGTTACAATTCCTATATTACGATGTTACTGTTTCTCTCGCTATAGTGCTTCGACACCAGTTGCAGCGAGCTAATCATCTACATGGAACACATGTTATTGCTTGCTAACGGACACAGTAGTTGACACACGCTCGTATGAATATTGTGGAATCATATGCTGCCCCTTCGGGATATCGTACACATTAAGCACCAGTAACTAAATCAATTGTAGGTCATGTCAGTGGACTCCGCAGGCACAGGTCACCTGACGTTCGTTTCGCTAAGGCTTTGTCAGAGGCAACCCGATCATCTCCCGGATCTGACTTAAATACCAGCAATCATTAGATCTCCTCCAATCCATCATTAGCTTTATTCAAACAGGCCACTGCTGGGCTGCCACAACTTCGGGAGTCACTCCTCCCGCTAAGGTCCGTTCGCAGCTGCCACACATTCATTCCCATGTCCCATCTAGACCAGTTTAATGGAGCTCCGAACAGACTTGGTACTCATGGTATTAATCAGACCTTAATAATCAAATACCCAATTTGTATTCTCATACATGCATATATATATATCCGGTTTGAATATTCATTTTAAAAAGTTTCCTATCAGTTATCACTTTCAATAAACCAACTCTATAACATCTTGTTGTGATGTTCTTCATGTATAAGATTTTACAGTGACATGTGTAAGATGTATAAAGGAGGATATGGAAGTCCAAACGTATATTAATGTGGAACTTCGTATTTCTTTTAATATTACTTTGGTCTGGGCCTTCTGGAACTTCATAAATACTCAGGATCCCCCATATTCTAAAAGGACGAAATTACTGTTGGCTCGTGTGGCTGCTGCAGCAAAGAAAACCATTCTATCCCAATGGATACATTCAGAGCAGATACCCCTTTCCCTCATGTTACCACGTTTAACATACCTATAGCAAATGGATTGGGTTGATTGTTCCCTAGACGCAGAGTCGCGCTCGCCAATTTTTTTTGCCATCTGGTTACCCTACCTACTCACGCTACCAACTGCCACCAGGGAATATGTGCGCAAAGTAGTTCGATTAACAACATGGTATAATACGGAATCCCTCATTAAAGGCTCACCACCCTTTTAAAAAAATTGATAGACTGATGTTACATTCTCCTGCTTGAACTATATGGTTGACTGTCCTCATAACCTTGCTTATACTATTTAAAGTGTTTGTTCAACTCTTTTATTGGCAATCTCTGTACCTTGCAGTGGTTGACTGTTTTCTCACAAGCATTGTGACATACGACTCGTATTTTATTGCATGTTCCTTCTCAATAAACATTTTTTTTAAAAAAAGGAGGATATGGAATGCAAATAGAATAATGAGACTTATGAATAGGTGAATCAAGTGTAATGAACAGTAAAAAAATACACATGAAGTTCCATTGGATAGACTGAAAAGAAAATTATGTATGTATAACTCAATGTTAAATGGGTACTAACAATGGTACCTTTCCATATATATGGTAAGTTCTTCCACAGTACAATGGTCTCAATTGTGGTAGTTACAATCCAGTGTGAGATAATAAATATTACTGTAGGTCTAAATATAATCTCTGCAATACTATTGGTGGACACACATTCCCAATAAAGTAAAAATAAAATCATGCAGTGATGCTTTGATTATTTATACTTAATCATAAATGTGCAAATAACGCTATCATAGCGTGTGTGAAATGAGTGAATTGTTGAATATGTGTAATAAAAAGGAGGGGGAAAAAAGATACTATGTGAGTGTGTGTTGTGCTTATATGGTTGTGTAAAAGTTACTTAATATCCAATCCAATTGAATATTGGTACAAGATAAAATCATAAATATGTACCTAATCAGTTGTACTGTGGTTCAGTGACGCAGTGATAAAGACACAAAAACGTGAACGTGAGTGCACTACATATTCAAACTTAATAGCGAAAAGCAAGGAAGGAAAAAAAAAGTTAGTAACGTGAGGGATGAATCGAATTGATGTCCATTTCTTATCATCACTGATAGATTTGCAGGTAAGTTAATAGCTGATTCTTCTATAGAGAAAATCACATTAAGAATTGAATCGGATTGATGCCCATTTCTGGTCATAACAGGTACAGAATCAGATTTCGAAGACAGAATCCGTGAAATTGTGCGTATTCCACAATGTCGAAGGTGGTTACCATGGACCCCAAAACCTGTATCGCTGAGTGGATAGACAATCGCTGATGTTGATGCAAGCTGCATACGTGCAAGTGAAGTTCTGTAATTTTGTTTGCTGGCAGGAAAATTCTCTGCACCCGAGAATCTAGAAGAGTTCCTAGATGTGACATCTGAGAGGATGGGGAGTACTTCTTCCAGCTGAGAAGCTAGCAGTGTGCTTGCAGGAAGGCGCTGAAGAGGACGTTGAAGAACTTCCAGGGACTGCCAAAATCAGGTTATCCAGGTATGGAAGAATTCTGACCCCCTGACGCCTGAGCTGTGCCAACATAACCACCATAATTTGGTAAATACACGAGGGGCTGTGGAAAGTCTGAAGGACAGCACCTTAAATTGATATTGCTTTCTAAGGACAGCAATTCTGAGGAATTGCTGATGTTTGGGAGTAATATGCACATGGCAGGTATGCATCCTGAATGTATAGAGATGCCATAAAAATCGCCAGGCTCCAATGTGAGGACAATGGTGCGGAGAGCTTCCATGCAAAACTTCAGCGTGCAAATAAACTTGAGAGACTTAAGGTTGAGAATGGGCCGATGGGAACCATTCAAATTCTAAACCAGGAAGAGGGTAGAGTAAAAACCTGCCCCTTGATGTACTGGAGAGACCGGCAATGTTAACCCTGATTGCCGCAGGGATTGAATAGCACTATGGAGAGCCAGGGCCTTGATTGGATCTGTTGGAGGACCTGTACAAAAGAAGTGTTGAGGAGGGCGCCTCAGAAATGTGAGAGCGTACCCATGAGGCCACTTCTCGTACCCAGGTGTCTATCGTGGTTTGACACCAGGACGCTGCAAACCAAAGAAGTTGTCCTCCCACCCTGGGATCCCCAGAAGGAGGCCCGCCCCATCAGGCGGAGAATTTGTCATCAAACTTCGCAACTAGACGGCTGTCAGCCCAAGATTGTTTAGAGCAGTTTAGCTGTCTTGTGCAAGCTAGTCTGCTGGGAAAGGACTGCCCTTTAGCCTTACCATGGGGGCGAAAGGACCAAAAGGAGGACATCCAAGGCTTTGGGGTAGCCGCTGAAAGTAAAAAGGCAGATTCAGAAGCTGCAACAGTAGCCACTATCTTCTCCAACTCAGGGCCGAACAGTATGGCTCCAGAAAAGGGTAGAAATTCAAGCTCATTGGAATCAGCATCTGCCTTCCAGGATCGTAGCCAGAGGACCCATTTGGCTGACCACGGAGGTTGCAGACGCTTTAGAAGGACTCTGGTATCAAATACTGCTTCTCACAGATAAGAGGCTGCTTCCCGAACATGGGAGATGTTGGCCAGTTGTTCCCTGGTAGCGTCTGATAAGCAGGAACAGTCTTAAAGATGCATTGAAGAAATGTTCATACAACTGAATTTAAACAGGCTTGTGAAGAATTGTCCAAATGAAGCAATGACTGGTGCCAAACTGTAAGGAGTGTTAACTGGATATTGTAGACATAAATGACTAACTGTAGAGACTTGTACTGAAGCTTAAAGGTTAAACTGGAAGGCTGTGAAGAATTGTCCTTGATTGCAGTAACAAAGAAAATACAATACTGAATAGAATACTTGCAAATTGTGAAGATACCACTTGAAGCACTGTGAAACTGCAGCAGACGACAATGGTGAAGAATGAGTTAAACTGAGAGCTGATTAAACGAGCACCTGAGCTTAGTAGAATCTTCCAAAGGCTGTGTGATTGAAGCAGGCAGACAGGGTAACCTCTCACAAGACTCTGGAAATCCACTTGTTGCCACTGGGAGAGCGATTGACTGACAGCACTGCAGGGAGCTGGTGGATCTTTTGCAGTGAAGGATGCAGGCAGACTTCTGGGAGCAGAGGCGATATCTGGACCACTGGAATCACACAGAAGTCCCCGGAGAGAGCACAGAGCTAGGGTACAGAGTAGCTACAACAAAGCACTGGCTCAGAGTAACATAATCCCAGCCTACTTAAAGGCAGCACAAGCACGGGATTGGCTAACACCCACAGGTGTTTCACAAGTGCTTTCAGATGCTCATTTGGTCTCAAACATGGCCGCCTCCTATACTGCACACACAGCGGTGCCTTTGGCCATTTGGTCCCCACACTCCCGGCTCTCAGAACCTGCATCACCTCTGCCGCTGACACCACATCCTCACATGGCCGCACAGCACCACGAGCAACCGCGCCAGCAATGGATGGACCCCAGAACCTGCAGAGGTGAGTGATCGGTTCGTGACAGTACTCCCCCCTTTAAGGGTGGACTCCGGACACCATTGAGCTTTGTCAGGATTCTTGGAATAGAATTTTTGTACCAGTCTTGGAGCATGAACATCTTCGGCAAAAACCCAGGACCTCTTCTCTGGACCATAACCCTTCCAATCAACCAGAAACTGCAGACGTCCATATCGATGACGTGAGTCCACAATCTCCTTAACCTCAAATTCCTCATCCTGCAAAGAGTGAACTTTAGGAGGTTTGGACAGGGCAGTACGAAACGTATTGAGAGTCAAAGGTTTCAACGACGTATGAAAGGCGTTAGGACTTTTCAAAGGAGGTAGCAACTTGACTTTGTATGACAGGATTGAGTACCTTTTCAATGGGAAATGGACCAATAAACTTGGGAGCAAACTTCTTAGAAGGAACTTTGAACTTAAGATTGCGAGTAGAAATCCAAACTTGGTCTCATACCTTGTAGTTTGGTACAGCTTTAAGTTTTCTACTTGCGAAAGATTTATAACAAGCAGAGGATTTAATCAACGATTTGCGCACACAACTCCAGATTCTAGACAAACGTTGAAGCACTTGATCTGCTGCTGGAACTCTGGCACACAAGGATAAAAAACCAAAGTTAGTATAAAACAACGTAGATTCTGAAGGCGAATGAAAGATTATTATGAGCGAATTCTGCCAATGGAAGGTAGTCAATCCAATCATCCTGTGAGGAAGATATGTATAACCGGAGAAAGGTTTCAAGATCTTGATTTACTCTGTCAGTTTGTCCATCTGTCTGGGGATGATATGCCGAAGAAAAATTCAACTTAATGTTTAAAGATGAACAAAGCGACCTCCAAAACTTGGCTACAAACTGTTTCCCGATCAGAGATGATCTCTCGAGGAAGGCCATGCAATTTAAAGATCTCAGAAATTAACAATCTGGCTAGTGAAGGGGCTGATGGTAATCCAGTTAATGGAATGAAATGTGCTATTTTCGAAAATTGATCCACTATCACCCAAATGGTATTCCGCCCTTTTGATGGAGGTAAATCGGTCACGAAATCCATTGAGGAGTCCACGGTTGTTTGGGTATACATAACGGATGTAACAAACCTGGAGAACCCCTTGGACTCTTATGTTGGGCAGATTTAGGACATGCTGCTATAAACTCTTGAATATCGGCTTTAAGACGTGGCAACCAGTAAGACTGTTGAATAAATTTGAGTCTTTAGTACCCAAGGATGACCCATAAAGGATGAAGAGTGAGACCAAGTAAGTAGTCAAATAGAGAAGTACTACCACCTTAACGCGCTATCCAACACACTATTACAAAAATGTATACAGGTATGATAGAAATGTCACAAATTGTTATGGAAAGAAAAGAAGACTCTTGTTTGGGGGCACTCTTAATTGTATTATACCTGTACAGGAAAATACTGTTGTCAATAAAATATAATTTTTATTATTACATTAAAATATCTGGGATTGTGTGTAATTTTTTGGATAAATACCATAAACATTAAAAACAGAAAATGCAGCAGTGAAATCATGCCCTGCAATTTAGTTGGGTATAAAGTTATTCCCAAAGTGGGTATTTTATAGGCTATGAGAGCCCAATAATACTGATGTCCACACGCCTATTGTCATTAGGATCTATTCTGGTACTAAAGTATATTGTTCAATCTAAAAATCCTAAAAAGGGCACCGATTAGTACTGTACAAAAAATATCATTAATACCAATATCTAGAGTATCAAAAATAAACACAGCATTGACTATTATGGTTTCCTCCTTCCCCATTACTTAATAGCTCTTAGACCGGCCATCGATCTATATTGTGCAAAAAACGATAATAAGCAGCCTAATCTCTATAGCAGTCACACGTATGGAGATTTTTAAATCATAGGGTAAGCTGTAATAAGCCAATTTATTCAAGGTTAAAGTTGTATAAGTGTGTTTCAACTATTTTACACATGAAGAGTCCTGTATTAGGTTGCAACCGCAAACTAGGAGAAAGGACACATTATGGTATTACTACTGACATTAAACATTGTAACAAATTAATTAATTAATATTATTGTTAATATAGCAGTCAGCAGATTAACCCAGATGTCCACAATTTAGCTGATAGAAATGTTACAACTTGATTTGTGTACTCAGTACAATGTTGCGAGCTTATACTAAGGCCACACATCAGTTGCAAAGTATTGTGTTGCAACAACAGGCTAGGGAAAGAACAAAATACACTGTGCTCTATATAGAAGGATACAATGTGCCTTTGTTGTTCCAAAAACCGGTATAAATATTCAATCACATCTACGGGAGGCAAGCTTCTCATACCAGAAAACCACAGTGTAACAATTTAGCCTCCTCATCTGAGTCATGTGTAATCTAGACATTCATAATCACAGTAGGGCATGTGGAATAAGGCAATTGGACTATCTAATCCATACTAGATGTAAGAGCCTGTGTAAGTCATTAATCACATTTACGGGAGGCAAGCTTCCTCATGCCGGATAGACACAGTGTAATAATTGCGCTTCCTCAAATGCACGTAATCACAGAGAAACACACATTGAATAAATAATTATGACAGTTTAAACTATTTAAACCATACTATATGTGGTCAACCTGTATATTCACAATAAGACATATGTATATGTGTTGAAGGTTCACCATAATTTAGAATTGACTTAACATGAGAGAAAAAGGAAACCAGTGAATTATTTCCTGCAACTTCTGCTGTCATCTTGATTTACCTGCGCCTATGGCAATCAGCGGATGGAGGATGAGAGAGTGGCCGGGTAATCCACTGATTGGGAAGGAAGGAAAGTGCCCTTCTACTGTTCCGGTTAGAGCGCTTACGGCTACCTGGTGTCAGGGGACATTGCAGGGAGCCGCAGCGCAATGCAGGAATGAGAGCGGGCTAAATAGATTTGGTGCCTATGTCAGGAATAAATAGAAAAAACCCGTATCACGGGCGTGTGGGCTCACAAGCCTCCCACTAGCAGCGGCATCAGCTCCGATTCAGCTGTGGATTGGATTGGATAACGCGTTTCACCCGTAAGCTTGTTCACATCCTATCACCTGCAGCGTCCACAGCACACCACTATCACTAGCTATATATAGCAAACCCTTAATGGTCAGTAATCATAAAAGAATTAGATTGACAGATACGTAAGCCACTGGAAAACCTAAAAAGGCCTTTTAAGAATCAAAGGCCACACCTGCAAAATTACTATGTCCCGAAAGAGAAACAATACCATATAAAACATATAAGCATATGCACATGTGCATCTATTATCAATCAGTCCCTGTGTGCCACACTATTTACTGGCTAATTACATTATTTTGGTTGATACATTCAACAGCTATTCATGGCCATATCATTAATATATAATATAATACGATATGATTATTATGCCGCAGGTGACCCACGTGGACTACCTGTAAGAAACCAATAAAGACAACGTGTGATTTAATTAGTTTATTCACAAAGGGATTGTGTATATATATATATATATATATATATATATATATATACATACACACACAAATTTTTGGAAAAATGGGAAATATTAGGATCGAGAAAATATTAAAGTGAAATATTTTTATTTTCATTATTTTCAATTTTTTATATATTTTTTGTTATTCTTTCTATTAAGTATGGTAAAAAGAAGAAGAGAAGAGGTTTAAAAAGGTAAAAAAAGTGAAGAGGAAGATGTAAAAAGGGTGTAAAGAAAATTTTTTTTGTAAAAGAATGTGTGAAAAAAATCTTTTATATGCACACCCATACATATACATGCATATATACACATACCTATAAACCTCTCCCTGTGTGTATACATGCACATGCATACAAGCATGTACATGGGCATGCACACACCTATAGACAAATAGGGCTAAACGTAGGAAGAGGCGGGGATTCATAGACAGTCAGTTAATGGAGAGGAGGAGGAAAAAGAAGAGGAAGAAGAAAGAGAGAGAGAGAGAGAGAGAGAGAGAGAGAGAGAGAGAGAGAGAGAGAGAGAGAGAAACAAGGTGTTCTAGCCAAATTTTTAGCCAAATTTGTGGATTAGTCTTAGGGGGAGAAAAGAGACAGAAGAAAAATCAACAAAAGAAAAAATCAAAACAAGAGATGGATTATAGGGGATATAGTTAGTATGGGTATTATCACAGAAAAGGGCTGTAGTTGATGTGTTCATTGAGTCCGCCCGGAGTTAACGCATCCAATTTGAATGTCCAACGACTTTCACGTTTGAGTATTTGTCTATAGATGTGTGTGTGCATGGTGTGTCTATAGGTGTGTGTGTGGGCAATTTCTGGGAAGTTAACAACATCAGGACCTTGCTACGGTTCATTCCCTCTACCAGTACCAGCACGGGACAAGCAAACCAGTGAGAGGATCTCCATTTCCAAGGAGTGCTAACCTATTGGAGGACTCATTACAGTGAACTGGTAACACCGTACAAAATTTCCCTAGGATAAGGCTTCTTGCTATATACCCAGCATTTCAAGAAATTTTCACAAAATTCAGCAGTGTTGATTTTTGCCCTATTTTTAATCTTGGTATTTTTTATCAATTTTTATCTGTTGCAACAGTAATTATATGCTAATGTGCACGAAATTGATGGTATATGTTCTAAATAAATTTCTTATTTTATATATCTAACCAGTTACTAGCGCTGAATTGTTTTTATCTTTTTCTGTTTCTAATAAGGGTCTAACTAGCCCTTTTATTCAGCAGCTTGAGGATCCACAACAATTGTCAGCGCCATCCTACCTTGGTAATTTGTTACAATGTTTAATGTCAGTAGTAATACCATAATGTGTCCTTTCTCCTAGTTTGCGGTTGCAACCTAATACAGGACTCTTCATGTGTAAAATAGTTGAAACACACTTATACAACTTTAACCTTGAATAAATTGGCTTATTACAGCTTACCCTATGATTTAAAAATCTCCATACGTGTGACTGCTATAGAGATTAGGCTGCTTATTATCGTTTTTTGCACAATATAGATCGATGGCCGGTCTAAGAGCTATTAATTAATGGGGAAGGAGGAAACCATAATAGTCAATGCTGTGTTTATTTTTGATACTCTAGATATTGGTATTAATGATATTTTTTGTACAGTACTAATCAGTGCCCTTTTTAGGATTTTTAGATTGAACAATATACTTTAGTACCAGAATAGATCCTAATGACAATAGGCATGTGGACATCAGTATTATTGGGCTCTCATAGCCTATAAAATACCCACTTTGGGAATAACTTTATACCCAACTAAATTGCAGGGCATGATTTCACTGCTGCATTTTCTGTTTTTAATGTTTATGGTATTTATCCAAAAAATTACACACAATCCCAGATATTTTAATGTAATAATAAAAGTTATATTTTATTGACAACAGTATTTTCCTGTACAGGTATAATACAATTAAGAGTGCCCCCAAACAAGAGTCTTCTTTTCTTTCCATAACAATTTATGCTGTTTCTGACTCTGGGGAGCACCGCCAACCAATGAATTAATTAAAAGATTTCCTCTATTCTTTTTTTCAAATAATATGGTAGTTGGTTATTTTTGAATTTAAATCAGTCTCCTGTTGAAACTTCCCTCCTCTCTTAGGAGGATTTCTTTAGAGACGGGAGCGATCTAGTGCGGTTTGTCTCGCCATTTTCTATCCTATGATAGAAATGTCCCAAACAGTAGATTATTAATGAAGAAAGTCCCAAATACTGGAGGTATTTCGAAGATTTGTGGCGACAAATGTTTTGCCAGGCAGAGGAACCAGGAACAGAGAAGTTAGAGTCATTAAAAAGGATGTAGGACAATGGCTTGATTTGTGGTAGCATCATTTGATTCAGAAGAATTGAAGGGCAGAGAAAGGGCATCTGCTATTTTGTTCTGAGAACCTGGACGATAGGCGAGCTTAAAATTAAATAGGGTGAAGAAAAGAGCCCATCGAGCTTGTCGTGGATTCAAACACTTAGCCGACTGCAGATATAGAAGATTCTTATGATCAGTACATACTGTAATGGGGTGTTGTGCTCCCTCTAGAAGGCATCTCCACTCCTCAAACGCCAATTTGATGGCAAGTAATTCCTGTTCCCCAATTGCATAATTACATTCGGCCGTTAGGAATTTACGGGAGAAATATCCGCAGGGATGGACTTTATCTTCAAAGACTTGTGACAACACAGCTCCCACTGCTTCTGTAGATGCGTCTACCTCTACTAGAAAGGGACGGTTCAAATCTGGCTGTCGAAGAATGGGGGCTGACACAAAGGCTTTAAATCGAAGGCTTTGATTGCTTCTGAAGACCAGTTCGTAGGATTTGCTCCCTTGCGAGTCAGGGCTGTGATGGGAGCGGCCAGCGTAGAGTAATTCTTAATGAATTCCCTATAAAAAATTAGCAAAGCCAAGGAATCGCTGAATCCCCTTGAGAGTCGTAGGAGTGGACCTGTCTCAGATAGTTTTTACCTTTACAGGATCCATGCATAGCTCTGATCCAGAAATAATGTAACCAAGGAACGGTAGAGAAGATACTTCAAATGTACACTTCTCCAACTTACAATATAGTCGATTTTTCCTCAGGCGGGTCAGTACCTCTCTAACTTGGTGACGGTGAGACTTCAGATCCTGGGAGAATATTAAGATATCATCCAAGTACACTACTAAACACTTGTAGAGAAGATCTCGAAAAAGTTTCACATAGCTTTGGAAAACTGCAGGAGCATTACGAAGACCAAAAGGCATTACAAGGTATTCGTAATGCCCATCCCGGGTATTAAAGGCAGTCTTCCATTCACCCCCTGCACGGATGCAGATTAAATTGTAGGCTCCACAAAGATCTAATTTTGTAAACACAGTAGCTCCCTTTACCCGGTCAAATAATTCTGGAATGAACGGCAAGGGGTACTTGTTCTTCACAGTGATTTCATTAAGTCCGCGATAATCTATGCATGGTCGTAAACCACAATCTTTATTCTTAACGAAGAAGAATCTGGGTCCTGCAGGTAAAGAAGATGGTCTAATAAATCCCTTGGGTAAATTCTCATATATAATCAGACATAGCTTGAGTCTCTGGGATGGACAGCGGATAAATTCGCCCCCTAGGAGGTGTTTTGCCCGGCACCAAAACGATTGGGCAGTCTGCCGCTTGTTTACTGAAGACATCCACAAAAGATTGATATACTGAATGTAACTCGGGAAGACTGACTGGAGGGGTATAATTGAAGCTAAACAGTCCTTGGTACAAGATTCACCCCCACAAAAGAATTTCCATGGTTTGCCAGTTGAATTGTGGATTACGTTTCTGCAGCCAAGGTAATCCAAGTATCACATCAAGAGAGGCTTTGGGAATCACGAGGAAGGAAATATATTCGGAATGGAGCACATCAACTTTCATCTTGAGACATACGGTTCGATGAGTAATTATGCATGGAATTTGACTTCCATCCACTGTTGTAACAGCAACTGCTACTTCCAGAGGCACGGTTTGAACTTTAGATCCTATGACAAAGGCTGAGGTGATGAAGTTCTCGGCTGCACCGGAATCTAGGAGAGCTGAAACTTTAACTGTAGAACTCAGAGCTTCTAAATTAATTGGCAAAGTTGGCTCTTTCCTAGAACGTGATTCCAAAGCAACTCCTAGCTTAACCTCTATTGAATAAGCTAGGAGCAAGTTTCCCGGACGGAGTTTGCAAGACTTAATGAAATGTTCGGAGTACCCGCAGTACATGCAGAGGTTACCCTGTCGACAACAAATTTGTTCCTCCTCTGAGGGGAGAGCGTCCGATCTGCATAGGTTCTTCTGTCGTTACAGGAGACTGAGATGAAGAAGAATCTTGTCGAGGTCTGGAATGATAGCGTGGACTAAAACGCTCTGCCTTGGATTTCTCTAAACATCGCTCTCTATAGCATAGATAAGGTTTATTACAGATAGAAATGAATTCATCCAGCTTAGTTGGCACATCACGAATGGTTAAATCATCCTTGATTCTTTGAGAGTCCATTCCAAAATGCTGCGACCAGGGCCTCCTCATTCCAGTTTAACTCTGAAGACAACGTGCAAAATTGAATATATTGACTAACAGGACATAAACCTTGAGGTGGTTCTACCTGGTTCATCGAAGATTTTCCAGAAGGATGATACGAACGCTTTATAATTAGAGAGAATAGGATCTCCCCTCTCCCACAGTGGCGATGCCCACTCCAAAGCTGACCGGACAGGAGGGCAATAATATATGCAAACTTAGAACAGGCTGATGGAAAACTAGCAGGCAACAGTTCGAACTGGATCTTGCATTGGTTCAGAAATCCTCTGCAAAGCTTTGGGGTCCCGTAACTGCAAACGGGACATAGGCACCGTCACTGGAGAAACCGTTGTGGAAGCAGAGACCACCGGAGCTGGAACTTGTGGTGTCTTTATAGCCGTATGAAGAGCCTCAAAACGATCTGTCATAGTTTGCATAAACTGAACTATTTGTGTCTGTATGGATTACTGATTTTTCAGACGGGAAAGGATGTTTGCCGTAGCACCGCCTCATGCGAATTGGTCACTTGACGGATCCATGTGGCCAGTGCTTACTGTCAGAGCAGTGTGTTTTGGTGAATCCGTTAACCCTGTATCAACCAAAGGTGTAGGTGCTGGGGTATGATAAAAGCAGGGAGGACGAAGAAAGTTCCGTTTCATATATTTATTAAAGGCAACAATTCCAGTAAGGAATTAAATGACAATTATTAGTCACCATATATATACAGACGTATTGCAATGAATGGTATAATAAGCAGGAACAGTCTTAAAGATGCATTGAAGAAATGTTCATACAACAGAGTTTTAACAGGCTTGTGAAGAATTGTCCAAATTAAGCAATGACTGATGCCAAACTAAGTAGTGTTAACTGGATATTGTAGACATAAATGAATAACTGTAGACTTGTACTGAAGCTTAAAGGTTAAACTGGAAGGCTGTGAAGCATTGTCTTTGATTGCAGCAACAATGAAAATACAATGCTGAATAGAATACTAGCAAATTGTGAAGATAACACTTGAAGCACTGTGAAACTGCAGCAGACAATGGTGAAGAATGAGTTAAACTAAGAGCTGATTAAACGAGCACCTGAGCTTAGTAGAATCTTCCAAAGGCTGTGTGATTGAAGCAGGCAGACAGGGTAACCTCTCACAAGACTCTGGAAATCCACTTGTTGCCACTGGGAGAGCGATTGACTGACAGCACTGCAGGGAGCTGGTGGATCTTTTGCAGTGAAGGATGCAGGCAGACTTCTGGGAGCAGAGGCGATATCTGGACCACTGGAATCACATGGAAGTCCCCGGAGAGAGCACAGAGCTAGGGTACAGAGTAGCTACAACAAAGCACTGGCTCAGAGTAACATAATCCCAGCCTACTTAAAGGCAGCACAAGCACGGGATTGGCTAACACCCACAGGTGTTTCACAAGTGCTTTCAGATGCTCATTTGGTCTCCAACATGGCCGCCTCCTATACTGCACACACAGCGGTGCCTTTGGCCATTTGGTCCCTGCACTCCCGGCACCTGCATCACCTCTGCCGCTGACCACGCCGCGTCCCCACACGGCCTCACAGCACAACGAGCAACCGCGCCAGCAACGGGCAGACCCCAGAACCCACAGAGGTGAGTGATCGGTACGTGACACTCTCCTTTTCCTATCCATAAGATCCCTCCGGAGACCGAAAGGAATAGATGTCCTTGTAGACAAATAAGATAAAGGTGAATGCATTCTAGGCACTGCACAACACTTACAAACTTGATCCTTAAATGGATATGGTTAAAGTCTCAATCTGATATCTGTCCATCATATTTCATTAGACCTTTTATAACCTGTACTAAAAACACTTTGATGAGTCACAGAAAAGCCAGGTCAATACCCTTGGTTTTGTTAATGTGTTTAAGTAGAATGTTGCACGTGAACGCACAAAACCTGGGGTTTTGGTCAGTGGAAAAGACTACCTGGGACAATAACCCAGTTCCCCGACGCAGGTCACAGACTCAGGAAATTGCAGAGTTGAAGTATATACACATACATACATATATCTCAGCTTGGAGGTGCGACACATGGCAGGTCCGGTAAGTGTAACAACGTTTCAGTGCCCCAGCACTGTCGTCAGGTTAAAAACACATACACACACACGCATACATACATACTATGTAGACAAAAGTGAATGGACACTGACAGCAAATAGATCGAAATTTAGTGAAGTACTTTTATAGGGCCTCCACGTGTGGTGATTACTACAGGCATCCTTCTTGGCAAACTGTCCACAAGTTCCTGGACAACAGCAAGTGGTATGTTTTGCCATTCTGCCTTATGTACAGTGACTAACTACGATAGTGAAGGTCAAGTCGGTTTAGAAGTAACTCACAACTCCAATTCGCTCCAGTTTCTCAGTGGGTTTAAGATCTGGACTGAGCAGGCCAGTCCATCACGGTTACCGAATTTTCTGTATACCAGTCCAGTGTCACCCTACAATGAGCCACTTTTCAAACATCGGTTAGTTCCTTTTGGCAAGCCATTTCATTAGCAAATAATGTCATCAGTGCCCCTCTACCCATTTTAGATCTTCATGAACATGTGTCTGCTGCAGGAGCACACCATTTCACTTGTATGTGTATGCTTGGGGGAGCCCCAATCACTTGTCTACATAGTGTAGATAGTTAAAGCCTCCTTAATAATCTTAGGCTGCTGCATGGGTATAAACTATTTCAGCTGTTCAGTATACTTATTTAGAACGTTTGTGGGCTGGTGGATATAACCCTTGCATAAAGACCATACATAACCATTCATTAAAGACTTATCACATGCTGCATAAGCACACATTTTGCTGGTCCACTTCCTTTCAGCAGGCTTTGAAAGTGCAAGGAGGAGAAGGTTATGGAACTAAATGTCACGCTCTGCATAAGTTTGGGTTCCGACAACAGAGTTTTGGCTGAGGGAACAGCTACCTGCGAGGAGAGTAAACAAGGTGGCTGAATGTAATTCCTCCTCATAAGGCGGAGGCCAAACTAAGTGTTAACGTTGGCCGGAGGGCATAAAGAAAAGGAGGACTCCGTAGGAAGATAACTTAGTTTTAATGAACAAACAGGCTGTACGCGAATATTGGAGAAATAGAAGAAACTGGAAGAATTAGAGTTTATGGTTAAATGACTTGAAGAGTGAAGCTGAAGAACTCCGGTAAAGAAGAACTGAAGACTGATTAAAAGATGAGGCTGAAGAACTTGGACTTTGAAGAAATTAAGACTGTGGTTTGGGATTGAAAGACGTCTGCGAGAACCACCGTAGCACCTGGAGCTCCTCTACGACCTGGGACCCAGTGAGCGCTTCCACGAGTGGCGATGGACTTAAGACAGGACTGCAGCAGCGTTTAGGTAACAGATAGATGAGAGCAACCAGGACCAGGGCACCAGTAGTAAATGGAAGCATAGAGCTGGAGAACCTTTCACAAAAAGGTAACTTGAAGCACTGGCACTCTCCCTCTGAGCCAGCCCCCTTTTGTAAGGGGAGAACACGCAGGATTGGCTGGACACAGAATGGGAACTTCATTGGTAATACTCTGGTCACCAACATGGCTGCCCGCAGCACAGGAGACATACTCAGCTGTTAGCGAACAGCTTTAGCCAGCTTCTGTCTCTGACACTATACTGTGTCACCACTAGAGGACCTTGCCGCAGCGCCCCGGCCCTCGGCAGCAGCACATCCGTCCAGGAGGACCCGCTGCCTCCCTGCCGCCACAGCTGCACCAACCAGCGGGACGGCAACCACCGGGAGTACCCGCCGGAGGCAAGGCTCCGTAGCCTGACAAAATGTCTATGGTCTTCCAAAAATGCACCCCCCAATAAGAGCTTACCTAGGTTTTTGGAGGCAAGTTCAGGGTCCATATTGTAGAAGATCTCCTTGTAACTACTGTCCAGCAGTGCAATTCCTCAGCTTTATATCTCTTCCATCCCTGGTGTAGCCACAAGTACAACCTGGAAGTGACATCATATAGGCATGGCAACTAGTAGCAGCAGGAAACCACCCATATCCTTGCTTGCATTACAGGCACACCCCTTAGCTAATATAAATGTATACAAACACACAGCTGTCATGAACGAGACCGCAAAGAGCACAATCCTCTCTACTTAACTATTCATTATGACTGCCATGCAGTTTAATAGGTAAACTGCATTATTCCTTCGACACTGAAGTACGGCATAACTTAACACTTTAGTGCAAAATAAAAGTGAAGTAGTAATTGGCTGTTTATGGAAGAGCCATTACAAATACATATACAAACTGTCGTTCACTGTAACATAAAAAAAAGCCTGCAACCCCAAAACATTTTTTTTATATACAACACTGTGAATTGAACAAACTTGAATTTAAAAAAAAACTCAAATCACTTCTTAAAATTATTTTTTTAAAACAAAAAACATGTTTAAACTATACCTATTTATGGAAGCATCCAACCCACACAATGTTAGGAAAAATATGGATAGAGGATTCTTTTTCTGCATATATTAACGTGACTGGATACCACAACACTGCTTAATACTTTTACAGAAAAATTATCCAATTTATCAAAATGTAAGGTATTTAGCGTCACAGTGTCCTAGAGGCGCATGAGGACTCAAATTCTGTTTATATTATTTCAGTATTATTTCCCCCCATAAAACAGATGGATTCTTGCAGAAAAGAACATGCTAGCATACCTAGCACTGGAATTGTAAAACAATAAAGGGTCGTTGGATGTTGGGAGATCAAAGAATGGGTATTTGTAAGTGGAATACCAGGAAATTAGTTTATTGCAAGCAAAATCTACACAGCTTTTAGAGTAAAAATTCTATTTATTTCTTAAATTCACAGACAGTCTTTAATTATAAGAACATGGTAATACAAGCCGTGATACATGTGGTTTGATATAAATTTGGTATTTCGTATTTAATTCAATTTGTGATGCTCTGCAGGGTCTGGCAGCGATAAGATTTAAAAAGAGAAAAAAAAAACAGGTAAAATAAAAATACAACCCAGGCACCATATGAGAAACTGAAAGACTAATGTTCATAGTCAAAGATACAGATATAGCGGCTTCACCCTAAAAGCCACAATTGACAGATCAGATGGCGTACTGCTCCTCTGAGGAAAGTTCTGGATAAGTCACCTAACCAGTTGTACAAAACTATTTTTTGTTCTGAGAAGCAATGTTCAATTTGCTCACTTGAAATTGCATAACAGGTCAGAAAAAGCACATGTAATCATTGATGGATTAGATATGTAACAAATACATGAGATATTAACACTGTCAAGTTTTTGTTATAACTTAAAAACCAGAAAATCTAATGTCAGCCTATCTCCTGGTAAACGGTGTTTGTCAAGATACCAACCAAATGGGAATAGTCATGTTAAAAACATAACAATCAGTTAAGGAACAGAGAGGGGAGATTATCCATTGCAAAATGAAAATGGTTAAAACTCCATTCCAATGGAGTTCCAAAATGTTTTATTGTTCAAAGCAAGAGGCAAGATTTTCTCTATGAAACAGAAATAAATGAGATGCATACTTGGGCGTTGCCTAAATAATTGTTCTCAAAATTATTAATAATGTACTTGCATCTGGCTAACACTGAAGATTAACCCATACATTTCTTCAATCAACAATTATATGAGCACATTTAAAATAAAGTCAGGTAATATAATATGTTAATTTAAAAACAAATATTAACAATTAAAGTTTTCCCTAGAGGAAGGCTGTGTGAACAACACAGATATGATTATCCTTCCACCCACCCCACAGAGATAGTAATGGAGAAAAACTCAATGGTTATCATACAAGCGTTCCAATGCTTTCATTTACATATATCCTTAGTTTGAAACCCAATGTATCCTAATATGTATATTTTGTTAGGGGAGGGGGAGGGGGAGGGGGAGGGGGTAGTTTGGGGCATAACACATTTATAGGCAAATCAATAGGTGTACCAGTAATGTTTCAGCGGCTTAGAAAAGAAAAATATATATTTACATTGTTATAGCTTTGTTTAAAGAAATTATAAAAATAACTTAAAATCACATAACCAAATATTTGTCTAATCAGGCAGGAAAAAAAGGAGCAATTTAAAAAAAAAAATGCATGTTTATAACTATATTACAGGCAAATGAAAATATAAAAAAAAATTATAAGTCAATAAAACCCAAAAATAGGCAGTAACACTTAGTAGCTACTGCAAAATTGTTTTACGTATTATGGGCCTCGAACAGCCCTGAGCAAATGAGGTCAGACATATATAATAGTTTATAAACACAATTTGCACACTGCCCTTTACCTATACAACCAAATGACCCAGAGCCAATATAACGAACATCTCTACAATGGTGGTAATTCTATGGCTACATCTATAGAGGAACATTTTTAAGACACATTAACTTGTAAGATCACCTATTATAACATTCTGCCAAGCAGAACAATACTGACCTTGTTATATTACATATGTATTTGTTGTAGACTAAATAAGATTTTTAACTGGTATTTTTTAATAAAAATTTGAAATGAATAAAACTGAATATAAACCATTTACAAAGCACAGTTTGCTTTGACTTATTTTACTGAAAAATAGGCAAAATAAAGTACACAGGTTATTCTGCAAATACCATCATGTTTTCTGAACATGTATAGAAATAGGAGCCATTACTGAAAATGAATCAGAATACTTGCTCGATTGAGTCTCTTTATGAAGAAAGTCGCTTTTAGATGAGTTTCCCATTTAACTGAGCAAGAGCTCTAACAAATATTGATTAATTTTAATACGTGTAATGTTTAACATCCTTTGTTAGTGATATGACTTGTTTTGTATTTGAGGTGTCAGTAAAAAATAGATTGCAGGTAAATAAAACAAAAAATTAAACAAAACACTTGGCAGATGAAGTTTTAAGTAGTCTCCTAAAATCGAATGATCACGTAACTGGAGAAATATTACAATGCAGCCACAAGAGGGCAGTAAGGCAATTAGAAAAAGGTGTCCAATAGATGGTTGGAACACTGCTTAGTAGGCATAAATAGCATGGAGGCTCATCATACAAAGAAAAGCCCATCAACTCTAGCAGTAGAAATCTCCCAGTTATCCCAGAGTACTTGGCAGATGAATGGAGATTTTCTTCTCGTTTCCTCACAATAAATATTCAGAGCAATACAGTGCAAAACAAAACTACTTTACACTGATCAAGTGTAGCGTTCTGATAGATTTACTGTATTAAACGCATCTGTTCTGTACAGTCTTCCATATTTACCCTTTAAGTGTTGGTCAGAGATCTCCATCCCTGCAGAGCATCACATAAACCCCTTCTTCACTTTGCAAATACTGAACAAGTATAGCCCCCACAATCTTACATGGCCCCTGATATTGCCAAAGAGTCAATCCCCACACCCTTCACCATTTCCACAGCTGGAGAGCGAGCAACCTCCTGCAGGATATTACAGAGGACGATGGGTGGGAGTTAAAAGGTGGACAACAAAGGCAAAGGGGTCAAAACCAACATAAATATATTGTTTTTCATATATGCAGCAAAAGTAAAATGAAATGAAAATATAATAAAAAAAAAGACTTTATTGCATGAAATCAGTTACAACACAGACTTCTGTGCCTGTTGCTCAGAATATGGGAGGGACTGGGACAGGCCTCTATCTAAAAAAAGGGAGACGACAAAGGAGAGATGTGAAGGATAAAAGAAACAGAGCTTATGGCACAAAGGATTTTAGTTTTTTTGTGTTTTCTTTTTTTAAACAGTTCAAATTATATATATTTATATAAAATAAAAATAATAATAAAAAAAAAAAAGTAAAATTACAGAGACAGGAGAAGGATAGCCGCAGGGAAGGTGAGTTTTTATCAAATTAACAGGGTATTAAACCCAAGATCAGAACAATTAAAGATCCCTCTCCCTCCCCACCAAACACACACGCTCTCTCACACACATACACACGCGCACACACACACACGCACACTCACAGGGCACACTACACATACGGCTGGTACAGCTGCTTGGCATTACTTCAGTGCCTATAGAGTGACGGCGTAGGGGTCCTGCAGAGTATTATATTGTGTGCGAGCAGCTCAATGCACTAAGTACATCTGCGGCTGGACTCCCAAGACTTCCCAGCATGACATGAGTCATATGATCATTTGTGGGGAGCTCTCTTTACATGTACGATGTAGAAGATGTTACAGTGTATATTAAACATATTGTATGTATGCTGCCAAGACATGTACAGTCCTCAGAGGCCACTAGCACAGTTTTAACCCTAACCCTGGTTCTACACCAAGCCATTTGCAAAACTAAAGCATGGACCATCCCGTCAGAACCAAGGGTACCACATGTAGCCTGGCAGCCAAAGCGGAACAGTGTGGACACAGACAGCACTGCCCTAATCTGTAGGATGCAAAACAGCGATGCAAGCAGACCTGCTGGGCAAGATGATGTAGGGACAATATGCAACAGCAGCTGGTGAAGGGAGCAATACAAAGAAATGGCCAGCCCAACAGAAAACTATGTAGAACAGGGAGCATAACAAAGTCTAAAAAAAAATACATATATATCATCCATGCAACTACACGTATGTTTTCATATACAGCTCATCAGCATGTATACACGTAAAGCAATATACAAAGCAGTGACGAGAAGTGCAGTATGTTTAATGTGTCTGCATGTTTAGTTCTATTTGAGTATGATTATTTGTATACTGTACGTATTCTAAGCAGTTTCGGCATCCATATAGAAGAGAATTAATACCTGAGTTTCAAGAGCAATTTGGGTGTACAAGGACACACACGCGCACACACACACAACATGAAGGACAGGATGTACAGCTGCTAGGGGGAGAGAAGGTAGTACAATCATTGCAGGCACATAGAAATGTGTGTACAAAAATAGATGGGTCTAAAACAATGGTATATGAAATGCAGCCAACATTGTAAGATCAGGCACAGAACGTGATGCATGCATAATAGCACATATAGAAAATGCATAGATATGTGCAGAGCATTCTGTGTTCAACAACGGGATGGCACAATTTTTATATAAAATCCAGCTAATGTCAAAATTAGTAACCAACATGTTTCTTGTGGTGGATCATATATTATTTTTGCAATTCATATTTAAGCCATAATATACATCCGCAATGTTAAAAAAAAAAAAAAAAAAAAAAAATTGCTCCGCACTTACATATACATTCTATAGCATGAAACATGCATGTTCTACTTTAGACATACGTTTGCTATGCATCTCTCCTCCAAACCCAACAATTAAACTTAATGTGCAATGGCAGAATAGTGTATGAATGACGTGATATATAAACAAGGCTAAATGGGACCCCGACAGCTGCAAGTTGCCTACAGACCAATTGGATTATATACACCAGAAATCCCTACTCGCAGTAGGGATTTGTTTGCACACACAATGAGCAATGTTCTGCAGCCCTCTCAGCCCTAACACAAATCAAGCACATTTTGCATTGTACCCAAACACCTGTCTCGTGTGTGAACCTCATTCACTGCAGAGTGCTCCTCCCCACTTCTCATAGAAAAGGGGGTTACAGAGACTTTGGGTCACCACTAACACCCCCCAAGAGTCTGTGCTCTTCCAAGTCGCTCTACACAAGGGGGTGACATATGGAGCATTTACTGCACAAGAATCCAAACTTAAGCCGTACATCTCCTCACTTTCAATCATCACTTCTGGAAACTCCGTGTTTCAGTGTACAAGGGCTGGGATAAAAACACATGAAGGACAAACGTCAGCGTCTCTTGTGGGTTGGTGTCCCTTTGCCCCATAGTGACATTTAAAAGAAAAAACAAAAAAAAGTGAAGATCAGGGAATTGAGCTGTGGAGAGTAAAGTGGTGGAGGAGGTGACGGTGAGAAGATTGAAGTCTCAAGAGAATAAGTTCTGCTCAAATATCTCCATTAGGTCACTCTGAAAATTCATGTCTATGGAGGGGGTCATCTGTGGAGAAAAGAACGAGACTCTTATTAGCACTGACAGAAAGCAGTCGGCTATGCTCTCATGCTAACAAAATGCCACCTACCGCCCGTCGTCGTCTTCTCTCCTCTTCTCTCTTCCTTTCCATCTCTCTCTGATCCATGATTGGTTGAGAGCTCTGTGCAGGGGGAGGAGCTGTAGGAAGAGCAATCTGCACATGCTGTTGTTGCTCTTGTCTTCTACGCGCATCTTCGTGCACTTTCCGGGCCTGCTCCTGCGCATCATCATCTTCCCGAGACCTATAATGTGTGCACAGCAACCACTAAATACCCACTGAAATAATGCTTTATATCACAACAGCTACCCACAACTAAAAAACTACTTATACAAAATGACACTATTCTAGACACAACTCACTATTTGTAATTCGAACAAAGGTCAAGTTATGATCACATCTTAAAATCAGTGGATATTCAGTGTAGGGCTTGCTTTTGTTTTTTCGTGATGTCTCCACTATTTCTATTATTCAGGTTTTTGATACCTGCGCCCAACCCTATACTCTGTGTTTTATGCGAGAAACAAGTGTCTATATGGTCTAGGTATAGGTTTGGGCGCAGGTATCAAAAACCTGAACAATATAACTAGCCATTTGGAGTCTGGACAACTCCTCGGATACCAGCTGCCCCCCGCAACAAGAAACATACTGCTGCGCTCTAGGCAAACCCCTTGCTTCCGATTCTGTTAGGTAACTTGACTGATTGACTACAACCACCAACATATTCTGCTGCACTATATATTTGTATAGGCCAAGCTGATTCTGCTAGGTAATGCAAATTGAAACATTATTGCATAGTATGTGATTCTGAAGTACTTTTTTTTTTAGTTTAGAATGATATAGACCCAGTTTAATCTTTGTGGAATGCCTGGTTGTTTTTCTAAGTTAATTTATTGCCTGGCACTTGAGGGGGTGGGGTGTGGTTATAGATTTCAATTACTGGTTTCACTTGTATTAGTCCTCTACTTAAATCCAATGGTGTAGGCTGTGCATTTATGATCTAAGCGTGCATTTTTATCAAAGCGTGATAAAATTGACACACAACTGCAGTGTTCCAACATCGTTCAAACGAAGTGAAAAAGAAGGAAAACAGAAGCACACCAATCTAACAAAACAAAGAAACCAGAAGAACTAATAACAAATGTGAGTCACTTACTCTTCAGACCACTCACCTCCTGATTGTTGCATCTGATTAAATAGCACGGAACTACCTTACTTGGACATTTCATAAACCATCCATTTTACCAACAAATGCTTGTATCTATATTATTGGAATTTTGTTTTTCATGCACAGCTGCACCAATGCAATCTTATCTACAAACACCTAAAAAATCTTACAGAACCATCATTGCTTCTTAAACCTCACAATCTTTTCATTACATACGGTCCAAATACATCTCAACACCCACTTTATCTACACTTCTGATTCATTTCATACTAAATCTACACCCATTGAGCCGACACTGCTTTTCTAATCTGCATTTCTGCAATTCTTCAACTCTGAATTCCTTACAGCCTCCACTCCTACTTCCACTTTCCCTCAACCTATTTACCTACTAAACACTATGTCAAGGCTTTCTTATACTCCTCACATTACTCAGTGTCTACCTAATCATGTGTCTTTATCCTCCCCCCACTAGTCTCCTACACATCCTCCTCCTCCTTCCCCTCCTCTGTCTCCCCTCCATCTCTCTGTATACTTTCCCCTCCTTTCCTGTTACCCCACTTTCACTCACGTCTACCCCATGGTCCTGCTACCCCACAACTCAGCCCTGCTCCCTCTCTGCCTTCCCTGTCACCTCCCCACACATCACACTGACCTCCCTCCCTGCCCACCTCCTGCAGTTTCCCCTCCTAGCTCTGGCACCCGCACCATCACTACTCTCTCATCATCCCTGCCCTCAAAGTTAATCTCTCCTCATCGCTACAGCAACCCTGATAATCTCATTCACATCTCTCCCACAAACTCATACCCCCTATCCTGTGCCCTGTGGAATGCCAGATCGGTTTCTAACAAACTGGTCCCCACTCATGACCTTTTCATTTCCAACTCCCTCCACCTACTAGCCATTACTGAAACTTGGATTACGCCCTCTGACACTACTTCTCCTGCTGCTCTCTCTGCTGGGGGCCTCACATTCACACACACACCCCGACCTGGGGGTCGCCATGGGGTTGGTGTTGGGGTCCTTTTACCATCTAGTTACTCCTACCAACTCATACCACCAGAACCATCCCTTACATTCTCTACATTTGAGGTCCATACTATACGCCTCTTCCAACCAATCCATCTTAGAGTAGCTGTCATTTACCGCCCCCCTGGCATTGCTTCCAAATTCATCGACAACTTTGCTTCCTGGCTTCTTCACTTCCTCTCTTCTGACATTCCTTCCAGGTGATTTCAACATCCCTATTGAAATCCCCACACAATCCCCTGCCTCTAAACTCCTTAACCTCACCTCTTCACTTGGTCTCTCCCAGTGGACCTCCTCACCCTCCCATGTGAATGGGAGCTCACTGGATCTGGTCTTCACTCACCGCTGTGATATTTCTGATTTTTCCAATTCCCCATTTCCCCTCTCTGACCACCACCTGCTCTCCTTTAACCTATCTCTCTCAACTTCCCCATCTCTACCTCCCAAGGCTACCATCACTAAGCGTAACATTGAGGCTATTGACACTACATTCCTATCCTCCCTGTTTGACTCACTTCTCTCTCCTATTCTCTCTCTCTCATGCCCTGAACAAGCCACTTCCATATACAATGCATCCCTTACTTCTGCTCTTGACTCTGTTGCTCCACCAACCACTATTCACCCTCGCAAATTAACACCTCAACCCTGGCACACCAAATGCACCAGATATCTGCAAAAATGCTCACGTACTGCTGAGCGACACTGGAGGAAGTCACACTCTAAGGCAGACTTTCTCCATTTCAAACTTATGCTCTCATCCTTCAGTGCTGCCCTTTCTCTTGCTAAACAGTCATACTTCAAGAACCTCATCTCCTCCCAGTCTTCCAACCCCCGGTGCCTCTTTGCCACTCTCAACTCACTCCTCTGCCCACCTGCACCTCGTCTCCTTTCCTCACTCTCTGCTCTTGACTTTGCCACTTACTTCACATCCAAAATTGACTCCATACGTAAGGACATCACATCACACCAGACCATCAGTGCCAGCTTTCCCCCATCCCTTACCACCCCTCCCACCTACTCTGACCTCTTTCTCCCATGCAACTGGAGAGGAAGTCATGGCCCTCATTCGTTCCTGTCCCCTCACCACCTCCCCACTTGACCCTATCCCCCTCCCGCCTCCTCCGCTACCTCTCTCCTTCTGCTTGTTCCCACCTTCTCAATCTCTCCCTCTCATCAGGCACTGTCCCCTCTGCCTTCAAGCATGCACTCATCTCTCCTATTCTTAAAAAAACCTACCCTTGATCCAAACACTCTCTCCAACTACCGACCCATCTCTCTCCTCCCTTTTGCCTTCAAACTCCTTGAGCGTATTGTCTACAACCGCCTTACTTCCTTTCTTTCCTCACACTCACTACTTGACCCACTCCAGTCTGGCTTCCGTCCTCTCCACTCCACTGAAACTGCCCTTACAAAAGTATGCAATGACCTCCATACTGCTAAATCTAAGGGACACTACTTTCTACTTATTCTACTTGATCTCTCTGCTGCTTTTAACACTGTGGACCATCCTCTCCTACTGCAAATCCTTCACTCCATTGGTCTGCGCGACACTGGCCTCTCTTGGCTGTCTTCCTACCTCTCTGACCGTTCATTCTCTGTCTCTTCTCATGACTCCACCTCCCCCTCACTTCCATGAACTGTAGGTGTACCCCAAGGTTCTGTCCTTGGTCCTCTCCTCTTCTCTCTCTATACGTCCTCACTAGATAAGCTCATTAGTTCTTTTGGTTTCCAATATCATCTCTATGCTGATGACACCCAAATCTATCTTTCCTCTCCAGACCTCTCCCCTGCTCTCCTCACTCGTATCTCCAACTGTCTCTCTGCTACCTCTTCCTGGATGTCCCAGCGCTTTCTTAAACTTAACATGTCTAAGACCGAACTGATCATCTTTCCTCCCTCCCGCATAACCTCACCTCCTACAATCTCATTATCTATTGATGGCACTAATATCTCCTCTAGCCCTCAAGTGCGCTGTCTTGGAGTAATCCTTGACTCCTCCCTCTCCTTCAAACCACACATTCAGCACCTCTCACAAACCTGCCGTTTTCATCTAAAAAATATTTCCAGGATCAGACCCTTTCTGACCCAGGATGCTACTAAGACTCTTATCCACTCACTGGTCATCTCCAGACTGGATTACTGTAATCTCCTCCTGACTGGCATTCCTGACAAACACCTCTCTCCACTCCAATCTATCCTCAATGCTGCTGCCTGGCTCATTTTCCTCACCAAACGCACTACGTCTACCTCTCCTCTCTTACTAGACCTTCACTGGCTCCCCTTCCCTTTCAGAATCCATTTCAAGCTTCTCACACTCGCTTACAAAGCCCTTACCCACTCCTCTTCCATCTACAACTCTGATCTCATCTCCCTTTACATTCCCACACGTCCTCTTCGCTCTGCTAATGCACGACGACTTTCCTGCCTACAGATCACCTCCTCCCACTCCTACCTCCAAGATTTTTAACGTGCTGCACCACTTCTCTGGAATTCCCTACCTCTCCCCTTCAGACTCTCCACCTCTCTACAAAACTTCAAACGGGCTCTCAAGACCCACTTCTTCACCAAACCCAGCCAAATCTCATCCTAACCCTCTGTTCTACACACTCCATGTACCCCCATCTGTGTCACCCCTGTCTGTCTACCCCTCCCCTTTAGAATGTAAGCTCTCACGAGCAGGGCCCTCTTCCCTCTTGTGCTTATCCTTTCTTACTTTAATAATCTTCAACTGCATCAACTCCAGCAGTCTTCTGCCACCTGATACTTATTCCAGTGTCATCTGCTGATGTAGCTATGTTTATTTACCCTGTACTTGTCCTATACTGTCATCAACTGTAAGTTGCTGTTTTCCTGTTTGATTATTTATGTACTCTGTAATTGGGCGCTGCGGAACCCTTGTGGCGCCATATAAATAAAGGATAATAATAATACCACATCATAATACAAACAAGTCTTGAGTCCACGACAGTTTTACCTCATTCTCTCTTGCTCTCTGCGCATCCTTTCTGCTTGCTCAGCCTGCAACTTCAGCGCTCTCTCCCTTTCTTCCTTTTCTCGAGCCGCGCGTCTGAAATGCTCAAAGCTATCGCTGGATGACTTCCCAGCTGCAGTTGGGGTGGCCGGCGGCTTCTGCACCAGACTGGCCCAAGAGCCCATGTTTTTAATTTTTAGATCCTGTGGAGGACAGCAAACAGAAGATGCTCAGTAAAAAATTGTTGACATTTTATACAACAAAACTTCGCAGAACAAGAACTATAAAGATGACTATATTATTTGCTGAATTCTGACAAACTTTATAAAATTGAGATATAAACATAGAGTGTGATGGCAGATAAGAACTATTTGGCCCATTTAGCCTGCCCATGTACACACACACAAACACTTACACACTAGGGTTCATTTTTGTTGGGAGCCAATTAACCTACCAGTATATGTTTGGATTGTGGGAGGAAACCCACCCAAGCATGGGGAGAATATAAAAACTCCACACAGTTAGGGCCATGGTGGGATTCGAACACATGACCTCAGTGCTGTAAGGAAGTAACGCTAACCATTACACCATCCGTACTGCCCAATATATGTATTTAAAAAAAAAACAAAAAAAAACCCATACACGTAAACAAAAAGAAAGTGCAGACAGAAATTTCTAATATCAACCATTATATTTAAAGTGTACCACCACTGAATAACTGGTCTCAGTTATAGTGCCTTATGGTTATTTTTCATCTGTATGTTATTCACATATTTTACAGTTATTTATACGTACAAAGAAAAAAAAAACATATTTCTAAAATTAAATAAATAAATTCGGGAGGCCAACAAATTTCCACTATTTAAACCACCAAGTGGTGTCTTCTCCTCCCTTATTCTTTCTTATACTGCTGCTTCTGATCCACCAGAGTTAGGGAGTTATGCAGTACAGATTGCAGATTCTGCTAAAAAGCAGAATCTGCAATCTGTTCTTTCGCATGCTGGGTACTGCCCACTGCAGGTCAGCATGCAGAATGGCCTGCCCAGTGGCTGCGACCGCAATTTAATTGCGGTTGCAACTGTGGACGACACCCTGCAGCCACAGCTAGGCTGCGTATGCAGGTGGTCCACCACCATTTTTTAGGTGAGAGCAGCTAGGTGTGACATCACGCAGCTGCCCCACCCCCGTTTGTTTCTGTGCAGCCCCCGCAACGCCCCGTTGCCGCCCCGCGAACAACTGTGCCTATCAGGCAGAGGCGTTCACAGCCAATGCGATAACATTGCATTCGGCAGCCGCGCAGGACGGCACCTATGCGTGCGCACTGCCACAACCGGGGTTATTGCTGTCGCATTGCTTAACAGTGCAACCTGAATAACCCCCTTAGCACGGATTAAAAAGGACAGTACAAAAAACACACAGTCTGATGTAATGGGCACGAGCAGATAATGTAGCATCCAGCAGCACTGGAATCACCAAACACAATGTCTGCTTTCTATGTCAAAAAGAAATTGTGTGATTAATGAGTTTGACGGGAGCTTCAAAAACGATATTGAATATCGACTGACAATAGGAGTCAGATACCGAACATAACCAGAAGGAAGTGATAGGAAGAACACCTACAACACCTCCATCTTTTTTTCCACGCAAAAGGGCTTATTTGTGAATGCACAGCTCAGGAGGCAACCTGGGCCTCTACGGACAAAAAATCTTAGTAATCAGTAAAAAATCTTTCTGAAAGTTACCTAGTAAGAATTCTCCCTGTCTGCTGGCATCATTATCTTCACCAATCCCTGCCTAAATGGAAAATAAGCAGAGTAGACCTTTTCGAAGCATTATCCTGTATAATAAAAGTCTAAGCTTCTACGAACTTCGGTTATGTGTGCCAATGGCCAATAGAGGCCGCCACACGGACTAAATGAAAGTGATCATGCATGCAGCGAGATGTTACAGTCTGCTTCTAATTAATTAGAAATATTAATCTGACTGTTTCACACATGCTGATTATGGAGAGATGGTGCTGGGGAGAAAGAGAGAGTAGGGGTAGGTTTTTGGTCTAGCTGCTACCATTTACAACAACCACATGCCATTTGGGACAAGGACACACACACACCTATGTACACTGTACCCCCCACCACATACTGCTCCTATAGAAACACACTGCACCCCCATACCCCTCCATATAGTGCCCTCTATATACAGGGCACCTCCCTTCTCCATATACTGCTCCCACCATAAACCGCATAATCTGCACCCTCTCCTCCAGATACTATGCTGCAACCCCAGGTAACTTGCCATCCTGGAACGCTACAAAATCTAGTAGCAGTAACCAGGATAACTGGAGACATGTGGCCACTTACCGGCGGGGGGAGAAGGTGAATCAGTCAGGCAGGAAGGGGCGAGAGGAGGGTTTGGCGCTGGGGCTGCAGATGATGCGGGTGAGAAGGCAAAAATGGTCTCAACTGCTTTATATGCTGCGTGCCGGCGCAGGGGCGGAGTACTGTGCACACCCCACACAGGCCATGCCCAGACTCCTACAGCGAGCTGCTGGTGGCTACTCGTGTCCTCTACACCAAGACTGGCCAGGAGCTGCGCGGGGACTGGTGATCTTACACATGCCAGTACTTGTGTATATAATGCAGCATCACTAAAGCCTTCCCATTACACGTATCTATCTATATGGCTAATGCTACACCCTCAGCATGATAAAGCCCCGGCTGCCAGCATTGCCACTTCTAGAAACCCGGCAGCTCCTGAGTGAGTAGTGACCGCTCCCCCTATAATCTGGCTTTGGTGTCATTTATTTTGATGGGCTTTTAACTAGTCTGATGACTAATAGTTGAGACAATGGGGTAAATTTACTAAGGTGGGAGTTGTTGTTTTTTATAACTAGTAATGTTGCCCATAGCAACCAATCAGATTCTATTATCATCTAGAAGCAGCTAGATAAATGTTAAGTAGAATCTGATTCTGATTGGTTGCTATGGGCAACATCAACAGTTCTAAAAAAAACCTCCCACCTTAGTAAACTTACCTCAATGACTGCACTCCACTATCAATGATGTGGCTGCTAACCTGGCCTAATTACCGTAACTGCTGTATTACAGTGTACACAATATATTCAAGGCATGAGTGTACAACATTCAAAACACTTTTAAGGAGTTGCTCTGGCCACCATAAAACACTGCACTGGATACGGGGGGAAAAATAAAAAAAAAATAAGATTTTACTCACCGGTAAATCTATTTCTCGTAGTCCGTAGTGGATGCTGGGAACTCCGTAAGGACCATGGGGAATAGCGGGCTCCGAAGGAGGCTGGGCACTCTAGAAAGATTTAGGACTACCTGGTGTGCACTGGCTCCTCCCACTATGACCCTCCTCCAAGCCTCAGTTAGGACACTGTGCCCGGACGAGCTGACATAATAAGGTTTTTGAATCCCGGGTAAGACTCATACCAGCCACACCGTACAACTCGTGATACTATATCCAGTTTGACAGTAAGAAAACAACTGAGCCTCTCAACAGATGGCTCAACAATAACCCTTTAGTTAGCAATAACCATTTACAAGTATTGCAGACAATCCGCACTTGGGATGGGCGCCCAGCATCCACTACGGACTACGAGAAATAGATTTACCGGTGAGTAAAATCTTATTTTCTCTAACGTCCTAGTGGATGCTGGGAACTCCGTAAGGACCATGGGGATTATACCAAAGCTCCCAAACGGGCGGGAGAGTGCGGATGACTCTGCAGCACCGAATGAGAGAACTCAAGGTCCTCCTCAGCCAGGGTATCAAATTTTTAGAATTTTGCAAACGTGTTTGCACCTGACCAAGTAACAGCTCGGCAAAGTTGTAAAGCCGAGACCCCTCGGGCAGCCGCCCAAGATGAGCCCACCTTCGCAGTGGAATGGGCTTTCACTGATTTAGGATGCGGCAGTCCAGCCGCAGAATGCTCCTGCTGAATCGTGTCACAGATCCAGCGAGCGATAGTCTGCTTAGAAGCAGGAGCACCCAGCCTGTTGGGTGCATACAGGATAAATAGCGAGTCAATTTTCCTGACTCTAGCCGTCCTGGAAACATAATTTTTCAAGGCCCTGACTACGTCCAGTAACTTGGAATCCTCCAAGTCCCTAGCAGCCGCAGGCACCACAATAGGTTGGTTCAAGTGCAAAACTGATACCACCTTAGGGAGAAACTGGGGACGAGTCCTCAATTCTGCCCTATCCATATGGAAAATCAGATAAGGGCTTTTACATGACAAAGCCGCCAATTCTGACACACGCCTGGCCGAAACCAAGGCCAATAACATGACCACTTTCAACGTGAGATATTTTAGATCCACGGTTTTTAGTGGTTCAAATCAATGCGATTTTAAGAAACTCAACACCACGTTGAGATCCCAAGGTGCCACAGGAGGCACAACTGGGGGCTGAATATGCAGCACTCCTTTTACAATGTCTGAACTTCAGGTACTGAAGCTAATTTTTTTTCTGGAAGAAAATCGACAGAGCCGAGATCTGTATCTTAATGGAGCCTAATTTTAGGCTCATAGACACTCCTGCTTGTAGGAAATGCAGAAATCGACCTAGTTGAAATTCCTCTGTTGGGGCCTTTTTGGCCTCACCAAGCAACATATTTCCGCCATATGCGGTGATAATGTTTTGCAGTAACATCTTTCCTGGCTTGAATCAGCGTAGGAATGACTTCCTCCGGAATGCCCTTTTCCTTTAGGATCCGGCGTTCAACCGCCATGCCATCAAAAAGTAGCCGCGGTAAGTCTTGGATCAGACAGGGCCCCTGCTGCAGCAGGTCCTGTCTGAGCGGCAGAGGCCATGGGTCCTCTGATATATAGTTTCTTGAAGTTCTGGGTACCAGGCTCTTCTTGGCCAATCCGGAACCACGAGTATCGTTCTTACTCCTCGCCTTCTTATTATACTCAGTACCTTTGGTATGAGAGGCAGAGGGGGGAACACATAAACCGACTGGTACACCCACGGTGTTACCAGAGCGTCCACAGCTATCGCCTGAAGGTCCCTTGACCTGGCGCAATATCTTTTATAGCTTTTTGTTGAGGCGGGACGCCTTCATGTCCACCTGTGGCCTTTCCCAATGGTGTACAATCCTTTGGAAGACTTCTGGATGAAGTCCCCACACTCTCGGGTGGAAGTCGTGTCTGCTGAGAAGATCTGCTTCCCAGTTGTCTACTCCGGGAATGAACACTGCTGACAGTGCTAACACATGATTTTCCGCCCATCGGAGAATCCTTGTGGCTTCTGCCATCGCCATCCTGCTTCTTGTGCCGCCCTGTTGGTTTACATGGGCGACTGCCGTGATGTTGCCTGATTGGATCAGGACCGGCTGGTTTTGAAGCAGAGGCCTTGCCTGACTCAGGGCATTGTAAATGGCCCTCTGTTCCAGTTATGTAGGGAAGTCACCTGACTTGACCAAAGTCCCTGGATGGTTCTTCCCTGTGAGACTGCCCCCCAGCCTCAAAGGCTGGCATCCATGGTCACTAGGACCTAGTCCTGTATGTCGAACCTGCGGCCCTCTTGAAGATGGGCACTCTGCAGCCACTACAGTAGAGATACCCTGGTCCTTGGATACAGGGTTATCAGCCTAATGCATCTGAAGATGCGACCCGGACCACTTGTCTAACAGGTCCCCCTGAAAAGTTCTTGCATGGAACCTGCCGAATGGGATTGCTTCGTAGGAAGCTATCATTTTTCCCAGGACTCGCTTGCAATGATGCACCGATAACTGTTTTGGCTTCAGGAGGTCTCTGACTAGAGATGACAGCTCCTTGGCTTTCTCCTCCTGGAGAAACACTTATTTCTGGTCTATGTCCAGAACCATCCCCAGGAACAGTAGACGTTTCGTAGGAACCAGCTGTGACTCTGGACTGTTTAGAATCCAACCTTGCTGTTGTAGCACTTTCCAAAATAGTGATACCCCGACTAGCAACTGCTCCTTGGACCTCGCCCTTATAAGGAGATTGTCCAAGTACGGGATAATTAAAAACTCCCCTTTTCGAAGGAGTATCCTCATTCCGGCCATTACCATGGTAACACCCTCGGTGCCATGTACAGTCCAAACGGCAGAGTCTGGACTTGGTAATGGTAATCCTGTACCACAATCTGAGGTACTCCTGGCGAGGATAGTAAATAGGGACATGCAGGTAAGCATCCTTGATGTTCCGGGATACCATGTAATCCCCCTCGTCCAGGCTTGCAATAACCGCCCAGAGCGATTCCATCTTGAACTTGAATTTTTTATGTATGTGTTCAAGGATTTTAAATATAAAAAAGGGTCACACCGAACCATGCGGTTTCGGTACCCCAAAACCGTGTGGAATAGTAACCCCGTCCTTGTTGGAGTAGGGGCACCTTAAGTATTACCTGCTGGGCATACAGCTTATTAATTGCCTCTAGCACAGCCTCCCTGCCTGAGGGAGTTGTCGGCAAGGCATATTTGAGGAAACGGCGGGGGGGAAGACATATCGAATTCCAGCTTGTACCCCTGAAATACTACTTGAATGAAACAGGGATCCACCTGTGAGCGAGCCCACTGATCGCTGAAATTTTTGAGACGGCCCCCCACGTACCTGGCTACACCTGTGGAGCCCCCGCGTCATGCTGTGGACTCAGACGAAGCGAGAGAAGAATTATGATTCTGGGAACAGGCTGACTGGTGCAGCTTTTTCCCTCTTCCCTTGTCTCTGTACAGAAAAGAAGCGCCTTTGACCCGCTTGCTTTTCTGAAGCCGAAAGGACTGTACCTGATAATACAGTGCTTTCTTAGTCTGAGGTAAAAATATTTCTTTCCAGCTGTTGCTGCGGATACGAGGTCCCAGAGACCATCCCCAAATAATTCCTCACCCTTATAAGGCAGAATCTCTGTGCGCCTTTTAAAGGCAGCATCACCTGTCCAGTGACAGGTCTCTAATACCCTCCTGACAGAATGGCCATTACATTCATTTTGGATGCCAGCCGGTAAAATATCCCTCTGTGCATCCCTCATATATAAGACGACGTCTTTAATATGTTCTCATGTTAGCAAACTATTATGTTTGACAGGGTCACCGACCACGCTGCAGCAGCACGCTCTGCAGGTATCAGTCTAGTACGTGAGTGTGTAAATACAGACTTCAGGATAGCCTCCTGCTTTTTATCAACAGGTACCTTCAAAGTGGCCGTTCCTAAAACGGCAGTGCCAAACCTATTTTGACAACCGTGTGAGCGCCTTATCCACCCTAGGGGATATCTCCCAGCGTAACTTATCCTCTGGCGGGAAAAGGTACGCCATCAGTAACTTTTTAGAAATTACCAGTTTCTTATCAGGGGGAACCCACGCTTTTCACACACTTCATTCATTCATCTGATGGGGGAACAAAACACTGCCTGCTTTTTCTCCCCAAACATAAAAACCCATTTTTAGAGGTTAATGTCAGAAATGTGTAACACATTTTTTATTGCCGGGATCAAGTCACGGATGTTCCTAGTGGATTGTGTATATGTCTCAACCTTGTCGACACTGGAGTCAGACTCCGTGTCGACATCTGTGTCTGCCATCTGAATGAGCGGTCGTTTTTGAGCCCCTGATGGCCTTTGAGACGCCTGGGCAGGCACGGGCTGAGAAGCCGGCTGTCCCATAGCTGTTACGTCATCCAGCCTTTTATGTAAGGAGTTGACACTGTCGGTTAATACCTTTTACCTAACCATCCACTCTGGTGTCGGCCCCACAGGGGGCGGCATCACATTTATCGGCATCTGCTCCGTAACTATATAAGCCGCCTCCTCAAACATGTCGACACAGCTGTACCGACACACCGCACACACACAGGGAATGCTCTGACTGAGGACAGGACCCACAAAGCCCTTTGGGGAGACAGAGAGAGAGTATGCCAGCACACACCAGAGCGCCATATAATGTGGGGATTAACACTATAACTGAGTGAATTTTCCCCCATAGCTGCTTGTATATACAATATTGCGCCTAAATTTAGTGCCCCCCCTCTCTTTTTAACCCTTTGAGCCTGAAAACTACAGGGGAGAGCCTGGGGAGCTTTCTGCCAGTTGCACTGTGAAGAGAAAATGGCGCCAGTGTGTCTGAGGGAGATAGCTCCGCCCCTTTTCCGCGGCCTATTCTCCCGCATTTTTATGGATTCTGGCAGGGGTTAAAATACATCCATATAGCCCTGGGGGTTATATGTGATGTATGTTTGCCAGCCAAGGTGTTTTTATTGCTGCTCAGGGCGCCCCCCCCAAGCGCCCTGCACCCTCAGTGACCGGAGTGTGAAGTGTGCTGAGAAGCAATGGCGCACAGCTGCAGTGCTGTGCGCTACCTTGGTGAAGACAGGATGTCTTCTGCCGCCGATTTTCCGGACCTCTTCTTGCTTCTGGCTCTGTAAGGGGGACGGCGGCGCGGCTCCGGGACCGAACACCAAGGACTGGGCCTGTGGTCGATCCCTCTGGAGCTAATGGTGTCCAGTAGCCTAAGAAGCCCAATCCGGCTGCAAGCAGGCGAGTTCGCTTCTTCTCCCCTTAGTCCCTCGCTGCAGTGAGCCTGTTGCCAGCAGGTCTCACTGAAAATAAAAAAACTAATTCTATACTTTCTTTCTAGAGGCTCAGGAGAGCCCCTAGTGTGCATCCAACCTCGGCCGGGCACAAGATCTAACTGAGGCTTGGAGGAGGGTCATAGTGGGAGGAGCCAGTGCACACCAGGTAGTCATAAATCTTTCTAGAGTGCCCAGCCTCCTTCGGAGCCCGCTATTCCCCATGGTCCTTACGGAGTTCCCAGCATCCACTAGGACGTTAGAGAAATAAGATTTTACTCACCGGTAAATCTATTTCTCGTAGTCCATAGTGGATGCTGGGGACTCCGTAAGGACCATGGGGAATAGACGGGCTCCGCAGGAGACTGGGCACTCTAAGAAAGATTTAGTACTACTAGTGTGCACTGGCTCCTCCCTCTATGCCCCTCCTCCAGACCTCAGTTAAGGAAACTGTGCCCGGAAGAGCTGACATTACAAGGAAAGGATTTTGGAATCCAGGGTAAGACTCATACCAGCCACACCAATCACACCGTATAACTTGTGATAAACTTACCCAGTCAACAGTATGAACAAAAACAGAGCATCAAACAATGGATGCTAACATAACATAACCCTTCATTAAGCAATAACTATATACACGTATTGCAGAAAGTCCGCACTTGGGACGGGCGCCCAGCATCGACTACGGACTGCGAGAAATAGATTTACCGGTGAGTAAAATCTTATTTTCTCTAACGTCCTAGTGGATGCTGGGGACTCCGTAAGGACCATGGGGATTATACCAAAGCTCCCAAACGGGCGGGAGAGTGCGGATGACTCTGCAGCACCGAATGGGCAAACACAAGGTCCTCCTCAGCCAGGGTATCAAACTTGTAGAACTTAGCAAATGTGTTTGAACCCGACCAAGTAGCTGCTCGGCAAAGCTGTAATGCCGAGACCCCTCGGGCAGCCGCCCAAGAAGAGCCCACTTTCCTTGTGGAATGGGCTTTCACTGATTTTGGATGCGGCAATCCAGCCGCAGAATGAGCCTGCTGAATCGTGTTACAGATTGGTTTGCTTTGAAGCAGGAGCACCCAGCTTGTTGGATGCATACAGGATAAACAGCGAGTCAGTCTTCCTGACTCCAGCCGTGCTGGCTACATAGATCTTCAAAGCCCTGACTACATCAAGCAACTTGGAATCCTCCAAGTCACGAGTAGCCGCAGGCACCACAATAGGTTGGTTCAAATGAAAAGATGACACCACCTTCGGCAGAAATTGCGGACGAGTCCGTAATTCTGCCCTGTCCATATGGAAAACCAGATAGGGGCTTTTACATGACAAAGCCGCCAATTCTGACACACGCCTAGCCGAAGCTAAGGCCAATAGCATGACCACCTTCCACGTGAGATACTTCAGCTCCACGGTCTTAAGTGGCTCAAACCAGTGGGATTTCAGGAAACCCAACACCATGTTGAGATCCCAAGGTGCCACTGGTGGCACAAAAGGGGGCTGAATATGCAGCACTCCCTTAACAAACGTCTGAACTTCAGGAAGAGAAGCCAGTTCCTTTTGAAAGAAAATGGATAGGGCCGAAATCTGGACCTTTATGGACCCCAACTTCAAGCCCATAGTCACTCCAGACTGTAGGAAGTGCAGGAACCGGCCCAGCTGGAATTCCTCTGTAGGGGCCTTCCTGGCCTCACACCAGGAAACATATTTTCGCCATATACGGTGATAATGTTTTGCTGTCACGTCCTTCCTAGCCTTTATCAGCGTAGGAATAACTTCATCCGGAATGCCTTTTTCCGCTAGGATCCTGCGTTCAACCGCCATGCCGTCAAACACAGCCGCGGTAAGTCTTGGAACAGACAGGGCCCCTGTTGCAACAGGTCCTGTCTGAGAGGCAGAGGCCATGGGTCCTCTGTGAGCATTTCTTGCAGTTCCGGGTACCAAGTCCTTCTTGGCCAATCCGGAACAATGAGTATTGTTCTCACTCCTCTTTTTCTTACGATTCTCAGCACCTTGGGTATGAGAGGAAGAGGAGGAAACACATAGACCGGCTGGAACACCCACGGTGTTACTAGTGCGTCCACAGCTATCGCCTGAGGGTCTCTTGACCTGGCGCAATACCTTTGTAGCTTTTTGTTGAGACGGGATGCCATCATGTCCACCTGTGGCAGTTCCCATCGATTTGTAATCTGAGTGAAGACTTCGTGATGAAGTCCCCACTCTCCCGGGTGGAGGTCGTGCCTGCTGAGGAAGTCTGCTTCCCAGTTGTCCACTCCCGGAATGAACCATGCTGACAGTGCTTGCATGTGATTCTCCGCCCAACGAAGAATCATGGTGGCTTCCGCTATCGCCACTCAGCTTCTTGTGCCGCCCTGGAGGTTTACATGAGCCACTGCGGTGATGTTGTCTGACTGAATCAGCACCAGTTGGTTTCGAAGCAGAGGCTCCGCTTGACTCAGGGCGCTGTATATGGCCCTTAGTTCCAGGATATTTATGTGCAGACAAGCCCTTGACTTGACCACAACCCTTGGAAGTTTCTTCCCTGAGTGACTGCCCCCCCATCCTCGGAGGCTCGCATCCGTGGTCACCAGGATCCAGTCCTGTATGCCGAACCTGCGGCCCTCGAGAAGGTGAGCACTCTGCAGCCACCACAGAAGAGACACCCTGGCCCTCGGGGACAGGGTGATCAGCCGATGCATCTGAAGATGCGATCCGGACCACTTGTCCAACAGATCCCACTGAAAGATCCTCGCATGGAACCTGCCGAAGGGAATGGCTTCGTACGATGCCACCATCTTTCCCAGGACTCGCGTGCAGTGATGCACAGACACCTGTTTCAGGTTTAAGAGGTCTCTGACTAGAGTCACGAGCTCCTGAGCCTTCTCCGCCGGGAGAAACACCTTCTTCTGGTCTGTGTCCAGAATCATGCCCAGAAAGGGCAGACGCGTCGTAGGAATCAGCTGCGACTTTGGGATATTCAGAATCCAGCCATGCTGCTGCAACACTTCCTGAGAGTGTGCTACGCTGATCAGCAACTGCTCTCTGGACCTCGCCTTTATGAGGAGATCGTCCAAGTATGGGATAACTGTGACTCCTTGCTTTCTCAGGATCACCATCATTTCCGCCATTACCTTGGTAAATATTCTCGGTGCCGTGGAGAGCCCAAACGGCAACGTCTGGAATTGGTAATGACAGTCCTGTACCACAAATCTGAGGTACTCCTGATGAGGTGGATAAATGGGGACATGCAAGTAAGCATCCTTGATGTCCAGAGACACCATAAAATTCCCCTCTTCCAGGCTTGCAATGACCGCTCTGTTCAGGGACTTTAAATTCAATATGGGTCTGACCGAACCGTCCGGTTTCGGTACCACAAACATTGTGGAATAGTATCCCCTTCCCTGTTGAAGGAGGGGAACCTTTACCACCACCTGCTGGAGATATAACTTGTGAATTGCCGCTAACACTACTTCCCGTTCCATGGGGGAAGCTGGCAGGGTCGATTTGAGGTAACGGTGAAGGGGCATCACTTCGAATTCCAGCTTGTATCCCTGAGACACAATCTGTATAGCCCGTGAGCGAACCCACTGGTGGCTGAAATTTCGGAGACGCGCACCCACCGCTCCTGGCTCCACCTGTGGAGCTCCAGCGTCATGCGGTGGATTTAGTGGAAGCCGGGGAGGACTTCTGTACCTGGAAACTAGCTGTATGGTGCAGCTTCTTTCCTCTACCCCTGCCTCTGGCAAGAAAGGACGCACCTCTGACCTTCTTGCTTCTTTGTGATCGAAAGGACTGCATTTGGTAATACGGTGCTTTCTTAGGCTGTGAGGGAATATATGGCAAAAAATTTGACTTCCCAGCCGTAGCTGTGGAAACTAGGTCCGAGAGACCGTCCCCAAACAATCTCACCCTTGTAAGGTAAAACCTCCATGTGCTTTTTGGAGTCGGCATCACCTGTCCATTGCCGAGTCCACAGGACCCTTCTGGCAGAAATTGACATTGCATTTATTCTAGAGCCCAGTAGGCAAATGTCCCTCTGGGCATCCCTCATATATAGGACAGCGTCTTTTATATGCCCCAGGGTCAGTAAAATGGTATCCTTGTCTAAGGTATCCAGTTCCTCAGACAGATTATCTGTCCATGCTGCTACAGCACTACACATCCAGGCCGACGCAATTGCCGGCCTCAGTAGAGTACCTGAATGTGTATAAACAGACTTCAGGATACTTTCCTGCTTCCTATCGGCAGGATCCTTTAGGGCGGCCGTATCCTGTGACGGCAGGGCCACCTTCTTAGATAAGCGTGTCAGAGCTTTATCTACCCTAGGTGAGGATTCCCAGCGCATCCTCTCCGTTGGCGGGAAAGGGTACGCCATAAGTAACCTTTTAGAAATCAGCACTTTCCTATCGGGGGAATTCCACGCTTTTTCACATAACTCATGTGAAGGGGGAAAAGTCACCTCTTGCTTTTTCTCCCCATACATATAAACCCTCTTGTCAGGGACAGGGTTTACCTCTGATATGTGCAATACATCCTTCATTGCTATAATCATGTAGCGGATGGCTTTAGCCATTTTAGGCTGCAATTTTGCATCATCGTCATCGACACTGGAGTCAGAATCCGTGTCGATATCTGTGTCAACAATTTTGGATAGTGGGCGCTTCTGAGACCCTGACAGCCTCTGCGCTGTAGGATCAGGCATGGGCTGAGACCCCGACTGTCCCAAGGCATCAGCTTTATCCAACCTTTTATGCAAGGAGTTTACATTATCATTTAACACCTTCCACATATCCATCCAATCAGGTGTCGGCGCCGTCGGCGGAGACACGTCATTCATCTGCACTTGCTCTGCCTCCACATAGCCCTCCTCGTCAAACATGTCGACACACGCGTACCGACACACCACACACACGGGGGATGCTCTATATGAGGACAGGACCCCCACAAGGCCTTTTGGAGAGACAGAGAGAGTATGCCAGCACACACCCCAGCGCTATATGACCCAGGAATCACACAGTAACTTAGTGTTTAGCCAGTAGCTGCTTTATATATGATTAATGCGCTAAATTTATGTGCGCCCCCCCCCCCCCCCCCCTCTTTTTACCCTCTTTCTACAGTGAGTCTGCAGTGGAGAGCCTGGGGAGCTTCCTCTCAGCGGAGCTGTGGAGAGAAAATGGTGCTGAGGAAGAAGGCCAAGCCCCCTCAGCGGCGGGCTTCTGTCCCGCGATTTTGTGTAAAATTAATGGCGGGGGCTCATGCATATTACAGTGCCCTGCTGTATATATGCTGCTTTTGCCAGGAGGTAATCAATTGCTGCCCAGGACGCCCCCCCCTGCGCCCTGCACCCTACAGTGACCGGAGTGTGTGGGTTAGTGTGGGCGCAATGGCGCACAGCTGCAGTGCTGTGCGCTACCTCATATGAAGACAGGAGTCTTCTGCCGCCGATTTTGACGTCTTCTTGCTTCAACCCGCCGGCTTCTGTCTTCTGGCTCTGCGAGGGGAACGGCGGCGCGTCTCCGGGAACGGACGACCAAGGTTAGGTTCCTGTGTTCGATCCCTCTGGAGCTAATGGTGTCCAGTAGCCTAAGAAGCGCAACCTAGCCGCAGTTAGTAGGTTTGCTTCTCTCCCCTCAGTCCCACGTAGCAGAGAGTCTGTTGCCAGCAGAAGCTCTCTGAAAATAAAAAACCTAACTAAAGTACTTTCTTATTAGCAAGCTCAGGAGAGCTCACTAAAATGCACCCAGCTCTGTCCGGGCACAGATTCTAACTGAGGTCTGGAGGAGGGGCATAGAGGGAGGAGCCAGTGCACACCAGTAGTACTAAATCTTTCTTAGAGTGCCCAGTCTCCTGCGGAGCCCGTCTATTCCCCATGGTCCTTACGGAGTCCCCAGCATCCACTAGGACGTTAGAGAAAATAAAGACTCTTTAGATGACAGTCTAATATATTAACCAAAGGGTCTCTGAAGGACGTAGCACCTGGAAGATCATTTTTGGTCTTCCTAGATTACAGCAACACAGGAAGATCCACAGATAGAGAGTATAGGGGGCACGAGGATAGATTTACTAAAGCAGAGAAGTGGTGGTGTTCCCCACAGCAACCAATAATATTCAAGTTATCATTTCTGTATTGCATTCTAGAACATAGACAAAATCTCATTGGTTGCTATGGCCAATAACTCCACTCGTCTGATTGGTTGCTATGGGCAACAACTCCACTCGTCTGTTTTAGAAGCATTAGTAAATCTACCCCAATGTGTGTGCATAATCCTATATGTTGAGGACTTATAGTACTGGCCTAGCATCAGTCACAGAGATTCTGGAAGGGAAGTAGTTGCCACCTGTAACTAACATAGGGCAAGACAAGCTTACTATCAGGAGGGCTGCAGTTATTCCTGTGCATCAAGAGACTGCTACTGTACAACTAAAGTAGTATTTACTAGGGAAACACAGTGTGTTTGTGTGTGTATACACACACACAGAACAAAAAGTAGGCACTCATGGGACTCGGCTTAAGTTTTCCTTGGGAACACTGGGCTCAGCACCCTGCAGCAGCGATGTTTTGGAGACTCCCAGCTCTTTTTTCAAGCTACCTGTAGCTTGAAGGAAAATTTAAGTGGCGTAAGTGCCTATTTTTGAGCTATATAAATCATCTTGTTTTTTTGTGATGTTATGGTGCATCAGGGCACTGTGTTTGCTTTGGATAGCTACCTTTTTGGGGGCCACAGGTGTCTTTGGCTCCTGTTTTTGCTTCTCTTTCTCAGGTACCACTTGAGACGTGATGCCCTGATCAGGGGGTCTTACAGGACGTCCTCCATCAATGGGTTTCATGTCTGGCCCTTGGGAAGGAAATACTTCATATAAAAATAAGGTTTATAGGATGAAATAAGTGTTTCTTCTACTAAAATATTATTCCTTTTCTGCAAATAAGACTTCTGGCTGATGTCACTTACATGGAATTTCTACAAGTTGTTCCTTGAAATATGATGGGCCGATGTACTTTCTCCTACAACCTGTAGATGTCGCTGCTGCTAATTTATGGAGAGCATTTAACTAGCAAATTGTCTATATAACTCTTAGCACACCGTTCCACCTGCAGACAACAAACTATCACACAACTGAACGGCAGAAAAAAAAAAGCTTGGCTGCAGAGAGAGAGAGATGGATTTTCTATATCAGGAGTGCGGAGACATTTTTTCCATAATACAAGTTCACACCAGAAAACTCACGTGATGGTATATGGCTGGAAACTTTTAGAGACTCAGAAAGTTTGTGGGCTTCACTCCTCAGGCCAGGGGAAAAGCGTTCTGGGCGCAAAGAGGGTGAATGGCGCTTTTCTTCCTTCACAATCAGAGGCTGAGGCTGCAACACTGATGAACCTCTCATTTCCTAGGTGGCAGACAAGAAGATTAAAACTTAAGTCAACAGGAATGGTTTCAAACGCAAACGCTGAGCATGGGAAGGTACAGAAAGCAGAGGAGTACTGAAACAGATGAAAGGGAGTTAATGATTTACCTGCTTTTTAGACTGCCCAGTTTGCGGTGAGGGTGGGTGTGCCAGGCCTGCAAATGGAGGAACCTGAGGCGAATGGAGGAGGAGAGGAGACGGCGCCTCCCGCATATGACCTGGAAACACGCCAGTAAGTGGGGGGAAAAAACCTAAATAAATTAATATGTCTAAGTATGTACGTATACACACCTCATCAACCCTTCATCAATTTCACCCACTCCCAAATATATCCGTTCATATCCTCACCTCCAGGATACGGTTCTGGTTTCTGTTGCCGTGGTGAAGGATGGTGGTGTTGGATCACCTGTTGTGGCTTAGCCTGCTGGTGCTGCACAAGTTGTTGGTGTGGAGCAGTCAACGTGCTTTGTAGAGTCGGGTGTTGCTGCTGGGGTGGGGGAGGTACCTGCACGGCTGGTTGTTGCTGGGAGGCTGCAGGTGGTGTCTGCAACTGGTGCACATGGGATGAGGGGGGAGGGGGAGGAGGAGGAGGAGCAGTGCTAACAGAGGAAGAAGGGTAAGGCAGGTTCTGGAGGTGCCGCACTGACTGTGATGGAGCAGTCAGAGGTGCTTGGTTCTGCACTTTGACAGAGGTAAGGAGTGGCTGGAGCGGAGACCGGGCAGGTGGCTGCTGTGATTTCTGGAGCTGCTGCAGGTAAAGAGCCATATGTGCAGAGCCAAGCTGAAGAGGGGAGGGAGAAAGATCATCACTAGGAGAAGATGGACCATCATCTTCTAAAAGAGCATGAGGGGGCTGTGCATGATGGTGGTGGGGATGAGGGGGAGGTTGGTGATGCGTTTGAGGAGGTGGTGGTGAGGAAGATGGTGGTCTAACAGGTTTAGGGGGGAGGGCAGCTGCACGATTGGAGGGGCGCGAGGGTTGCTGGGGCATGGTGTTGTGCAGAGCTGTTAAAGAAACAAAAGACAAATTAGTATTATTGTTTAATTCTTTAATGTTTCCAGTCCCCAAAATCAAGTTCTCCCTCACTGCTAATTATGTGCATCTTAGGCCACCGAATTTCATGTGTCTTACCTGGAGGACTAACAAGGGCATGTTGGTTGAGATGAGGAGGAGAGCAGCGTTCTGGCTGACCACCTGTGAGGTGCGATGGAAGATCAGGTGGCGGTAGGTGCAGGCCAGCCTGCCCATAGTGAGCAGTAACTGCTTCAAAAACACTAGCGGGATGCAGGGGGTGATGGAGAGATGGGTGGGAAGTCTCTAGGCTGGGAGGCGGGGGGTATGAGGGTGGGGGAATAGGGGAAGGTGGCTTGAGAACATTAGGAGGCGGGGCAAGAGACTGCTGTGGAGGATGCGGTTGATGGTGATTCTGTGAAAAAAATTAGAGATGTGAAAGTCATACTAATGATTACTCAACAGAAGGAAAAAAAAAAATAAGAATTTACTTACCGATAATTCTATTTCTCGTAGTCCGTAGTGGATGCTGGGAACTCCGTAAGGACCATGGGGAATAGCGGCTCTGCAGGAGACTGGGCACATCTAAAGAAAGCTTTAGGACTATCTGGTGTGCACTGGCTCCTCCCCCTGTGACCCTCCTCCAAGCCTCAGTTAGGATACTGTCCCCGGACGAGCGTACACAATAAGGAAGGATTTTGAATCCCGGGAAAGACTCATACCAGCCACACCAATCACACCGTACAACTTGTGATATGAAACCCAGTTAACAGCATGATAACAGATGAGCCTCTGAATAGATGGCTCACAACAAGAACCCGATTAGTTAACAATAACTATGTACAAGTATTGCAGACAATCCGCACTTGGGATGGGCGCCCAGCATCCACTACGGACTACGAGAAATAGAATTATCGGTAAGTAAATTCTTATTTTCTCTGACGTCCTAGTGGATGCTGGGAACTCCGTAAGGACCATGGGGATTATACCAAAGCTCCCAAACGGGCGGGAGAGTGCGGATGACTCTGCAGCACCGAATGAGAGAACTCCAGGTCCTCCTCAGCCAGGGTATCAAATTCGTAGAATTTTGCAAACGTGTTTGCCCCTGACCAAGTAGCTGCTCGGCAAAGTTGTAAAGCCGAGACCCCTCGGGCAGCCGCCCAAGATGAGCCCACCGTCCTTGTGGAATGGGCTTTTATTGATTTAGGCTGCGGTAATCCTACCGCAGAATGCGCCAGCTGAATAGTGCTACAAATCCAGCGCGCAATAGCCTGCTTAGAAGCAGGAGCACCCAGCTTGTTGGGTGCCATCAGGATAAACAGGGAGTCAGTTTTCCTGACTCCAGCCGTCCTGGAAAAATAAATTTTTCAGGGCCCTGACTACGTCCAGCAACTTGGAATCCTCCAAGTCCCCAGTAGCCGCAGGCACCACAATAGGTTGGTTCAAGTGAAAACCTGAGACCACCTTCGGGAGAAACGGAGGACGAGTCCTCAACTCTGCCCTATCCATACAGAAAATCAGATAAGGCCTTTTACATGACAAAGCCGCCAATTCTGACACACGCCTGGCCAAGGCCAAGGCCAACAGCATGACCACTTTCCACGCGAGATACTTTAGCTCCATGGTTTTAAGTGGCTCAACCAATGCGACTTTAGGAAATCCAACACCACGTTGAGATCCAAAAAAGTGCCACAGGAGGCACAAAAGGAGGCTGAATATGTAGTACTCCTTTAACCAAAGTCTGAACTTCAGGCAGTGAAGCCAGTTCTTTCTGGAAGAAAATCGACAGAGCCGAAATCTGGACCTTGATGGACCCCAATTTGAGGCCCAAACGTCACCCCTGCTTGCAGGAAGTGCAGGAATCGACATAGTTGAAATTCCTCCGTCGGGGCCTTCATGGCCTCCCACCAAGCAACACATTTTCGCCAAACGCGGCGATAATGTCTTGCGGTGACATCCTTCCTGGCTATGATCAGGGTAGGGATGACTTCCTTCGGAATACCCTTTTCCTTTAGGATCCGGTGTTCTACCTCCATGCTGTCAAACGCAGCCGCGGTAAGTCTTGGAACAGACAGGGTCCCTGCTGCAGCAGGTCTTGTCTGAGCGGCAGAGGCCAAGGGTCCTCTGCCAGCATCTCTTGAAGTTCCGGGTACCAAGCTCTTCATGGCCAATCCGGAACCCCGAGTATGGTTTTCACTCCTCGCCTTCTTATTATTCTCAGTACCTTGGGTATGAGAGGTAGAGGAGGAGACACATAAACCGACTGGTACACCCACGGTGTCACTAGAGCGTCCCCAGCGATCGCCTGAGGGTCCCTTGACCTGGCGCAATATCTTTTCAACTTCTTGTTGAGGCGGGACGCCATCATGTCCACCCGTGGTCATTCCCAACGGTTTACCTGCATTTGGAAAACTTCTGGATGAAGTCCCCATTCTCCTGGGTGTAGGTCGCCCATCGGAGAATCCTTGTGGCTTCTGCCATCGCCATCCTGCTTCTTGTGCCGCCCTGTCTGTTTACATGGGCGACCGCCGTGATGTCGTCTGATTGGATCAGTACCGGCTGGTTCTGAAGCAGGGGCCTTGCTTGGCTTAGGGCATTGTAAATGGCCCTTAGCTGCAGAATATTTATGTGAAGCGAAATCTCCTTGGAAATTTCTTCCCTGTGTGACTGCACTCCAGCCCCGAAGGCTGGCATCCGTGGTCACCAGGACCCAGTCCTGTATTCCGAATCTGCGGCCCTCTAGTAGATGAGCCCTCTGCAGCCACCACAGCAGCGACACCCTGTTTCTTGCTGACAGGGTTATCCGCTGTTGTATCTGTACATGGGACCCGGACCATTAGTCCCACAGGTCCCACTGGAACGTCCTTGCGTGGAGTCTTCCGAATGGAATTATGCTTCGTACGAAGCTACCATTTTTCCCAGGACTCGTGTGCATTGATGTACCGACACCTGTCCTGGTTTTAGGATGTCTCTGACTAGAGATGACAACTCCTCTGCTTTTTCCACTGGAAGAAACACTCTTTTCTGGTCTGCGTTCAGAAACATTCCCAGGAACAGAAGACGTGTCGTCGGGACCAGCTGTGACTTTGGAATATTGAGAATCCAGTCGTGCTGTTGTAGCACTTCCCGAGAGAGTGCTACCCCCACTACCAATTGTTCTTTGGACCTCGCCTTTATCAGGAGATCGTCCAAGTACGGGATAATAAAAACTTCCTTCTTGCGAAGGAGTATCATCACTTCGGCCATTACCTAGGTAAAGACCTTCGGTGCCGTGGACAACTCCAACGGCCGCGTCTGGAACTGATAGTGACAGTCCTGTACCACATATCTGAGGTACTCCTGGTGAGGGGGGTAAATGGGGACATGCAGGTACGCATCCTTGATGTCCAGGGAGACCCTGTAATCCCCCTCGTTCAGGCTCGTAATAACCGCCCTGAGCGATTCCATCTTGAACTTGAATCTTCTGATATAAAAGTTCAAGTATTTTAATTTCAAGATGGGTCTCACCGAACCGTTGCGGTACCACAACCACTGTGGAATAGTAACCCCTTCCTTGCTGAAGGAGGGGCACCTTGACAATCACTTGTTGTGATTATAGTGTTGAATATCCACCAACACCGTCTCCCTGGCAGAGGGAGGTGCCGGTAAGGCCGATTTTAGGACACGGCGGGGGGAAGAACGTCTCGAACTCCAGCCTGTACCCCTGAGATACTACTTGAAGGACCCAGGGATCCATGTGAGAGAGCCCACTGTCCGCTGAAATATCTGAGACGGGCCCCCACCGTACCCGGGTCCGCCTGAGCAGCCCCAGCACCATGCTGTGGACCTACCGGACGCAGGGAGGACTTCTGCTCTTGGGAACTAGCTGTGTGTTGCAGCTTTTTCCTCTACCTTTGCCTCTCGGCAGAAAGGATGAGCCTCTAGCCCTCTTGCTTTTCTGGGGCCGAAAGGACTGTACTTGATGATACGGTGCTTTCTTTTGTTGTGGGGTAGCCTGTGGCAACAAAATTAATTTCCCAGCAGTAGCTGTGGAAACGAGGTCTGAAAAACTATCCCCAAACAGTTTTACCCCCTTATAGGGCAACTTCCATGTGCCGATTCGAGTCGGCATCGCCTGACCATTGCCAAGTCCATAACCCCCGTCTGGCGGCAATGGACCTAGCGCTTATTTTTGATGCCAGCCGGCAAATATCCCTCTGTGCATCACGCATGTATAAGACCACGTCTTTTAAATGCTCTATTTTCAGCAAAATATTGTCCCTATCCATAGTTATTTTCCGACAGGGAATCTGACCACGCAGCGGGAGCACTGCACATCCATGCCGAAGCAACGGCTGGTCGCAATATAATGCCCTAGTGTGTGACCATATCTTATAGGGTAACCTCCTGCTTTCTATCAGCAGGTTCCTTCAGGGCGGCCGTACCCGGAGACGGTAGTGCCACCTTTTCTGATAAGCGTGTAAGCGCTGTATCTACCCTATGGGGGTGTTTCCCCGCGTGACCTATCCTCTGGCGGGAAAGGGTACGCTGCCAATAACCGTTGTAGAAATTATCAATTTCTTATCGGGGGAAGACCATTCTTCCTCACACACCTCAATTAATTTCTCAGATGCAGGAAAAACTACTAATAGTTTTCTCTCACCAAACACAATACCCTTTTATGTGGTACTTGAGGTATAATCATAAATGTGTAATACATTTTTCATTGCCTCAATCCTGTAACGGGTGGACCTATTTGGAGGGTACACCAGTCTCATCGATGTCGACACTGTAGTCAGTATCCGTGTCGATATCTGTGTCTGTTATCTGAGGTAGCGGGCGATTTTAGAGCCCCCCATGACATTTGAGGCGCTGGAACAGGCACAAGCTGAGTAGCCGGCTGTTCCGTGTCGTCGACCTTTTATGTAATAATAATAATAATAATTTTATTTATATAGCGCTCTTTCTCCAATAGGACTCAAGGCGCTTAACAGATACATTGCATAATATAGTACAGAAAATAATGAAGTACATTTTCATAAAATACAGAAGCATGAAGATACTAAAAGGGACACTATGGAAATGCTTTAGTAAACAGAAAAGTCTTGAGTCTACTTTTGAAGGATTCTATAGTTGGGGCCTCTCGCACTGTGCGGGGAAGTGAGTTCCATAGAGTCGGAGCCGCATGACTAAAAGCTCGACCCCCAGATGAATTACGGTAGATTCTAGGTACTGCTAAAAGTCCTTCATCTACAGATCGCAGTAATCGAGTGGGGCAGTATGGGGTCAGAAGCTGTTTCAGGTACCTTGGGCCTTGGTCATGTAATGCTTTGAAACTCAGTAAGCCAATCTTGAAGATGATTCGCCATCTTACAGGCAGCCAGTGAAGGGAGTAGAGGATGGGTGTTATGTGGCTAGAATGGGGCTGGTTGGTTAATAGCCTGGCAGCTGTGTTTTGCACCAGCTGTAAGCGTTGCAATTCTTTTGCTGGTAGACCAAGGTAGAGGGCATTACAGTAGTCTAAACGAGATGATACAAATGCATGTATGACTTTTGGCATGTCATCTGAGGGAATTAAGTGCTTGATTCTGGCTATGTTCCTCAGGTGAAAGAATGAGGATTTGATTGTGGCTGATATCTGATGTTTAAGTGTCAAGCCACCATCCAGGACAACGCCAAGATTCCGCACACGATCACTGGTCTGTAATTCTGAATCCCCCAGTGTAAGTCCAGTTGGTTGGCTATGCTGCAGTCTTGTCCTTTGATGTTGCGGTCGTATCAAAAGGACCTCTGTTTTATCCGGGTTCAGTCGCAGCCAACTGGCGCTCATCCACTCCTGTAGTTCAGCTAGACAGCCATTTAGGGTTGCTATTGGGTTATCAGTGCCCGGAGCAAAGGACAAGTACAGTTGTGTATCATCTGCATAGCAGTGGTAGACCAGGCCATGGCGCCTGATTATTTCGCCCAATGGGAGCATGTATACTGCAAAAAGCATGGGGGATAGTATAGAACCTTGTGGGACACCACATGGCAATGGCACTGGTGGTGATGAGTATAATCCAGATGATACTCTCTGTGACCTGCCTGTGAGAAATGATTTGAACCAGTTTAGGACTGTGCCATCCAGACCACAGAAATGTATCAGTCGCTCAATCAGAAGCCCATGGTCCACGGTATCAAATGCTGCTGAGAGATCCAGAAGGATTAATATTGAACAGTCACCTCTGTCTTTTGCCATCAGAAGATCATTTAACACACACACCAGGGCTGTTTCAGTGCTATGTCTTCTCCTGAATCCTGATTGAAATGGATCATAAATATCATGGGTTGTCAGGCGGGTTTCCAGTTGATTTGCAACGACTTTCTCAATAACCTTTCCTAGGAAAGGAAGGTTCGATACCGGTCTGTAGTTGGTCATGCAGTCGGGATCTAAATTAGGTTTTTTAAGAAGCGGTCTAACAATTGCTTCCTTTAGGGGTCCAGAAAAAATGCCTGTCTGCAAAGAACATTGAACAATTTTTGTAAAGACAGGACCAATGATATCCATACAACCTATTAGAAGCTTGGTTGAGGCTGGGTCCAGATCACAGGTGGTGGGACGCAAAATTCGAGCAATTTCAGCAGTGTCCTTTACATCCACTGGGTCAAAGCTGGTCCATGAAGGCAGGTAGCTTATATTGGCAGGCTTTGTAGTTTGGCACTCCTTTGATGGCACTGTGGAGATTCCAGCCCGGATGGTGGATATTTTATCTGCAAAGAAGTTTGCAAACTCGTTGCATCTTGCCTGGGAGAGGGTCTCATCAGTCTGCAGGCATGCTGGCTTGCAAAGCATATCCACTGTGCGGAAAAGCTGAGCTGGCCTATTGTTTGCTGCTGTGATCTCATTTGACAGGAACTGTGCCTTCTTACGAGTGATTATCGATTGATATTCTTCGTTATGCTTTATTAGTTTTATTTTGTCATCCACTAGGTTAGTCTTCCTCCATCATCTTTCCAGTCTACGCCCCCTTTTCTTGAGCTCACTAACACTGTTGTCGAACCATGGAGCTTGACGTTGTGGTTTACGAGGTCTTAAACGCACAGGGGCGATAACATCAATTGCAGCCATAACATCCCTATTATAATAACGGACTAGGGAACAGGGATCTTCACAGGCACCCAGTATAGCAGAGAGATCCAGATTTGCTGCAAGAGCCTGGGGAGTCATACCCCTCCTTGGACGATACCTGGTCAACTCCACGGGCAGAGATCTTATTTGAGGGGTTGCAACTGAGAACCAGAGGGAGTAGTGGTCTGACCAGATGACTGGGTTTATTTTTAGGTCAGTGACTTCTAATCCAATCTGAAAGACAAGGTCGAGAGTGTGACCACTTTTATGTGTGGCAGAGGGAACGACCTGTGTGAAGCCCAGACCATTCATTGTGCACAGGAGGTCTTGGCCAAGGCGTGAGAGCTCATCATCCACCCATGCATTGAAATCCCCGAGGATGAGCCATCTTTGATGTTCCAGAACCAGGCCAGCGACAGTGTCTGCAATTTCTTGCAGAAATATCTTTCCATCTCCAGGTGGCCGGTAAATGAGAAGTACTCTGAAACCTAATCCTGTCGAACTCCGGGCAGCAATGCACTCGAATGAGCGAGTAGTTTCAATAGGGTGGACCCTAAGTTTAAGTTCTTTTTTGAAGCAGATAGCCACCCCGCAACCCCTGCGGTCCAGTCTTGGGTTGTGGATGACAGAGTAGTTTGTTGGTACTGCAGCCTCCAATATAGGTGCTGCATTTTCATCTAGCCAGGTCTCTGTAATACAGGCTAGATCTGCAGATTCAATAAGGTCAGCGATTGTTGCAGTCTTGTTTCTTATAGATCTGGCATTACAAAGGACTGACCTGATTGGGCATACCAGAGGGCCTTCAGTTTTCTTTATGTTAAGTGCAGGAGCTCTGGGTATGGGGGTCACAAAGTGAGAGTTGACAGTTCTGTCCTTCCAAACACAGGGCCGTCTTTTGGGTATCACTTCTATTTGATTGTTCTTTGAGTATGAGGGTGAGCAGGTGGGCAAAGGACTTAGATGGTTACCGGGGGAAATACATTTCCGGCCTGCTCGCTTCCCACGAATGCGCCAGTGTTTTCTTTTTAAAATACCAAGGGATTGGAGAATAGAAGCCTGTGATGGTGTGATAGGAACTGCAGAACGTGGTGGGCGGAGTGAAAGAATGAAGCTGGAGCAATACGTATACATTTGGTCATCAATGACAGATTACTATAAGATTGAGCTGCATATGATGAGAGAGGGAGAGAAAGCAGTGGGTTTTTTCCTTTTTGTGTTTTGTTTTCCCCCAATTCAGTATGTGATCCAAAATTATAATGGCATATGAACAAAGTTATTGCTATAACCTATTGGGTGTGTTTGAAGCAAGTAATAAATAAAATAACTGCTGATTTAGTCAATTATCCTAGGATAGGCAGTCTTTTGGAAGGTGTTAGAAGCCAATTCCTACTGTGTAGGTGTGAAAAGTCTCAGTGTGAGAGGCCTTTGAAGTAGATTTTTTTTTTTTTTTGTGGGGGTAGTAGTGATAACGTGTCCTGGGAATGGATCCTGATTTTAAACAGTGAGCCTTCAGCAATTCAGAGCCTGAATATACTGATATTAGTAGATTGATGCAATAAGTCAGTTATTTGTTGCTCAGAGAACAGAGCTGGATGATGTCTAAGTGAGGGGCTGGATGTAGCCAAAGATAGGTTGTAATCCACAGTACCTTATCTGGGTAATGTCCAATGCAGAGTACAGCAGCTGCTAAACTGAAGGATTTCTCAGTGGAGATATGCAGAGGATTCAGTCCAGGATTCAATCCAGTGTGTATCTCAGCGCAGGAATGCAATCCGTTGGTTTTGATGAAATGTCCGCGTAGAGTAGTACAAGTTAAAGGTAAGTCCATGGATATTTATGATGATTCATAGGTCAGTTGTGGTGAATTTAAGCTGTTTTATGGAGATGATCAGGAGCATACAAAAGGTGAGGCAGCCATCTTGGGCGCCAGTCAAAGCATATCTGTAAGGAGTTGACTCTTTCACGTAATCCTTCCATAAGTTCAACCACACCGGTGTCGACCCCGCAGGGGGTGACAACATATTTACAGGCATTCGCTCCGCCTCCACCTCATTATCCTCCACCTACCTGTCGACACAGCCGTACCGACACACAGCACACACACAGGGAATGCTCTGATAGAGGACAGGACCCCACGAAGCCCTTTGGGGAGACAGAGGGAGAGTATGCCAGCACACACCAGGGCGCTATATATCACAGGGATAGCACCTATAAAAAAGTGTTTTCCCTTATAGCTGCATATATATTGTATACTGCGCCTAAATTGTGCCCCCCCCCCCCCCCCCTCTCTTTTTAACCCTTTCTGTAGTGTATTAACTGCAGGGGAGAGCCAGGGAGCTTCCCTCCAACGGAGCTGTGAGGGAAAAATGGCGCCAGTGTGCTGAGGAGATAGGCTCCGCCCCTTTTTCGCGGACTTTTCTCCCGCATTTTCATGGAATCTGGCAGGGGTTAATATACATCCATATAGCCCTGAGGGTTATATGTGATGTATTTTTGCCAGCCAAGGTGTTTATATTGCTGCTCAGGGCGCCCCCCCCCCCCCCAGCGCCCTGCACCCTCAGTGACCGGAGTGTGTGGTGTGCATGAGGAGCAATGGCGCACAGCTGCAGTGCTGTGCGCTACCTTGGTGAAGACTGATGTCTTCTGCCGCCGATTTTCCGGACCTCTTCTTGCTTCTGGCTCTGTAAAGGGGCCGGCGGCGCGGCTCTGGGACCGGACTCCGAAGCTGGGCCTGTGATCGGTCCCTCTGGAGCTAATGGTGTCCAGTAGCCTAAGAAGCCCAAGCTGGCTGCAAGCAGGCAGGTTCGCTTCTTCTCCCCTTAGTCCCTCGATGCAGTGAGCCTGTTGCCAGCAGGTCTCACTGAAAATAAAAAACCTAAAACTAACTTTTTCTAAGAAGCTCAGGAGAGCCTCCTAGATTGCACCCTGCTCGGTCGGGCACAAAAATCTAACTGAGGCTTGGAGGAGGGTCATAGGGGGAGGAGCCAGTGCACACCAGATAGTCCTAAAGCTTTCTTTAGATGTGCCCAGTCTCCTGCGGAGCCGCTATTCCCCATGATCCTTACGGAGTTCCCAGCATCCACTAGGACGTCAGAGAAACCTTGCTACGCAACACCTAATTTCTACAACAAGAATCGGTTATCTGTATACCGTCAAAGCATACATCCTCTCTACATATGGTCACATATATAACAAGCGTAGATTACAGTAGTCCAAGAAACTGCAATGTTTTAATAATTTCCCTGCTGTTCACCGAAGTCCATCTGCCTATCATCATATTATTGACGACTCACTGATAAGAGCATTCTTTGGAGATCACATACAATGTTTAAATTGTTCCCATTATCTTGCTGTAGGGTTCATCAATATTCCCAAACAAGTCAGCTAAGGCAACGGCTCTATGAGCAACACCGTTAAGCCCCGTACACACTGGGAAGATGTGTGCTGAGCGATCTAGAACAGACCTCTTAGCACACATCCCCCCCCCCCCTCCCTCCCTGCTCAGCACGATGTGTGTACCCCCTTTAGGGTACAGTAGGTGCCCTGGGGCAGCCGGAGACTGTTCTGCTGTAACATTAATATCATCCACATTTCCCCAGGCTCATAAAAGCTTAAATACAATCTGAACACTCCTCTCTTGACATGTACAGTATAAATGACAGTTTGCTGGGACAGATTACCTTTCTAGACTCTCTCCCTGAGTGACTCTTCTTCTTCTGTTTTGGGGCTGTCTCTGTAAAAATAAGACATGGTTACATTCACGTCTCCGTGGAGTTCCGTCTTAATACTTAAATGTATACAGAATCCTTTATTCAACTTGCAGACCAAGAGGTGACCATGTTCGGTCATTCCAATTATAGATGGTCTCCAAGGAAGATTTAAGGTCACTTTACAACCCAGTGGTCAAAATGTTTAATGGGGTATAAGCCGCTGTGTCCCATTTTCAGCAGCTTCTATGCATCAACTACAGAAGACAGATTCTGTTCACAGCCTATGGAAGTTGAAGTAGCGTTTGCCTACTGTAAAATGGTAGATATTTGCACAATATGATCTGCTAGAAGCAGCTCACGCTGGATTTAATCTGCCTCAATGACATAACATACAAAATGAAGGCACTTTGCGTCATGTACTAAAGTTTTATCTACCAATTCCATATCACCCTGTGCCAAGAGTCTCTAACCTGGGTCGGAATCCTCACTGTCTGATGTGCTGGATTCACTAGAACTTTCTGATTCAGAAGTTGAGAAACCTTTCACTTTACCAGAGACAGAAGTGGGAGCCTCTATTTTATCTGTGAACAGAAAAAGTAAATCTATTTCGTAAATTACATGAAGGAAAACTGATAAGAACAAAAATAAGATAGCAATACATCTTAATTTTCTTTGAATGGAAACCATTATAATAAATGAAATGACTTCCTGTAACACTCTTAATTGAAAGTTCATTATAGTTAGTAAATTCTGGTTTAATAAAAGCATATTAAATCCTTTTCTCTGGGAAGGGCAGGCTCAGATAGAAGTTGGAACTTTAAGATCTCCTTCCTCACTTTACCCCCTGGTTTTCGGGAGCCAATTATTTTATGGACTTCAAACAAGAGAGAGACCAAGGGAACAAGTGACAGGAAACAATGTCCTCTCAAAATAAACTCTGAAATTTAAGGTGAGAACCAGAACCTAGAGGGAGGGTGCCCAGTGTCCAATGTATTGAGAGGCAAAATATAATATATAATCTATCTGGGGACACTGGAGCCATGAGGAACCATCAAAGCTGGCCCCCTACCAAAATGGTAAGCTTAAAACGGACATACTAGAACCTACTGTCCAAAACCCACACCCCTGAACGCAAAACATTCAGCCCATAAAACATTGTAAATGTAGACTTGGTGGCTGATCAACATAGCTCATCAGCCAATGCAACACACTGCCATAGCAGATGCTCACCGATCTTTACCTGTTCCAAATTAAGCCAGGCAAATTACTGAAGAAAACACACGTAGAAATAGTCTGCCCAGGTGCACGCTCTGCTGAGCATTACAGAGGACCAAAGGCCTCAAGAAACTATAGAGTCCTCACTGGACAATATAAATCCTCATCTCTTCACAGTCCACCTCAGAGTTTTAAAACCAGCGTCCACCTTAGTTCTCAATTCAGGGGTACTAATCAGACACAAGAACATTAGTAATGTTGTGCTCTGATGTTTGACAGTAAGGCCTTGCTCAAAGTTTATGTCAAAAGTGTTTGATGGGGTTGAGATCAGGGCTTTATGCAAGCCAGTCAAGTTTTTCCATGCTCGGCAAGACATTTGGTCATGCTCAGGGCCGGCTCTACCATTAGGCAGCTTTAGGCGGCTGCCTAGGGGCGCCGGCTCCTGGAGGGTGCCACTGAATTCATCTGTCAAAAATTAAAGGATGTGTCTTTATGCAGCCTCCACCTTTTACACACTGCACTGGCTGCTGCTGCAGGTCTAATCAGGCGCATCCGCCGCTATCAGGCTGTACAAGATAGTGCCTCAGCTCTTCCTCTGTGCTGACACGTGTAACATCAAGTCATGTGACGGCACAAAGGAGGCAGATGTTACTATGGCTCCCGAGGGGCGCCCCTACGGCCGCTCCTCATTGCCCTGATGCACCTCCTCCAATATACAGTACATATATATTATCCTGCCACTCAGCAAAATTTTTAAATTGGCCTCAGCGTCCTATACAATTCCTAACATAGGGAAGAAATGGTTCTAAATTGCACACCCTCCAGTAATGAAAAGTGCTGTGCTGCTGAGAATAAAGTAGTATACAAAGACGAAGAGGGTGCAGATGCACTATGCGATCATTAAATTTCAATATAATAAAATATAATCTATCATAAGAGGTTGTTAATATATTGTTGATATCGGCCTGCTCACCAATCGTCCAGGTCACATCTTGTCGAGCAGGTCCCTAACATTACGGGGCCAACATCTGGGACGCAAGGAACCCCAAAACATGATCCAGCAATTCTTAACATGCCAGCTAGTGTGTATACATAGGCAGTAAGAATGGTAGTCACTCAAGGATTTGAAAGTGAAACTATATATTGTGAACACCTTTTTCACTTTAAAAGTGCTTGAGTGTTGTCCCTTGTCTCATAATGATGCAATTCACCCCAGCCACCTAGTGGCCACCTGCATCTCCCCTCCTAGAGGTGGTGGGGGAATTTGAAGGTTACGGGGCACCGGCCCTGGTCATGCTGAATCAGGAAAGGGGGCTCCACCAAATTGCTGTCGTAAAGTTAGAGCAACACCATTCTCTTTATGGTCATTATATGGGACTTACCTTTACTGGAACAAGGGGGGAAAAAAACAAACCAGAAAATAGTCTGAGACCAAACCACCACCAAACTTTGTAGCGGCCAGTTAGTTGGGCCAGTAAGTGCATCATCATCCTGCTGGTTTCCTTTCAGGATGGGAAGCACTTGATGCCTCCCTGAGTTTTTATGGACTTTCCTAGTAGAAATGGATGGCCATCCTCTGTCTAGAGAAAATAACGTTCTCATATCTAGAACATGGGGAGCTTAGACAACTCTTCAGACCAAAACCCTCGCAGACCAACAGCCACAGCCCTGAAGGCAGGCATAAGTCATGATTGTCCAATACCAAAATTAAAAGACATGACTCCTGTTAAAATCGTCAATTATAAGAGAAACTAACATACCATAGATGTCAACCTGACTTGACAAGCAGTAGTCCATTTTGTTTCATTTGATAACTGCTCAATCTGGAATACCCTTAAATACAATGGTGCACACTGTATGCCTCTTAGTATCTGTAATGGCAAAACATCAACTGATGTCAAGAGTACCATCTGTTGCCCAACAGAAGCTCTAGAAACACAATAAATGGGCAGGTACTAGGTTGAATTTCTGGTAATTGATAATCCAACAAGGTGACTCTAGGGTCTGGGTCATCACATGCATATTGGCTGGGAGTAGTCAAGGATTCTATATTAATTAACGGGTCATCCAGGAATCGAATGATAATCAAAACTTATGGATTTTAGAAGATAGGCCACAACGAGTCAGTGCAATTGCCATGTTTTTAACACTAGACTGCAAATCTGAGAAGGCATCAGTGACCTTCCAAAATCGGGACATGCAAGTATGAATCATGACGTCTATGAACTTGTTTTGCTCCATTCTGTTTATACCTGTCAGAGTTTCCATCTTGAACCTGTCCACATACAGTTGAGCATTTAAGGAATTTAGGTTCAAAACAGGAAAGATTTTATCTAGTAGCTGGACCAAAAAAGATTTCACTTAAAACCCAACAGGACTAACCAGGATTGGAAGATGAAACAGTAAATGGCCTCTCACAAAGCTGGTTTTGTGAAATCTCCAGGGAAAAAAGTGGTGGTGGGGGGGGGGGGGGGAACAAAACAAAACAAAAAAAATAAGAATTTACTCACCTGTAATTCTATTTCTCGTAGTCCGTAGTGGATGCTGGGGACTCCGTAAGGACCATGGGGAATAGCGGGCTCCGCAGGAGACTGGGCACTCTAAAGAAAGATTTAGTACTATCTGGTGTGCACTGGCTCCTCCCTCTATGCCCCTCCTCCAGACCTCAGTTAAGGAAACTGTGCCCGGAAGAGCTGACATTACAAGGAAAGGATTTTGGAATCCAGGGTAAGACTCATACCAGCCACACCAATCACACTGTACAACTTGTGATAAACTTACCCAGTTAACAGTATGAACAACAACTGAGCATCACTCAACCGATGCTACATAACCATAACCCTTTGTTAAGCAATAACTATATACATGCCCAGCATCCACTACGGACTACGAGAAATAGAATTACCGGTGAGTAAATTCTTATTTTCTCTAACGTCCTAGTGGATGCTGGGGACTCCGTAAGGACCATGGGGATTATACCAAAGCTCCCAAACGGGCGGGAGAGTGCGGATGACTCTGCAGCACCGAATGGGCAAACACAAGGTCCTCCTCAGCCAGGGTATCAAACTTGTAGAACTTTGCAAATGTGTTTGAACCCGACCAAGTAGCAGCTCGGCAAAGCTGTAATGCCGAGACCCCTCGGGCAGCCGCCCAAGAAGAGCCCACCTTCCTTGTGAAATGGGCTTTCACTGATTTTGGATGCGGCAATCCAGCCGCAGAATGAGCCTGCTGAATCGTGTTACAGATCCAGCAAGCAATAGTTTGCTTTGAAGCAGGAGCACCCAGCTTGTTGGATGCATACAGGATAAACAGCAAGTCCGTTTTCCTGACTCCAGCCGTCCTGGCAACAGAGATCTTCAAAGGCCTGACTACCTCAAGCAACTTGGAATCCTCCAAGTCACGAGTAGCCGCAGGCACCACAATGGGTTGGTTCACATGAAAAGATGACACCATCTTTGGCAGTTACTGCGGACGAGTTCGCAATTCTGCCCTATCCATATGGAAAAACCAGATAGAGGCTTTTACATGACAAAGCCGCCAATTCTGACACACGTCTAGCTGAGGCTAGGGCCAACAGCATGACCACTTTCCACGTGAGAAACTTTAGCTCCAGTGTCTTAAGTGGCTCAAACCAGTGGGATTTCAGGAAAGCCAAGACCACGTTAAGATCCCAAAGTGCCACTGGTGGCACACAAGGGCGCTGAATATGCAGCACTCCCTTAACAAACGTATGAACCTCAGGCATTGAAGCCAGTTCTTTTTGAAAGAAAATGGATAGGGCCGAAATCTGGACCTGTATGGACCCTAATTTTAGGCCCATAGTCACTCCTGACTGTAGGAAGTGCAGGAATCGACCCAGCTGGAATTCTTCTGTAGGGCCTTCCTGGCCTCACACTAAGCACATATTTTCGCCATATACGGTGATAATGCTTTGCTGTCACGTCCTTCCTAGCCTTTATCAGCGTAGGAATAACTTCATCCGGAATGCCTTTTTCCGCTAGGATCCAGCGTTCAACCGCCATGCCATCAAACGCAGCCACGGTAAGTCTTGGACCAGACAGGGCCCTTGTTGCAACAGGTCCTGTCTGAGAGGCAGAGGCCATGGGTCCTCTGTGAGCATTTCTTGCAGTTCCGGGTACCAAGTCCTTCATGGCCAATCCGGAACAATGAGTATTGTTCTCACTCCACTTTTTCTTACAATTCTCAGCACCTTTGGTATGAGAGGAAGAGGAGGAAACACATAGACCGACTGGAACACCCACGGTGTTACTAGTGCGTCCACAGCTATCGCCTGAGGGTCCCGTGACCTGGCGCAATACCATTTTAGCTTTTTGTCGAGGCGGGCAGTTCCCGTCGATTTGCAATCTGCGTGAAGACTTCTTGGTGAAGTCCCCACTCTCCCGGGTGGAGGTCGTGCCTGCTAAGGAAGTCTGCTTCCCAGTTGTCCACTCCCGGAATGAACACTGCTGACAGTGTGCTTACGTGATTCTCCGCCCAGCGAAGAATTCTGGTGGCTTCTACCATCGCCACCCTGCTCCTTGTGCCGCCTTGGCGGTTTACATGAGCCACTGCAGTGATATTGTCTGACTGGATCAGAACCGGTTGGTCGCGAAGCAGGGTCTCCGCTTGACTTAGGGCGTTGTATATGGCCCTTAGTTCCAGGATATTGATGTGAAGGCAAGTCTCCTGCCTTGACCACAGCCCTTGGAAATTTCTTCCGTGTGACTGCCCCCCACCCTCGGAGGCTTGCATCCGTGGTCACCAGGACCCAGCCCTGAATGCCGAATCAGCGACCTTCGAGAAGGTGAGCACTCTGCAGTCACCACAGGATAGACACCCTTGCTCTGGGGGATAGGGTGATTAACCGATGCATCCGAAGATTGATCCGGACCACTTGTCCAGTAAGTCCCATTGGAAGGTATGGAACCTGCCGAAGAGAATGGCCTCGTATGATGCCACCCTCCTTCCCAGGACTCGAGTGCAGTGATGCACTGACACCTGTTTTAGTTTTAATAGATTCCTGACCAGTGTCACGAGCTCCTGAGCTCTCTCTATCGGGAGATAAACCTTTTTCTGTTCTGTGTCTAGGATCATGCCTAGAAGAGGCAGATGAGCTGTAAGAACCAACAGCGACTTTGGAATATATAGAATCCAGCCGTGTTGCAGTTTTACTTCCGGAGAAAGCGAAACGCTGTTCAGCAACTGCTCTCTAGATCTCGCTTTTATGAGGAGATCGTCCAAGTACGTAATAATAGTGACACCTTGCTTCCGCAGGAGCACCATCATTTCCGCCATTACCTTGGTAAATATTCTCAAGGCCGTGGAGAGACCAACCGGCCACGTCAGAAATTGGTAATGACAATTCTGTACCGCAATTCTGAGGTACGCCTGATGAGGTGGATAAATGGGGACACGAAGGTATGCATCCCTTTTACCCCGAGACACCATAAAATCTCCCCCTTTTTTAGGCTTGGAATGACCGCTCTTAGCGATTTCATCTTGCACTTGAACCTTTCCAGGTATATGTTCAGGGATTTTAAATTCAATATGGGTCTGACCGAATCTTCCGGTTTCGGGACTACAACCTGGTGGAATAATAAACCCCCCCTTGTCGAAGGAAGGGAACCTTGACCACCACCTGTTGAAAATACAACTTGTGAATTGCAGTTAACCCTGTTACCCTCTCACAGGGGGCAGCCGGCAGGGCCGTCAGTGAGGAGGCATCTTCTCCAAATCCAGCTTGTATCCCGGAGACACAACATCTATTGCCCAGGGATCTAATAGGGAGTGAACCCACTTGTGGCTGAACTTACGAAAGCATGCCCCCACCGGGCCTAGCTCCGCCTGTGGAGCTCCAGCGACATGCGGTGGATTTTTGCAGAGTTCGGGGAGGATTAGCTGTTCCATTGCTTATTCTACAGGACACGTCAAGCAGAAATCGACATAGCTTTGACTCTAGGACCCAGTATACTCATGTCTCTTTGGGCATGTATATATATATATATATATATATATATATATATAATAAGATTTTACTTACCGATAAATCTATTTCTCGTAGTCCGTAGTGGATGCTGGGACTCCGTAAGGACCATGGGGATATAGCGGCTCCGCAGGAGACAGGGCACAAAATAAAAGCTTAAGGATCAGGTGGTGTGCACTGGCTCCTCCCCCTATGACCCTCCTCCAAGCCTCAGTTAGGATACTGTGCCCGGACGAGCGTACATAATAAGGAAGGATATTGAATCCCGGGTAAGACTCATACCAGCCACACCAATCACACCGTACAACTTGTGATCTGAACCCAGTTAACAGTATGATAAACGCAAAGGAGCCTCTGAAAAGATGGCTCACAACAATAATAACCCGAATTTTTGTAACAATAACTATATACAAGTATTGCAGACAATCCGCACTAGGGATGGGCGCCCAGCATCCACTACGGACTACGAGAAATAGATTTATCGGTAAGTAAAATCTTATTTTCTCTGACGTCCTAGTGGATGCTGGGACTCCGTAAGGACCATGGGGATTATACCAAAGCTCCCAAACGGGCGGGAGAGTGCGGATGACTCTGCAGCACCGAATGAGAGAACTCCAGGTCCTCCTCAGCCAGGGTATCAAATTTGTAGAATTTAGCAAACGTGTTTGCCCCTGACCAAGTAGCTGCTCGGCAAAGTTGTAAAGCCGAGACCCCTCGGGCAGCCGCCCAAGATGAGCCCACCTTCCTTGTGGAATGGGCTTTTACTGATTTTGGCTGTGGCAATCCTGCCACAGAATGTGCAAGCTGAATTGTACTACAAATCCAACGAGCAATCGTCTGCTTAGAAGCAGGAGCACCCAGCTTGTTGGGTGCATACAGGATAAACAGCGAGTCAGATTTTCTGACTCCAGCCGTACTGGAAACATATATTTTCAAGGCCCTGACAACGTCAAGCAACTTAGAGTCCTCTAAGTCCCTGGTAGCCGCAGGTACCACAATAGGTTGGTTCATGTGAAATGCAGAAACCACCTTAGGTAGAAATTGAGGACGAGTCCTCAATTCCGCCCTGTCAGAATGAAATATCAAGTAAGGGCTTTTATATGATAAAGCCGCCAATTCTGACACACGCCTGGCTGAAGCCAAGGCTAACAGCATCGACACCTTCCATGTGAGATATTTTAAGTCCACAGTGGAAAGTGGTTCAAACCAATGTGACTTTAGAAAACTCAACACCACATTGAGATCCCAAGGTGCCACTGGAGGCACAAAAGGAGGCTGTATGTGCAGCACCCCTTTTACAAATGTCTGAACTTCAGGTACTGAAGCCAGTTCTTTCTGGAAGAAAATCGACAGGGCCGAAATTTGAACCTTAATGGACCCTAATTTTAGGCCCATAGACAGTCCTGTTTGCAGGAAATGAAGGAAACGACCCAGTTGAAATTCCTCTGTAGGGGCCTTCTTGGCCTCACACCACGCAACATATTTACGCCAAATGCGGTGATAATGTTTTGCGGTTACGTCCTTCCTGGCTTTGACCAGAGTAGGGATGACTTCTTCTGGAATGCCTTTTTCCCTCAGGATCCGGCGTTCAACCGCCATGCCGTCAAACGCAGCCGCGGTAAGTCTTGGAACAGACAAGGCCCCTGCAGTAGCAGGTCCTTTCTTAGAGGTAGAGGCCACGGTTCGTCCGTGAGCATCTCTTGAAGTTCCGGGTACCAAGTCCGTCTTGGCCAATCCGGAACCACGAGTATAGTTCTTACTCCTCTCCTTCTTATGATTCTCAGTACTTTTGGTATGAGAGGCAGAGGAGGGAACACATACACTGACTGGTACACCCACGGCGTTACCAGAGCGTCCACTGCTATTGCCTGAGGGTCCCTTGACCTGGCGCAATATCTGTCCAGTTTTTTGTTTAGACGTGACGCCATCATGTCCACCTTTGGTTTTTCCCAACGGTTTACAATCAGGTGGAAGACTTCTGGGTGAAGTCCCCACTCTCCCGGGTGAAGGTCGTGTCTGCTGAGGAAGTCTGCTTCCCAGTTGTCCACTCCCGGAATGAATACTGCTGACAGTGCTATCACATGATTTTCCGCCCAGCGAAGAATCCTTGCAGCTTCTGCCATTGCCCTCCTGCTTCTCGTGCCGCCCTGTCTGTTTACGTGGGCGACTGACGTGATGTTGTCCGATTGGATCAACACCACCTGACCCTGAAGCAGAGGTTTTGCTTGACTTAGGGCATTGTAAATGGCCCTTAGTTCCAGAATGTTTATATGAAGAGACGTTTCCAAGCTTGACCACAGGCCCTGGAAATTCCTTCCCTGTGTGACTGCTCCCCAGCCTCTCAGGCTGGCATCCGTGGTTACCAGGATCCAATCCTGAATGCCAAATCTGCGGCCCTCTAGTAGATGAGCACTCTGCAGCCACCACAGGAGAGACACCCTTGTCCTTGGCGACAGGGTTATCCGCTGATGCATCTGCAGATGCGATCCGGACCATTTGTCCAGTAGATCCCACTGAAATGTTCTTGCATGGAATCTTCCGAATGGAATCGCTTCGTAAGAAGCCACCATTTTCCCCAGGACCCTCGTGCACTGATGCACTGAGACCTGTCCTGGTTTTAGGAGGTTCCTGACTAGCTCGGATAACTCCCTGGCCTTCTCCTCCGGGAGAAACACCTTCTTCTGGACTGTGTCCAGAATCATTCCTAGGAACAGTAGACGTGTCGTTGGAATCAGCTGCGATTTTGGAATATTTAGAATCCACCCGTGCTGACGTAACACTACCTGAGATAGTGCTACTCCGACTTCTAACTGTTCCCTGGATCTTGCCCTTATCAGGAGATCGTCCAAGTAAGGGATAATTGAAATGCCTTTTCTTCGTAGAAGAATCATAATTTCGGCCATTACCTTGGTAAAGACCCGAGGTGCCGTGGACAATCCAAACGGCAGCGTCTGAAACTGATAATGACAGTTTTGTACTACAAACCTGAGGTACCCTTGGTGAGAAGGGTATATCGGGACGTGGAGATAAGCATCTTTGATGTCCAGAGACACCATATAGTCCCCTTCTTCCAGGTTCGCTATCACTGCTCTGAGTGACTCCATCTTGAATTTGAACCTTTTTATGTAAGTGTTCAAGGATTTCAGATTTAAAATTGGTCTCACCGAGCCGTCCGGCTTCGGTACCACAAACAGCGTGGAATAATACCCCTTTCCTTGTTGCAGGAGGGGTACCTTGATTATCACCTGCTGGGAATACAGCTTGTGAATGGCTTCTAGAACTGCCTCCCTGTCGGAGGGAGACTTTGGTAAAGCAGACTTCAGGAAACGATGAGGGGGAAACGCCTCGAATTCCAGTTTGTACCCCTGCGATACTACCTGTAGAATCCAGGGATCCACTTGCGAGTGAGCCCACTGCGCGTTGAAATTTTTGAGACGGGCCCCCACCATATCTGAGTCTGCTTGTAAAGCCCCAGCGTCATGCTGAAGACTTGGCAGAAGCAGGGGAGGGCTTCTGCTCTTGGGAAGCGGCTGCATGGTGCAGTCTTTTTCCTCTTCCTCTGCCCCGGGGCAGAAAGGAGTGGCCTTTTGCTCGCTTGTACTTATGGGAACGAAAGGACTGAGATTGAAAAGACGGTGTCTTTTTCTGCTGATGTGGAGTGACCTGGGGTAAAAAGGTGGATTTTCCAGCCGTTGCCGTGGCCACCAGGTCCGATAGACCAGCCCCAAATAACTCCTCCCCTTTATACGGCAATACTTCCATGTGCCGTTTGGAATCCGCATCCCCTGACCACTGTCGCGTCCACAACGCTCTTCTGGCAGAGATGGACATAGCACTTACTCTTGATGCCAGGGTGCAAATATCCCTCTGTGCATCACGCATATATAATAATGCATCCTTTAAATGTTCTATAGTTAACAAAATATTGTCCCTATCCAGGGTATCAATATTCTCAGTCAGGGAATCCGACCATGCGACTCCAGCACTGCACATCCAGGCTGAGGCGATTGCTGGTCGCAGTATAACACCAGTATGTGTGTATATACTTTTTAGGATATTTTCCAGCCTTCTATCAGCTGGTTCTTTGAGGGTAGCCGTATCAGGAGACGGTAACGCTACTTGTTTAGATAAACGTGTGAGCGCCTTATCTACCCTAGGGGGTGTTTCCCAACGCGCCCTAACCTCTGGCGGGAAAGGATATAATGCTAATAATTTTTTAGAAATTAGCTGTTTTTTATCGGGAGAAACCCACGCTTTTTCACACACCTCATTTATTTCCTCTGACTCAGGAAAAAATATTGGTAGTTTTTTCTCACCCCACATAATACCCTTCTTTGTGGTACTTGTAGTGTCAGAAAGGTTCAATGCCTCTTTCATTGCCGTGATCATGTAACGTGTGGCCCTACTGGACATTACGTTTGTCTCGTCACCGTCGACACTAGACTCAGTATCTGTGTCAGGGTCTGTGTCGACCCACTGAGGTAACGGGCGTTTTAGCGCCCCTGACGGTGTCTGAGACGCCTGGACAGGCACTAACTGATTTGCCGGCTGTCTCATGTCGTCAACAGTTTTTTGCAAATTGCTGACATTATCACTTAATTGTTTAAATACAATCATCCAGTCAGGTGTCGACTCCCTAGGGGGTGACATCACCAACGCAGGCAACTGCTCCGCCTCCACATAATTTTCCTCCTCATACATGTCGACACACGCGTACCGACACACACCGGGAATGCTCTGATAGAGGACAGGACCCCACTTAGCCCTTTGGAGAGACAGAGGGAGAGTCTGCCAGCACACACCCAGCGCTATATATATATATATATATATACAGGGATAACCTTATATAAGTGTTATTCCCTTATAGCTGCTGTTAATTATTGTTATTTGCTGCCAACAATGCCCCCCCTTCTCTTTTTTACCCTGATTCTGAAGCAGGACTGCAGGGGAGAGTCAGGGAGCCGTCCTTCCAGCGGAGCTGTGAGGGAAAATGGCGCTTGTGTGCTGAGGAGATAGGCTCCGCCCCTTCACGACGGCCTTATCTCCCGCTTTTTTGTGTAAAATGGCAGGGGATTAAAATACATCCATATAGCCCAGGAGCTATATGTGATGTATTCTGTTTTGCCACCTAAGGTATTCTGTTATATTGCGTCTCAGGGCGCTCCCCCCCCAGCGCCCTGCACCCTCAGTGACCGGAGTGTGAAGTGTGCTGAGAGCAATGGCGCACAGCTGCGGTGCTGTGCGCTACCTTAGTCTGAAGACAGGATGTCTTCTGCCGCCGATTTCACCGGACCTCTTCGTCTCTTCTGGCTCTGTAAGGGGGACGGCGGCGCGGCTCCGGTGACCCATCCAGGCTGAACCTGTGATCGTCCCTCTGAAGCTAGTGTCCAGTAGCCTAAGAAACCCGATCCACTCTGCACTCAGGTGAGTCCGTTTCTTCTCCCCTTAGTCCCACGATGCAGTGAGCCTGTTGCCAGCAGGACTCACTGAAAATAAAAAAACCTAACTAAACTTTTATTCTAAGCAGCTCAGGAGAGCCACCTAGATTGCACCCTTCTCGGCCGGGCACAAAAATCTAACTGAGGCTTGGAGGAGGGTCATAGGGGGAGGAGCCAGTGCACACCACCTGATCCTTAAGCTTTTATTTTGTGCCCTGTCTCCTGCGGAGCCGCTATATCCCCATGGTCCTTACGGAGTCCCAGCATCCACTAGGATGTCAGAGAAATATATATATATATATATATATATATATACACATATACATACATACACACACCTATCTCTTAAGACAGCATCTTCAATATATATATATATATATATCTCTATATATACACACACATATATATATATATATATATATATATATATATATATATATATATATATATATATATATATATATATATATATCTATATACATACTAGGGTCTCAATCTCTGCTGATAAGGTACCTGTCCACGCTGCCACCGCGCTATAAACCCATGCCGACACAATCGCCGGTCTGAGTAGCGTACTAGAATGTGCACGCTATCTGCAGGATTCCTGAGAATAGCTAGTGCTACCTTCTGTGCAAACGTGACACCCTAGGGGAAGATTCCCATCACATCCTGGCCCTAGTGGGGAAAGGATACTGCCTGGGAATTTTTTTGTGGGAAGCTGCAGTCTCTTGTGCTGAAAAAAACCTGACAAAATACTTTCTTTTCTAGCAAGCTCAGGAGAGCCCACTAGGAGCACCCAGCTCTGGCCGGGCACAGATTCTAACTGAGGTCTGGAGGAGGGGCATAGAGGGAGGAGCCAGTGCACACCAGATAGTACTAAATCTTTCTTTAGAGTGCCCAGTCTCCTGCGGAGCCCGCTATTCCCCATGGTCCTTACGGAGTCCCCAGCATCCACTAGGACGTTAGAGAAAACCTATCTGTGGTGACTATGACTATGGGAGATCTATGATGTAGGCCTGATACAAGATACCTCACACACAGGCATCTAAAATAGAACTGAACCAAATGATACCTGAAGAGAACACGAAATGCTTCAAACCCAGGAGCTCTTAGATTGAAACAAGGAGGTCTGAACAGGACCAGCATGCCCTCCATGCTTATCACAGCAGTAATATTAAATGATGGGATCAGCATTTGGAGGGAATGCTGGTCCCAGCAGTGCTATTTGGGGTATCTTGGCGTGCCTCTAGGTGAGCTGGCTCTTAATTTAGATAAATTTGCATATATTCTGCTGTCATGTAGAAAAAAAAATGTGCCAGAAAATAGGATTTTGGTACTTACTGATAAATCCCTTTTGCTGATTCCACAGGGGACACTGGAAGCTGAAGACACTGGGGTACAGATGGATGGCTATTGGGAGCTGGCACTTTAAAAATTTTAAGTGTGTGCAGACTTCTCCCCCTCTATCCCCCCATCAACCTAGTTTTAAGAAACTGAGCAGAGAGGAGAAGGAAACAGGTACAACGGAAAAAAACACAACTGAACCAGAACCACAACACAGGCAGGGAAGCAGTGCTGGGTGGGTGTCCAGTGTCCCCTGTGGAATCAGAGAAAGGAATTTATTGGTAAGCAGCAAAATCCAGTTTTCTCTTTCATCCACTAGGGGACACTGGAAGCACTGGAGACGTCCCAAAGCTGCTCCTGCGGGCAGGAGAGCAAAACAAACTGACCAAACCGCAATGCGGAAGCTGCAAAAGGATCAAACATGTAAAAAAACGAGCAAACGTGTGCACCGTAGACCATGTGGCCGCGCGGCAAAGATGCATTGTAGAGGCACGACGACGTACCAACAGCGCGAGTGGAGTGTGCCAATATAACTGAAGGAGGCTGTCTAACATTATTCACGTATGCTTGACGGATGGCCAGTCTGATCCATCGAGCAAATGTTCGTTTGGAAGCTGGTCAACCACGCTTGACAGCATTATACAGCAACACAAAAGGCATCCAAATTTAGTTATGGATGCTGTTACGGCCACATAAATACGAAGGGCCCGGACCAAATCTAGAGAAGAAGGTTCTCCCGAGTCTTCAGCCAGGGTAGGGACCACTATAGGTTGGTTAATATGGAACGCCAACACCACATTAAATAGTAAGCGGAATGCATCCAAAGTTCCGCCCTATCGTCATGGAAGATAAGATACAGCGGCATACACAACAGGGCGCTGAAGTCTGAAACTAACCAAGCTCAGACTAAGGCCAAAAGGAGGACAGTTTTCCAGGTTTGGAACTTGAGGTCCATCTCTTCCAAAGGTTCCAAAAACGGGGACTGTAAAAAGGTAAGCACCAAGTTTAGTTCCCAAGGAATAGTAGGCGGAACAAATTGCGGATGAACTCTGAGCACTCCTTGCAGGAAAGTCTGCACCTCCTGCAAGAGAGCTAACTTGCGCTGAAAGAACACAGACAGGGCGGACACCTGTACATTGACAGATCCCAAAAGCATTCCCGCCTCTAATACAGTTTGTAGTAACAGTAATAGATGGGACAACTTGAAAGACCTTGTGTTGAAATCTCTATCTATGCACCATATGCAATAGGAATGAGCAGCCATGATGGGCGTACAAGCCCTCAGCATACTAGGAATAACAGACTGTGGAATACCTTTACGCCTCAGGATGGCTGCCTTAAAAGCCACTGCATAAAACGCAGCTGCTTCAAATCAGGGTGTACAAAAGAACCCTGTTGCAGTAGGTCTGCACAAAGAGGCAGCGGCCACATGTCGTCTGCGAGAAGCAGTTGTAGATCCGAGAACCAAGCTCATCAAGGCCAATTAGGGGGATGACCAGGATGATTACCTTTTGATCCATTTGAGCACTCGGGCTAGAAGTGGAACTAGAGGAAATAGACATACTAGGTCGTACGGCCAAGGGGCCTTCAGAGCGTACACTGCCTCTGACCCCGGACCCAGAGACATACCGGAGAAAATTGGGATTTTTGTTTACTTACCGTAAAATCTCTTTCTCTGAGTCCATCTGGGGGACGCTGCGCCGTTACTTGTGGGTTAGAGGTGTGTGGTAGTGGAGTTTGGCACAGAATCTAAAGCTGACTCCTCCCCCCTCTAACCCCTCCCATCTCCTTCCTGCTCAGCCATATTCAGTTAACGTTTAGCCAAGCCAAAGGAGATAGACCAGAATAAAAAAATTAACCAATTAAACCAGACAAACTATGGGAGGGATCGCAGCGTCCCCCAGATGGACTCAGAGAAAGAGATTTTACGGTAAGTAAACAAAAATCCCAATTTCTCTGTCCTCCATCTGGGGGACGCTGCGCCGTTACTTGTGGGATTTCCCAAAGCAAGCTAATGAGAGGAGGGAGACGGTGACGGCATAGCCGTCTTCAATATACGACGCCCAACAGAGGCAGTCTCCAAACCAAAAGTATGAAAACGATAAAACTTTGTGAAAGTATGAACTGACGACCAGGTCGCTGCTCTGCACAGTTGCTCAACAGATGCACCACCGCGAACAGCCCAAGAGGCTCCAACAGCTCTAGTCGAATGAGCCCTAATTGAGTCAGGAACCGAAACATGAGAAGACAGGTAAGCCTGTCTTATGGCCGAAGTTATCCAACGGGCCACAGTATTTTTGGAGGCCGGCCAACCTCATTTTGGAACATCAATTAAAACCAGTAAGTTATCCGTGCGACGGAATGACTCTGTGCGAGACAAATAGATACGCAAGGCTCGAACCACATCCAGAAGAGCCAAATGAGAGTCCTCCCCAGAAGAAGATGTCGGAGTAAAGGCAGGAAGTACAATGTCCTGATTTAAATGGAATGCTGAAACAACCTTTGGGAGGAAAGAAGGTTTAGTCCGTAGAACCACCCGGTTCTCATGAAACACTAACAAGGGGGGTCTGCAAGAAAGGGCCGCCAACTCAGATACTCGTCTAGCTGAGGCAATAGCCAACAGAAAAACAACTTTCTGTGTCAGATAACGGAGCTCAACTGATTCTAAAGGTTCAAATGGAGAGGTCTGAAGAGCCGTAAGGACCAAGTTTAAATCCCAGGGAGGAACCGGAGGGACAAAAGGTGGTTGAATCCGAAGTACTCCCTGCAGGAATGTTTGAACCTCTGGAATATTTGCTAGTTTCTTCTGAAAAAGAACCGATAAAGCTGAAACCTGACCCTTTAGTGAAGAAAGCTTTAGGCCCTTGTCGAGACCCTCCTGAAGGAAAGAGAGTAGGCGAGGTAGTCTAAACAAATGCGGAGTCAGTCTCCGTTTTTCGCACCATGCAATGTAAATACGCCATATTCTATGGTAAATGCCTGAGGTCACCGGTTTCCTAGCTCGAATCATCGTCTGGACAACCGATCGAGAAAGACCTTTTGCCTTCAAAATCTTGGATTCAAGAGCCAAGCCGTCAAAGCCATCCGATGTAAATCTGGGTGGCGACAAGGCCCTTGAAGAAGCAGATCTGGTCGCAGAGGTAGACGAAAGGGATCTCCGACTACCATACTGCGCAGAAGAGTGCACCATTGTCGACGCGGCCAATCTGGAGTCACTAGAATCACTGCGAGACCCTCTCGCCGAATGCGCTGGAGTAGACGCGGAATCAGTGGGATTGGCGGAAACACATATCCCAGTTGAAATTGCCATGGGGCAGTAAGAGCATCGATCAGGATTGCCTGTGGATCCTGAGTTCTTGCTCCGTAGTGAGGAAGTTTCGCGTTGAGGCGAGACGCCATCAGGTCTATGTCTGGCATTCCCCATCGATCCACTAGAGAGAGAAACACTTCCTGATGAAGTTCCCATTCCCCCGGATGAATCGTGTGACGACTCAAAAAGTCTGCTTCCCAGTTTTCGACTCCTGGAATGTGGATCGCGGAGATCACCGGAACCCAGCGTTCCGCCCACGCGAGGATCTGAGCGACCTCTCTCATTGTGGACCAACTGCGAGTTCCTCCCTGTTTGTTGATGTAAGCCACTGCGGTGGCATTGTCGGACTGCACCCGAACTGGTTGACCCTGCACCATGGTTTGAATGCGAATGAGTGCATACCGAATCGCCCTTAGTTCCAGAATGTTGATTTGCAATTTTGACTCCTGATTGCTCCAGCGTCCCTGGAAGTGATGAGTCTGGAAAACTGCCCCCCAACCACTGAGGCTTGCGTCCGTGGTGACCATCATCCAAGACCAGATTGTGAACGGTGCACCCTTTTTCAAATTGTGACTGTGAAGCCACCAGTGAAGAGACTGACGAGTCTTTATCGACAAGCGGATCAACTGCAATTCGAGACGTGGTTCCGTCCGAGTCCAACAGTTGAGAATCTGCGTTTGAAGAGGACGGGCATGAAATCTGGCATATGGAACTGCCTCGAAGGAGGATACCATTTTGCCCAACACCTGCATACATCTGAGAACCGACACTACTGGTAAGTGTAACAGGGTTCGGATTCTCGACTGCAGATCCTGAATCTTGTCCGCAGGAAGAAACACCTTCTGGCTGTTGGTGTCGAATAAAAGTCCCAGAAAAATCATCTTCTGAGAAGGGAGTAGAGATGACTTTGGAAAGTTGATTATCCACCCGAACGATTGTAGAGTCTCCATTGTTAACTGCAGGTTCTGAGTGAGAATCTCCGCTGACGGTGCCTTGACCAACAGGTCGTCCAAATATGGAGTGATGTTGACCCTTTGGCAACGAAGAACTGCGACTACATGGCCTAAGACCTTTGTAAAAACTCGGGGAGCCGTAGAAAGACCAAAGGGAAGAGCTTGAAACTGAAAATGCTCCGGCCCGATTGCAAATCTCAGCAGAGACTGATGTCCTATCCAAATCGGGACATGTAAGTAGGCGTCTTTTATGTCTATTGAAGCCAAATATTCCCCTGGCTCCATGGCGGCGATAATTGAGCGAATGGATTCCATCTTGAATTTTTGGGTTGAGAGATACGGGTTGAGAGCCTTCAGATTCAGAATGGGCCGAAACGAACCATCCGGCTTGTCCACAAGAAAAAGACCTGAGTAAAACCCCCGCCCCCTTTGATGAGAGGGAACCGGAATGATCACTCCATTTTGTAAGAGGTTTGTGATTGCCTGAAGAAGAGCTTGCCGTCTGGAGGGATCGTCTGGGAGAGGTGTTATGAATAGTCGGGTTGGGACCGTCTCTTCGAAATCCAACATATATCCTCTGGAAATGACCCCCATTACCCACCGATCCGGTTTCGATAGGAGCCACACATCCCTGAACTGAAGTAACCGGGCCCCAACCTTCATTGATCCCTCCAGGGGACCTGAGACGTCATGCCTCAGGTTTGTCGGCAGGCTTACTGGCCGGTCTGCGAATAGCCTGATATCCTCTTCCTCTGAAAGAGCCCCTTCTTGGGAATCTGGAGGAAGCACGAAAGGATTGGAAGTTACCTCTGCCCTGCGTACGAAAGGACCGAAACCTTGTAGGTTTTGGTTTGTGAGGTGCAGATGGAAGGAAAGGGCTCTTTCCTCCAGTAGAATCTGAAATAATCTTCTTTAACTCTGATCCAAAAAGGAACTCACCTTCAAAAGGCACAGCCGTCAATGTTTGCTTTGAGTCAGAATCAGCATTCCAAACTCTAAGCCACAAAGAGCGTCTTGCAGATACTGTCAAGGCTGAAACCCGGGTCTGTAGCGCAACCGAATCCAACAAGGCTTCACCCACATAAGTGAGTGCCTCCGAAATCTGTTCCGCTACGTGAATGGCTTCCGACGGATCATCCGACTGCATTCCCGATACCACCTGTGCAAGCCATTCATCCACGGCCTTAAGTACCCAGGCACTCGCCAGTACTGGACGGAGAGAAACACCTGATAAAGAAAACATAGATTTTAGTAATGCTTCAATCTTTCTATCGGTAGCGTCTTTTAAGGTCACAGACTGTACCGACGGAATAACCGTAGCTTTTGCTAGATGTGAAATAGGAGCATCTACCTTAGGGGCCGTCTCCCAAAATTTCGTATCTTCCTCTGTAAAAGGATATAGAAATCTTAACTTTTTAGGCGCCTGAAAACGAGAATCCGGTTTAAGCCAGGGTTCTTTTAAAATATCCGCAAAGTGAGAATAAGAAGGGAAGGCCGTAACCTGTCTCTTTTGTCGTTTGAAGAAGGGGGAAGGAGTTTCCTCTACCACCGTGTCCTGAATATTAAGAGTCTGACGAATGGCTTCTATTAACAATCTAACACCTGAACTAGTAGAAGGTTCCTCATCTTCCCAAGCCGAAACTTCATCCCATTCAGGATCTACCTCCCCCTCCTCCAATGGAGATGCCAGGGTGTCCGCCTCCTCACCTGGAAATGCTATAGCGGGTAACGGCTGCGATCGTTTAGTAGCAGTCGAACTGCTGGCAGCATTTACAAACTTATTCAAAGATTGAGTTAAATCAGTGAGGCACTTTCCCATATTTTGGGCCCATAAAGGCTCCACCTGAGTCCGAGCAGATTCAGTCTCCCTAGATTGACGCAAATCTGAAATGGCGTCCACCATGTTTTTAACCCATGGGGGCGTCGGCTGATCTGCGGAACCTCCCTGCTGATCTGTCACTGATGCACCAGAGCATGAAGCACATAAGGTACCTGCGTCAGAACTACCTTTAGCCAGCTTTGAGCCACACTGAGAGCAGGAAAAATAAACTACCGAGGCCGTTTTTCCCTTTGTAGGTCTGTCCGGTTTACTAGTCACTTTTTCCATTCTGAAGGTATACACTAAAATAAAATCCCCCTAAACCTTCTGACTAATGAGCTGTGTTAACAATCTACATTAAGGATAGAGTGGGACCTAATCCAGGATAACTGAGTGCAAGTCAGAGACTCTCCTTATTAGGTTAATCCCTAGGTGGATTCCAATATGGCCTGTAATCCCCCCTTTGATCAGCCCCCTCTATACTTGCGATTATGTTAAAATTCTCCCCCTGGCAGGCTCCGTGTGTGAAGCGCACAGCGTCCCCCTGTCTCCGTGCAGAAGAAGATGGCGTCAGGCAGATTGGCGCGCGGGCAGAGCAGGGCGGGAAGCCGTCCCTGCACTGCTGACGTCACCCCGCGCTGAAACCGGAAGTTCGGGCCGCCGCGCGCCGCTACTCACAGCGTCCGCGGCGGCTTCTAGCTGGTCCCCGGGAGTCAGAAGATTCTCCCGGACCAGTCTGCCATCTGTCCCCACAACCCTCCAGGTATCTCACTGCGGTTGTAGGGGAGAAATCTCCGGCGCCGCTCCCGCTGGCGGCGGGGGGGGGGGGGCTCGTGAAATAAATGAGTGAAATAAATAGGGACAGCCCAATACTGTCGGTGACAGATTGTGGCTGTCCGTTACCTTTCTTCTGTCGTCGTTAATGTACAAAGGCCCCAGTGACCCAGGTATGGTGGCCTTTCTAGACAGCATCCTCGAGTGGAATATTAGTCCACTCCATCAATACCTGTCACCCGTAAACAGGGACTAGGCATCCTGTAAACAACAAACAAAAAAAAAAAAAAAATCTAGGAGAAATAAAAACTGTGTCTGTACTCCACAGGCACAAAATAAAAACTGAATATGGCTGAGCAGGAAGGAGATGGGAGGGGTTAGAGGGGGGAGGAGTCAGCTTTAGATTCTGTGCCAAACTCCACTACCACACACCTCTAACCCACAAGTAACGGCGCAGCGTCCCCCAGATGGAGGACAGAGAAATTATGATTCATTCGATAGGCCATGAGATCTACCTGCGCGCAGCCACACAACTGAACCAGTGCATGAAAAACCTGTGGGTGAAGCACCCATTCTTCTGGATGAAGATCCTGTCAACTGAGATAGTCTGCTTCCCAGTAGTCTACTCAGGGAATGAACCCAGTGGATAACACCACCTTATGAAGTTTGGTCCACCTCAGAATTCGAGCTATTTATCGCAAGGCCATGCGACTGCGTGTTCCTACCTGCCGTTGATGTAAGCAATAGCACTGTCTGGACTGTACCCGCACAGCCCTCATGTGGAGTAAGTGGACAGCTTCCTGAAGAGCACTGAAGATCGCCTTAATTCCAACATATATTGGCAGTGCTGTTTTAAGGTCTGACCAAAATCCCCTGAAAGTGATGGACTAGAATCACCGTGCCCCGACCTCCGAGACCGCATTGGTTGTCAACAGGATCTAATCCCTTACCTAGTGTAAGATTGCTCACCTGAAGCCACCAAAGGAGAGACACACTTTTACTGTGCCGGCAGCGGGAAATGGGGATTTTTGTTTACTTACCGTAAAATCTCTTTCTCTGAGTCCATCTGGGGGACGCTGCGCCGTTACTTGTGGGTTAGAGGTGTGTGGTAGTGGAGATTGGCACAGAACTATCAAAAGCTGACTCCTCCCCCCTCTAACCCCTCCCATCTCCTTCCTGCTCAGCCCTGATCAGTTAACGTTTAGCCAAGCCAAAGGAGATAGACCAGAATAAAAAATTAACCAATTAAACCAGACAAACTATGGGAGGGATCGCAGCGTCCCCCAGATGGACTCAGAGAAAGAGATTTTACGGTAAGTAAACAAAAATCCCCATTTCTCTGTCCTCCATCTGGGGGACGCTGCGCCGTTACTTGTGGGATTTCCCAAAGCAAGCTAATGAGAGGAGGGAGACGTTGACGGCATAGCCGTCTGTAAAATACGACGCCCAACAGAGGCAGTCTCCAAACTAAAAGTATGAAACCGGTAAAACTTTGTGAACGTATGGACTGACGACCAGGTCGCCGCCCTGCATAGTTGCTCAACAGATGCACCACCGCGAACAGCCCAAGACGCTCCAACTGCTCTAGTCGAATGAGCCTTAATTGAGTCAGGAACCGAAACGCTTGAGGACACGTAAGCCTGTCTGATGGCCGAAGTTATCCAACGGGCCACAGTGTTCTTAGAGGCAGGCCAACCTCGTTTGGGAGCATCAATCAATACCAGCAAGGAATCCGTACGACGGAAAGCCTCCGTGCGAGACAAATAAATACGTAAGGCCCGAACAACATCCAAGAGAGCCAAATGGGAATCCTCCCCCTGAGAAGATGACGGATTAAAAGCTGGAAGAACGATGTCCTGATTTAAATGGAATGCTGAAAACAACCTTTGGAAGAAATGAAGGCTTTGTCCTCAGCACCACCCGATTTTCATGAAACACTAACAAGGGTGGCCTGCAAGAAAGAGCCGCCAACTCAGACACTCGTCTAGCTGAGGCAATTGCCAACAGAAAAACAACTTTTTGTGTTAGATAACGTAGTTCCACAGATTCTAGAGGTTCAAATGGAGACTTTTGAAGAGCCTTAAGTACCAAGTTTAAATCCCAGGGAGGAATCGGAGGAACAAAAGGTGGTTGAATTCGAAGTACTCCCTGCAGGAATGTTTGAACCTCTGGAATGATTGCTAATTTCTTTTGAAAAAGGACCGACAAGGCCGAAACCTGACCCTTCAGGGAAGAAAGTTTTAAACCCTTGTCAAGACCCTCCTGGAGAAAGGAGAGCAGGCGAGGAAGTCTAAACAAATGCGGAGTCAAGTTCCTTTTCTCGCACCAAGCAATGTAAATACGCCATACTCTATGGTAAATGCCAGAAGTCACCGGCTTTCTAGCCCGAATCATTGTCTGAACAACCGCACGAGAAAGGCCCTTTGCCTTCAGAATGTTGGATTCAAGAACCAAGCCGTCAAAGCCAGCCGATTTAAATCTGGGTGGCGACAAGGTCCCTGAAGCAGAAGATCTGGTCGCAGAGGGAGGCGAAAGGGGTCTCCGACGACCATGCTGTTTAGAAGAGTGTACCACTGTCGGCGTGGCCAATCCGGAGCCACCAGAATTATTGCAAGGCCTTCTCGCCGAATGCGTTGGAGTAGACGTGGGAGCAGTGGAATTGGTGGGAACACGTAACCCAGCTGAAATTGCCACGGAGCTGTTAGTGCATCGATCAGAAATGCTTGAGGATCCTGAGTTCTTGATCCGTAAACCGGAAGTTTTTTGTTGAGCCGTGACGCCATCAGGTCTAATTCTGGCACTCCCCAGCGATCCACTAGAGAAAGAAACACTTCCTGGTGAAGTTCCCACTCTCCCGGATGAATCGTGTGACGACTCAAAAAGTCTGCTTCCCAGTTTTCGACTCCCGGAATGTGAATGGCTGAAATCACGGGAATCCAACGCTCCGCCCACGTGAGAATCTGAGCAACCTCTCTCATTGCGGACCAGCTGCGAGTTCCTCCCTGTTTGTTGATGTAAGCCACTGCCGTGGCATTGTCGGATTGCACCCGAACTGGATGGCCCTGCACCATGGTCTGAATCCGAATGAGAGCATACCGGATCGCTCTCAATTCCAGAATGTTGATTTGTAGTTTTGACTCTTGATTGCTCCAGCGCCCCTGTAAATGATGAGTCTGGAACACTGCTCCCCAACCGCTGAGGCTTGCGTCCGTGGTTACCATCATCCAAGACCAGACCGTGAACGGCGCACCCTTCCTCAGATTGTGACTGTGAAGCCACCAGTAGAGCGACTGACGAGTTCTTATCGACAAGCGTATCAACTGCAGTTCGAGGCGCGAATCCGTCCGAGTCCAACAGTGGAGAATCTGAGCTTGAAGAGGTCGGGCGTGGAATCTGGCGTATGGAACTGCCTCGAATGAGGCTACCATCTTGCCCAGTACCTGCATGCATCTGAGGACTGATACTGCCGGCAATTTTAACAAGGTTCTGATTCTGGCTTGTAAGTCCTGAATCTTGTCTGTAGGAAGAAACACCTTCTGGCTGTTGGTGTCGAATAGAAGACCCAGAAAAACCATTTTCTGTGACGGGAGTAGAGATGACTTTGGAAAATTGATTATCCACCCGAAAGACTGTAGAGTCTCTATCGTTAGACGCAGGTTCTGAGTGAGAATCTCCGGTGACGGGGCCTTGATCAACAGGTCGTCCAAGTATGGAGTGATGTTGACCCCTTTGCAACGGAGAACTGCGACGACATGACCCAGGACCTTCGTAAACACCCGGGGAGCCGTAGAAAGACCAAAGGGAAGGGCCCGAAACTGAAAATGCCACGGACCTACTGCAAATCTCAGAAGTGATTGATGTCCTGTCCAAATTGGAACATGTAGGTATGCGTCCTTTATATCTATTGAAGCCAAATATTCCCTTGGCTCCATGGCTGCGATAATGGAGCGAATGGATTCCATCCTGAATTTCTGGGATGAAAGGTACGGATTGAGGGCTTTTAGATTTAGAATGGGTCGAAACGAACCGTCCGGCTTGTCTACGAGAAAAAGACCCGAGTAAAAGCCCCGACCTCTCTGAGGAGCTGGGACCGGAAGGATTACTCCATTTTGTAATAGTTTTGCTGTTGCCTGAAGGAGAGCCTGACGTCTGGAGGGGTCGTCTGGGAGAGGCGTCACAATTAGTCGGGCTGGGACTGCTTCTTCGAAATCCAACATATATCCTCTGGAAATGACCCCTATTACCCACCGATCCGGTTTCGATAGGAGCCACACTTCCCTGAAGTGAAGTAAACGAGCCCCAACCTGTATTGATCCCTCCAGAGGGCCCGAAGCGTCATGCCTCAGGCTTGTCGGCAGGCTTACTGGATGGTCTGCGAGTAGCCTGAGCTCCTCTACCTCTGAATGATCCCCTTCGTGGAAATCTGGAGAAGGGTCGAAAGGACTGGAAATTACCTCTGCCCTGCGTACGAAAGGACCGAAATCTTGTAGGCTTTGGTTTGTTTGGAGCAGACGGAAGGAAAGGGCTCTTTCCCCCCGTAGTATCTGAAATAATTTTCTTTAACTCTGATCCAAAAAGAAATTCGCCTTCAAAAGGGACTGCCGTCAAGGTCTGCTTTGAGTCCGAATCAGCATTCCAAACCCTAAGCCAAAGAGATCGTCTTGCGGATACTGTTAAGGCAGAAACACGGGACTGTAGCGCCACCGAATCCAATAATGCTTCACCCACGTAAGTAAGGGCCTCAGAAATCTGTTCTGCTAATTGAATGGCCTCCGACGGATCGTCTGACTGCATCCCAGATACAACCTGTGCAAGCCACTCATCAACGGCTTTAAGCACCCAGGCACTCGCCAGAACTGGACGGAGAGAAACACCTGATAAGGAAAACATAGATTTTAGTAATGCTTCTATCTTCCTATCGGTAGAGTCTTTTAAAGTCGCAGACTGTACTGACGGAATAACCGTAGCTTTTGCTAAATGCGAAATAGGGGCGTCTACCTTTGGGGCGGTTTCCCAAATTGTTGTATCCTCTTCTGTAAAAGGATATAGAAACTTTAACTTTTTAGGCGCCTGGAAACGGGAATCCGGTTTTAGCCAGGGTTCTTTTAAAATATCCGCAAAGTGCGAGTAAGAAGGGAACGCAGTAACCTGTCTCTTCTGTCGTTTAAAGAAAGAGGAAGAAGTCTCGGCTACTGCCTCATCCTGAATATTAAGGGTCTGACGAATGGCTTCTATTAGTAGCCTAACACCTGAATTAGTAGATAAATCCTCATCTTCCCAAGCCGAATTTTCGTCCCCTTCAGGATCTACCTCCCCTTCTTCCAATGGAGATGTCAGAGTATCCAACTCCTCTCCTGGAAATGCAATAGCGGGTAACGGCTGCGTTCGCTTAGAAGCCGCCGAACTACTGGCCGAACTTACAAATTTATTTACAGACTGAGTCAAATCAGTGAGACATTTTCCCATATTCTGGGCCCACAGCGGTTCCACCTGAGTCTGGGCCAAAGCTGCTTCCGACCTTGACTGACGCAAATCTGAAATTGCGTCCACCATGGCCTTGACCCAAGGGGGCATTGACTGATCTGTGGATCTGCCCTGCTGATCTGCCGCTGGTGCACCAGAGCATGATGTACAGAGGGTCCCTGCGTCAGCACTCCCCTTAGCCAGCTTTGTGCCACATTGTGAACATGAGAAATAAACCACTGAGGTTGTTTTTCCCTTAGTAGGTTTCTCTGGCTTGCTGGTCATCTTTACTCTGGTGAACTATGTCCCCCAAGTTGTGTTAAAAAATATCTGAGATTCAACCCACTAGACTTGCTCTTTGTTAATATGCTGCTCTAGCCACCAGACTAGAGGAGACACTGTGATCCCCCTCCCCCCCTTTTATACTTGCGGTTTTTATCCCCCTGTGTATGTAATCCTCCTCCGTAGCACAGCGTCCCCTGTGTGCAGGCAGAGAAGATGGCGCCGTGACCAGCCGTGCGCGCGCGCGGGCAGAGCTGAGCGGGAAGACGGCTCTGCCCGCCTGACGTCATTCTCATCTCTTCAAAAACCGGAAGTTCGGCTCCCGTGCGCCGCTACACAGAGCGGTTGTCACGGCAGCCAAGTAACGGTCCAGGGAGTGAATAACACCCTCCCGGACCTAACACAGTCCTCCACCTCACATTTCACCCCAGATCAGCCTCCGTGCTGTCTGTGGGTGATCGCGCGCTCGGGGGGGGGGGGGGGGGGGGGAGGGAGGGGAGGAGGAGTTTGGTAGTCCCAATAAATTCACCATTAATAATAGGAAATAGGGACATTAATAATAGGAAATAGGGACAGCCCAATACTGTCAATGACAGATTGTGGCTGTCCAGTACCTGATGCTGCTGTCTTCTCTCTTTCTCTCTCTGAAGGCCCCAGTGACCGAAGGTATAGTGGCCTCCCTGCAGCAGTCTGGAATGGGATACTAACCCCTTCCACTGTTATACCTGTCACCTGTAAACAGGGACTAGGTATTTGTGAAAGAAGAAATAATAAAAAAAAAAAAAAATTCCTAAAGAGAAATCAAAACTGTGTCTGTACTCCACAGGCACAAAACTAAAACTGATCAGGGCTGAGCAGGAAGGAGATGGGAGGGGTTAGAGGGGGGAGGAGTCAGCTTTTGATAGTTCTGTGCCAATCTCCACTACCACACACCTCTAACCCACAAGTAACGGCGCAGCGTCCCCCAGATGGAGGACAGAGAAATGCATTTGGTAGCCAAGGGGCTCTTATCTGCCCTGGAGACCTCAGGTGCGCGGGACCGGTAGGGATACTGGCAGGCGCTTTTAATTAGAAGCCCTGACAATCCTTACCTGATATTCAATCAGGTCGCTTGAGAAACCAGACCCCACTTTTGGAAGAAGTGGCGAAGGGTCTCCCTGAGGTGTATTGCACTTTGTGCAGTAGGTTAATAAATTAAAAAAGGAGACTTACCATTGTTGTAACAGGATTTTATTTACCTACAGGTAAATCCTTTTCTCGTAGTCCGTAGAGGATGCTGGGGTCCACATTAGTACCATGGGGTATAGATGGGTCCACTAGGAGCCACTGGCACCTCAAGAGTTTGACAGTGTGGGCTGGCTCCTCCCTCTATGCCCCTCCTACCAGACTCGGTCTAGAAACTGTGCCTGAGGAGACGGACATCTTCGAGAGAAGGATTATACACAGACCGTGGCGAGATTCACACCAGCTCACACAACAAGGCAAACCAAGCTAACTAGCTTGAAACTCAGCAACAGCTGAAACATTACCAAATCAAGTAACAAGGCAGTACATTACTAAGAACAAAGCCGTACTAAACCAAGGATAACGAAGCGATGGGCGCGCGCCCAGCATACTCTACGGACTACAAGAAAAGGATTTACCGGTAGGTAATTTAAATCCTATTTTCTCTTACGTCCTAGAGTATGCTGGGGTCCACATTAATACCATGGGGAAGTACCAAAGCTCCCAGAACGAGAGGGAGAGCGCGGAGGCTCCTGCAGAACTGATTGACCAAACTTTAGGTCCCCAGAGGCCAAAGTATCGAACTTGTAGAACTTAGCAAACATGTTCGACCCTGACCAAGTAGCCGCTCGGCAAAGCTGTAAAGCTGAGACACCTCGGCAAGCCGCCCAGGAAGAACCCACTTTACAAGTAGAGTGGGCCTTAACAGATTTTGGACACGGCAATCCTGCCGTAGAATACGCATGCTGGATAGTGAACCTGATCCAGCGAGAGATCATCTGCTTAGAAGCAAGACACCCAAGTTTCTTGGGATCATACAGGACAAACAGAGTCCGATTTCCTGTGACATAGCTCTTCAGAGCCCTTACAACATCCAAGGACTTGATGAAATTTAGGAGTCAGTAGTAACTGGCACCACAATAGGTTGGTTGATATGAAATGCCGACACAACCTTCGGAAGGAAGTACGGACGTGTCTGGAGCTCAGCCCTATCTTCATGGAAGATCAAGTAGGGGCTCTTACAAGATATAGCCCCCAACTCCGAAACACGTCTAGTAGAAGCTAAGGTCAACAAAGTGACAGCCTTCCACGTGAGAAACTTAACCTCAACCTCCAGTAGAGGTTCGAACCAATCCGATTGGAGGAACTGTAACACCACGTTAAGATCCCAGGGCGCCACAGGCGACACAAAGGGAGGCTGGATGTGCAGAACCCCTTTCAAAAAAGTCTGAACCTCAGGAAGGGAAGCCAATTGTTTCTGGAAAAAAATGGATAGGGCCGAAATCTGTACCTTTACGGATCCCAACCTCAGGCCCATATCCACACCTGCTTGCAGGAAGAGGAGAAACCGTCCCAGTTTAAACTCCACCAAAGGAACCTTTTTGGACTCGTACCAAGATACATATTTTTTCCAAATGCGATGGTAATGTTTAGACGTTACTCCTTTCCTAGCTTGTATCAGGGTAGGAATAACTTTGTTCGGAATGCCCCTCGAGCTAAGATCTGGCATTCAACCTCCATGCCGTCAAACGTAGCCGCGGTAAGTCTTGATAAGCGAACGGCCCCTGCTGCAGCAGGTCCTCCCGAAGAGGAAGAGGCCTCGACTCTTCCAGCAGTAGATCCAGAAGATCCGCGAACCAAGACCTTCTTGGCCAGTCTGGAGCAATGAGGATTGCTTGAACTCTTGTTCTCCTTATGAGTTTTAGAACTCTTGGAATGAGTGGAAGTGGAGGAAACATGTACACCGACTGGAACACCCACGGAGTCACTAGGGCGTCCACCGCCACGGCTTGCGGGTCCCTTGACCTGAAACAATACCTCCAAAGCTGCTTGTTGAGACGAGAGGCCATCATGTCTATTTGAGGTACACCCCAAAGATCTGATACCACCGTGAACACCTCCGGATGAAGTCCCCTCTTCTCCTGGATGGAGATAGTGTCTGCTGAGGAAGTCCGCTTCTCAGTTGTCTACTCTCGGAATGAAGATTGCTGACAGCGCCAGCACGTGCTTTTCTGCCCAGAGGATGTTTCTTATAACCTCTGATATTGCAGCTCTGCTCTTCGTTCCGCCCTGTCGGTTTATGTAGGCCACCGTCGTTACATTGTCCGACTGCACTTGAATGGCTCGATCTCGCAGAAGATGGGCCGCTTGGAGAAGACCGTTGTAGATGGCTCTTAGTTCCAGAATGTTGATTGGAAGGCTGGATTCCAGGCTTGACCACCTTCCTTGGAAGGATTTCCACTGAGTAACTGCATCCCAGCCCCGGAGACTTGCATCTGTGGTTAGAAGGATCCAGTCCTGAATCCCAAACCTGCAGCCCTCCAGAAGGTGAGGTAGTTGCAACCACCAGAGGAGTGAAATCCTGGCTTTCGGCGACAGACGTATTCTCTGGTGCATGTGTAGATGAGATCCCGACCACTTGTCCAGGAGATCCAGTTGGAAGGACCGAGCATGAAACCTTGCGAAACTGTAGAGCCTCATAAGAGGCCACCATCTTCCCCAGAAGGTGAATGCACTGATGAACCGACACCCGAGCTGACTTCAGGACGTCCCGGACCATTGTTTGAATCACCAACGCTTTCTCCTGCGGCAGAAACACCTTCTGCACTTCCGTGTCGAGGATCATTCCCAGAAAAGACAATCTCCTTGTCGGCTCCAAATGTGATTTTGGAAGGTTCAGGGTCCAACCGTGTTCCCTGAGCAGATGAGTCGTGAGAACAATGGACTGCAACGTCTCCCTGGACGATGCTTTTAACAGCAGAAATTGATAGTGACTGTCTGAACAGTGCAAATCTGAGATAAGCCTGGTGCGGCAGCCAAATCGGAATGTGGAGGCACGCATCCTCGATATCCAGGGATACCAGAAACTCTCCCTCCTCCAGACATGAAATCACTGCTCTGAGAGACTCCATTTTGAATTTGAACACCCTCAGATAAGGGTTCAACGATTTCAAGTTCAAAATTGGTCTGACCGAACCATCCGGTTTCGGTACCACGAAAAGGTTTGAATAATAACCCTTGTTTTGCATATGAGGTGGAACTGGGACAATGACCTGTGACCTTTCCAATTTTAGGATGGCTTCCTGTAGGATAGCCCTGTCTGTCAGCAAAGCTGACAAGCCTGATTTGAAGAATCGGTGAGGCGGGAGTTCTTGAAACTCCAGTTTGTACCCAGGGATCCAGGCCAAACGACACCCAGACGTGTCTGAAACATCCAAGTCTCGCACCCACCAGCCCGTCCTCCAGGCTTTGCGGTCCACCGTCATGCTGAGGATTTTGAGGAACTAGAAGCAAGTCTCTGGTCCTGGGAGCCTGCGGGTGTAGACTTTTGGGATTTTGCACGACCAACTCTAAAGAAAGCGGTAGGAGGCTTGGACTTTTATGCCTTATCGGTTCAAAAGGACTGCGTCACAGCTGAAGAAAATTTCTTCGTAGAAAGTGTAGCAGAGGGAAGGAAAGGTGACTTACCCGCAGTTGCCATGGAAATCCATGCATCCCCAAATAGAGCCTGACCTGTGTAGGGTAGGTTCTCCACACTTCTCCTGGATTCCGCATCTGCAGACCATTGGCGTAGCCAGAGTCCCCTGCGGGCTGAGACCGACATGAAAGATATACGTGCAGTCAGCGTGCCCAAGTCCTTCATGGATTCCACCATGAACCCCCGCAGAATCCTGTAGGTTATGTAAAAACAATTCAATGTCACTTCTATCCATTGTATCCAAATCCTCTAGTAATGTGCCTGACCACTTTACTATGGCTTTAGAAATTCATGCACAGGCAATAGTGGGCTTTAACGTCACTCCTGAAGCAGTGTAAATGGATTTGAGCGTAGTGTCAATCTACCGATCAGCCGGTTCTTTTAACGCGGTAGATCCAGGGACAGGTAAAACCACCTTTTTAGACAGTCTGTAGACAGATGCGTCAACAATTGGTGGGTTTTCCCATTTTTTTCCCTATCCTCCTCAGGAAAGGGAAAAGCAACGAAAAAGGGATCTGGAATTTTTTCTCCGGGTTTTCCCAGGATTTTTCAAATATAGCGTTTAATTCTTTAGACGCAGGGAAGGTTAGCGAGGCTTTCTTATTGTCAGTGAAGTAAGCCTCCTCAAGTGTGTCAGTAATACTTAACACATCTCTAATGGCCTCAATCATGAGCTGCACGGCCTTAGCAAGGGATGCCGCCCCCCTCAGCACATCCCCATCACCGTCTGCAGTATCAGAATCGGTATCCGTGTCATCTTGCATAATTTGGGCAAGTGCACATTTTTGTGGGAACATGCTAGGAGATTTTGCAGGAATAGGAACAGAGCCTGACCAAACTGCCATAGACTTCAACACCTGATTTTCAGTCTCCGTATTAGCTACCCTAGTAGAGATCTGAGAGATCATTCCTTTGATAGAAGTTAACCACTCAGGCTCAACAATAGGGATCTGAGACAAAGCATTACAATCCTGTGCACATGGAATGGATCCCTCCCGAGAGGAAACATCTTCTGCAGCATATGATACAGAGTCTCTAGACATGGCTATTTGAGATATTAAACACCCGCACACACATAGGGAAATGTCAGACACAGTTTCCTCCCAAGTATGCCACAGAGAGACACAGAGATTGGAGCCAACCCACACACAGCTCTTTCTTAGGTTGAACTAATAAAACTACCAGCGCTATCTGTGTAACTTAATAGACTACACAGACTTTACACAGCCTCCCCTTCCCCCTTCTACAACCCCCTGGTACCGCACAGGATAGCTGGAGTTGCTTGGAGGGACAGCTCTCCCCGTCAGCATCTGTTGTTCAGGAACTGCAGGCAGGAAAATGGCGCTGGACGCTGCTGGGTCCGCTCTGAGAAACTCCGCCCCCGAACATGGCACTGCTTTCCACTCTTCAGTTTATTATACTGGCCTGAGGATGTCTGCTGGCAGTGATCCAGGGAACCTGACAGGCTTGCTGGCCAGTGTAGGGTATAGGCACTCGCTCAGGGCGCCCCTCACAGCGTCGCACTATGTGCCGCTGAGCCCTGGAGCGCAGTTAGTACTGCGCTCCCTACCCTGTTGCCACCATCTTCACACCGGCTCCCTGCTTGCCAGGGGGGCCAGTGACTCATTCGCCACCAAAGTCTTCTGGCACTGTAAGGGGGTGGCGGCATGCTGCGGGAGTGAGCGGTCGCCTGGAGCAGCCAACGATCAGCACCCTCAGGAGCTCGGTGTCCTCTCAGCGGAGATAGTGCCTCAGACCCCTCAGGGCGGACACTACTCTCCCCCTTAGTCCCACAAAGCAGGGAGGCTGTTGCCAGCAGCCTCCCTGTGCCTAAACTAACTCTTAGAAAAAAATAAAACATAAGAAGCTCTAGGAGCTCCCCTAGCTGTGACCGGCTCCTCCAGGCACATTTTCTAAACTGAGTCTGGTAGCAGGGGCATAGAGGGAGGAGCCAGCCCACACTCTCAAACTCTTAAAGTGATAGTGGCTCCTAGTGGACCAGTCTATACCCCATGGTACTAATGTGGACCCCCAGCATCCTCTAGGACGTAAGAGAAATCTTTCTGCGAGGTACACTGGATTCCACAGGGAATAACATCGGGATGTAGAGTTGGATCTTGTTTCGAGGCATGAACAGGCTAAAGCTTTGACTGATGCCAGGATATACTGCACCGCCTCCTCTATTACCCCGCCTCCGGGCACTGGAGCTCAGTTTTGTTAACCAGTCCATTGCAGTAGCAGGTAAAAGACGGTGGATGTAAGTCACATAGAACCACATTCTCAAGACAGGAGAAGGGACTAGCGGCTAATGCCATACAAACCCAAAGAAGCTAAGTGCGTCAGGGTGGGCGCCCTGTGGAATCCACTGTACCTCGCAGAAAGATTTAACAATGGTAAGTCTACCACAAATCTCCTTTTCTGCAGCGGGGTACACTGTACTCCACAGGGAATAACATCGGGGATGTCCTAAAGCAGCTCCTCATGGGAGGGGATGCACTGTAGCGTGCAAAAGAACCCGGCGTCCAAAGGAAGCATCCTGGGAGGCAGAAGTATCAAAGGCATAGAACCTGATGAACGTGTTCACTGAGGACCACGTAGCCGCCTTGCATAATTGTTCTGCAGACGCGCCACGGCGGGTCGCCCAAGAAGGTCCAACCGACAGAGTAGAATGGGCCTTGATAGTAGCAGGAGCTGGGAGCCCAGCCTGTGCATAAGCTTGTGCAATCACCATTCTAATCCATCTGGCCAAGGTTTGCTTATTCGCATGCCAGCCACGTTTGTGAAAACCAAAAAGTACAAAAAGGGAATCTGACCTCCTGACAGAGGCAGTCCTTCCTGACAGAGGCAGTCCTTTCCACATAAATACGGAGAGCCCGTACCACGTCCAAAGATCTTTCTTTGGAGAACAAACCAGAAGAGACGAAGGACGGAACCACAATCTCTTGGTTAAGGTGAAAAGATGATACCACCTTAGGTAAATAACGAGGGTGAGTTCGAAGAACTGCCCGGTCACGGTGAAAAATCAGAAAGGTGCTTTGTCCTGTCGCCCACCCTAAGTCCGACACCCTCCTAGCAGAGACAATAGCCAACAGAAACACAACCTCAAGCGTAAGGCATTTAAGGTCCAGTTCAAATGGAGACTCTTGCAGGGTATTTAAGCCTACATTTTGAACCAGATCAGAATAAGAGAAGGAAGAAGATCGATTGCCTTAAAGTGTTGCACAATATTCAACATTAATAAATCATAACTTTTAATGCATTATACATATATTAAAAACTTGCGAAATACAAGGATAAAATAAAGGTCAGTGAAGAGAAGAAGAGTGTGTGATTAAAATAAGATGCTACACACTGAGAACCTGTGTTATATGCTCAGTAAATTAATTTTTATAGACCTGTGTCTGTGTTTATTTGCTGATCATCTTTATGAATATTTAATATTATACCGGCTATTCAGCTTAGATCTATTCACTCAATCTGATGTAGTAAAAACAAAACAATGTGTATGCACCCAGTTGTTACATATGAATCCAACTGTTGGTCAGTTACATTTGTATCTCTTCTGAGTACACTGAATAGATATTCTGTCAACCTTATTGGATTTATAATAGGCTTACTGATCCGTGTGGTTATTGTTCACGGACCTCAAAAAATCTATAAATGGTGTCTCCCCTTAATTATAAAAAGGAGAATCCAGGATGCCATAAATATTCTCCTCAAAATATATCTTTACACCTATAATGTTATTCAAGAATAAATATTCTCTGAATATGAATGCTATCACATTAGAATATTTTTTCTGTGTGTATTTACATCTATATAATAGAACATCTAACATGCATATCAGCAATAGTCACCACCAATAATATCAGTGACATTATATTAACCTTTATTTGTAGAAAAAGAAACATTGATGCCTTGAAGCAGCCTGGAAAATTAATCATATCTTTGCACATGTATGCAAACGGAGATCTCTGTATTTCCATTATCATATAATATTCAAATCTCATTGCTGATCCTTAACAGTGCGCTGGGGGGATGTTTTTCCATGTTTCTGGTTTAGAATAACCCCTCCCTTTCATGCACCTGTGAAGGATCATTAAATTTATTGAAAATGGTGACTGCTCAAATTAAATCAGGCTTCCTCCTCCTCCTTCTTACACTACTGAAATTGCCCTCACTAAAGTGACCAGTTACCTGCCCAAATCTGAAGGCCAATTCTCTTGAAACCTCACCCATGTGACACAATCTTCTTCAGATACCACAGTCCATGCTATGTGCCATCTCTAATTGTATGACAGTTACATGATTTGCACACACTATATTGCAGGATTAAAACTGCTCTAAGAATTTAGACAATGTATATTTCTCACATGACCTGTATGTTCAGACCTCTCGTTTTAATAGATTTAATTTCTTGCTTGTCCATATTAAGAAAACCAGAAGTAGAGAGCACACACACATTAAAAAACCTGAACCACCACTAATTGCCCTCCACCGACTGATTATAATTCTACTACTTAAGGAAACTACTATGAAGCCCGCACTAAGTTTAGAAGTCATCCTCAGACAGGTGCATGAACTCTGAATAGAGTAATCACTCTCTGATCACTACTGCTTTTATATTAAGGTCTCCTCACCCTGTGGTTTCCGCTTCTTCCTTAGGCAAGAGGTGACATATCTCTCCAGCTCTCGCAGTGTGGACGGTTTGAGGGTCTCAAAGTCTATTTCAATCTCATCTGGATTGGAGTTCTTAAGCGATGGCTCCCGAGACTGGATTATATGTACTACACGACCCAGCTTTTCCCCAGGAAGCTTATTTATGTCCAAGCTCAGCTGTCGCTTTTCCTCATAAGACATAGGTCTGCATCGCTGTGGCTCTTCTTCTGAAGACTCGCAGGGTGCAGGAGGTGGTGCAGGCCTGGCTGGACGTGCTACTGGTGGGGTAGGCTCTTTCTTTATGCTGTAAAGATCAGAGCAGACAAAAATGAATAGCTACAGCCAGATCAGAAAAATAATCCGCAAAGTATTAAATATGAAAAAGGTGAGTCGTCACAAAAATAAGCATCTAAAGATTACAAGAGACAAAATGACTCCATCTGCTAACATTTCAAGTTCATCATTATTGATCAGATTCTGTGACTATCAGCAAATAGACTGTGAAGTAAGCGCTTTTGGGAATTATAGTCCACAGGTATTTTTCTTGTAAATGGAGATACACATCATACATGGATACCAACTTACCTTGGTGTTCCCACCGGACCTTGCATGCTTTTCTTGGGTTTCTTAGCTGGAGGTTCCCGGACTCTGTTCTTACGTGGCTCCTCTACCTCTTCCTTCCTTTTGTGCTTTTCCTTCCGCTTCTCACGTTCTTTTTTCTTTGGTTTATTTGGCTGTGGCTGAGACAGGGCCGCTAACTGCTCGTGTACAGCTTTTAACTGCAAGAAAGAAAAACTTGACCAGTTAAAACCCAGGGCCACTTACATTCAAAATTAACTTATGCAGAAATTTAACCCTTCAAACTCTATCCCATGCGCTAGTCTGAAACGGTTGATGGTCCTTTATCACCAAGACTGCCGCTCACCTGCTCTTGAAGCTCCGCTAATCTCTGTGCTCTCTCCTCTTCACTGTCTGAGCTGCTCTCGCTGTCAGAAGAGCTGTCACTGCTGCTATCGCTGGAAGTGTGAGTGGGGCCTTTGATGGAAGGGGCAGGGGGACCAGGGGTGGGTGACTGTGCTGGGGCTGGTGCTTCCTCTGGCTCATCTGGCATCTTGGCAAATCGCATTTCAAACACATCCTGTGAGGCAGAGAACAAATCATCATTTACTAACCAGCAAGGTGTGTTGAGTGAAAATATATGAATTCTGCTCTACCACTTCTCAATGCACCTAGTCCACATAGCATCCAGGAAGCAGTCAGGTTTCCCCACACATTCCCTCTTGCATACATAAATGCCGCTTTGTTTCACATTCACATATTGCTTTTTACAGATGCACCGCTCCCTCTCTGCTGGTTACCTGCAGTTTGCGGGCCATGGCCACCACCTCGTGGTCAGGAGGGTTGTACTTGTAACAATTAGAAAACATGAGCCGTACATCAGAGGCAAAGTCCTGGGGGTCCCGGTATTCTATATTCTCCAGCTTCGTCTGGGGATAATAGAACAAATGGCAGCCGATCAAAACTGGCCAGCAGCACAGCCAGGTCTACTTTATATACACAGGAGAACTGGGGGTCAGGTTTCTTAGCCATTCTACAGAGTTTAATAATGTCACTGAATAGAAAGTTACATCTCACATGTCTTCAATCATTCTGTACAGGGCTGCTCTTATACCGATTCTCCAGTACTTCATAATCTCTGGTTTGCATACACAGGGGCAGATTTATTAAGCCTGGAGAAGTGATAAAGTGGAAGGTGATATTACACCAGCCAATCAGCTCCTAACTCCCATTTGAAAAAGGACAGTTCGGAGCCGATTGGCTGGTGCGTTATCACCTTCCACTTTATCACTTCACCAGACTGAAGAAATCTGCCCCATAGCATTAAAAAAATAAACCAAGGGAAAAGGTCGACTAAACGTTCACACCAAGACACAGCCCCAGTCTAGCAGCGTGGACAGGCAAATACATCTAACTATGATAGGATGTATGAATTTACACAGAATCTTTTCACACCTTGATGGTGCTCAGGTCCATGGGATGCTTGATAATCTCGCAGTAGTCATGCAATCCAAGAGTCTCCACGTCCACAGGTTTATAAAAGGGCCAGGCGTAACCCGTGTGTTTCTTGGAAAACATTTCACGGACAATGCCGGAACAGTAACGTAGCTGCTCAGAGATCTTGTTGCTGCTGCTGGCGGGGACAGGTGGAGGAGCTGTTGGGGTGTGTAGAATAGGAGGTGCAGGAAGCTGGGAGTCAGGCACCTCAGTCTTCTTTACAGGGCGGGCCTGGCGACCACTCTCCCTTCGTGGTGCAGCCTTAGGTGGCTTAGGCTCACTAGGAAGAGGAGAGGACTCATGCAGCGGGTCATGGGCAGTGGGGGTCGTAGTATCGGCTTTCCTCTTTACCCCTTTCTGTGGTTGACAAGTGAAGAAACAGTGTCAGCAGCAGAATGAGCCCCAATCATTACACACATTCACAAAGAACAGAATGAGTAGAGCGCCATCTTCCTACTATGCACATACATCAGATGCAAAGTCATGCACTTCACGCAGCAGCCGACTGCTATGGAAATATCACACATGGTGACACTGATAATAGCTTTACTCCAAAACAAGACTGATCCATTTGGGAGAAGCATATCACACAAAAGTCAATATTGTCTTTGTCTTTTCAATACAGAACCTACGTTTTCTGAGTCATAACTACGGAATGTCCATGTATTATAATACATATACAGTCATGCGGGGAAATGAGAACACCCTTTCAAAACTGTGTTTTTACATATCAGGACATAATCATCTCAGTCTCATCCAGTCCTAAATGTGACCAGTCTAGTCATGTGACAAATAACCCGTAAGAGATATTACTTTGTCATTTATTCAACAAAAAATAAGCCAACATGAAGCCATGTGTGAACAAGAGGGAACATCCCATGGTTCAGCTGCTTGTAGTAGAACCTTTAGCATCAACTGTTTGAAGCAATAATTTTATTAGTTTAACATCACATTTGAGGATATCCGAGAGGCTACTCCACACTGCTTCAGTTTATCAACGTTTAAGTACTCGTTTCTGCTCCGCTCTCACAGTCCGGCCACAGCATCTCGATGGGATTGAGGTGTGGACTTTGACTTGTACATTCCAAAAACTTTAAGTTCTTTTCTTTTGGAACCATGCAGTTATAGATTTGCTGGTGTGCTTATGATCATTGTCCTATTTTATGACACACTTTCATCCAAGCTTTAGTTGCTGTATAGAGTATGCATCATGTTTATATTAGCACACACTGTGATAAGAGGGGGTTCATGATGGATACAAAGACAGCAAGCCATCCAAGTCTTGTGGCTGCAAAACCACCCCAAAGTCATTCCTTCCATCATCATGCCTGGCAGCTGGTGTATGGAGGGATGTGTGGTGGAACACTTGGCTTGTGAAGTCCATCTCTGAAGAACGACGTATACTTCAACATTTACGGTTTTTACAAATGCCTGGAGATCTATAGATTTAGTTTTTGGTTCTCTGCAATAGCCGGTAGTATCACAAAGATATTGGGCACATTTGCTGGGATGCCCGTTCCTGGGAAGATTGGCACGAGACTTCAATGCTCTCAATTTGTTAATAATCTCACCATAAAACTATGGGCTTCACATTGCTTGGAAGAGGCCTTATACCCACTTTCCAGAATCATGAGCAGCAACAATTGCATCTCTGAGATAATTGCAGATATCTTTTCTCTTTAATAAAATATGTTCGCCCAAACCTCCAGGCCTAACTGCCAGTGGATCTGGCAAGGTGGTAGCAGCACCTGGCTCAAATTACCTTTATATGGAAGAAGCATGTGACAGGATGGACTAATGCTGCCACCCCATTGGCTAATTTCAGATTGTCAGAAAATAGTTGTCGGTGACCACCACTGGTACGAAAGGGTGAGCAGCACTTATTCGTTGTGAGAGTCAACAGCACATCAACGTGGTGCTTCCAGCTGTAAGATTCTATCATTGCCACCGCTTGCTTTGAGGTGGTGTGTAACTGCTGCAGCACTTCTTCCTTTGTTTCTCTGACAGAATCATTCATTACCGCTTACACTTTGAGAGGTAGGCAGAGCACAAGCTTTATACAGGACAATCAGGATTATGGATTGAAGAACATGCTTAAATATGCTGGTCAGAGGAACACAGCAGATAGTAATGCTGTTTATTTGATCAATAGAGCTATCCTGCTCCACACAACACTTGAAGGTAATTATGGTTTATCGGCTTTACACTGGCTATGAACCATTCTGTTATACAGGACAGGGGTTAAAACCAGCCCCTTTAACAAATACAGGCTCATGTTAGCAGTATCTGGTAATCTGTCTGTAACGGTCATCAATGGTCAACCAATGGTCATCAAGTCTGGGCTGGAGGATCTGGTCTTCCAATTTTCCAGCTGTCATGATTTCCAGGAGTTTGTCCCCGGACTCTTGCACCACTATAAGGTTTGGAGCCAAATCCCAGAAGCACAACTCAGAATCATTGCCAGCCAATCACCTCTACGTACTGCAGTGCTTTGCATCCTGGGTCTCCCAAGAGACAAATGTTCTGTCCGTTCACGTTCCTTATAACCTAACAGGCACCGCTGAAAGGGTGTGCAGCGCCTTCTCTCTCAAGTCCACTAGGTGGTAGCCTACCAGCACTGGGCCCTCCTGAAAAACAAAGATCCTGCAGTGTTCATTAAAAATCTGGCGAAGAGTAGAAGCTTTCCGGTGGTGTAACACTACAACTGGGAAGTTTGGTAGAATGTCACTTGCAGAGCCTGTTCCCCTTCCTCCTCTCAATCATTGAGATTCACTCTGATACACACACACACTCACACATTAATAGTGGGCACTGTACGTCAAGAACCCATTTCCGCAGCATGTACAGGAAGGAGCTGGGAGGAGGACTTGCCAAAGTCTACTTACATTTCACACATGGCTTCTTCATGTTGTACAAACAAAAAAAATGTCAAATACATTATGGGTTGTAAAAAGATTCATTGTTATGTCCTAATATGTAAAAACACAGAATTCAGAGAAGCTGCAAATTCTTTTCCACATGACTGTATATGTGGAAAGTCAAGGGGATAGCACAATAGATATTAAAGAAAAGTCTTAAAGTGCTCATTCACAAATGCAATTGTTTGACATAAATATCTTGGAAATCATCATGTTTGTTCATTTTCATTGATCTTGTAGGCTAAACCATGAAGTCACACCTACAGAAATTAAGGCTACACTATTAAATACTAGAATTTGAATAATTTTTTTGTGACAGTTGCCTTCATGAACTCACCGTTCTTCCCCCCTTTACGGGCTGGGGGGTGGTAGACGGGATGATGGATGGGTGACTCTGTACAGGAGGAGGAGGAGGAGGAGGAAGTGGTGGTGGTGGTGGTGGAGGAGGAGGAACAACAGCAGCAGGTATTGTTGTGGGCACCACCAGGTCCTGAGTTACTGTTGGTGAAAACGTAAGGGGAGCTTGTGTGATGGCAGGAGTGCGGGCAGGTGGGGTGCGGGTCTGTGGAGGCGTAGGTACCCGGGTCACAACGGGAGCGGTAGAGGTCGCAGGTTTGGAGACAGCTGAGGAAAAACCAAGTGGTTAAGAAATTGGAAGCACAATAATTGCACTCTTATGCATCCGTATTTAAGTGTATAAATACATGGAGTAAATTATTTGATTCCCAACACATTATGATGCCCTAAGCTGCATAATATGCCCATTTCCACCCCAACAAGTCATTATTACAATAAAAAATTAGCATTCTAGTTACTAATAGCATATGCCAGACATGAAAACATAATATTCTCATACATTTTAACATGTTCACTTAAGGGGGAAAAGAGCCCTGTGCAAGTTACAAAGAAACATAGAATGTGACGGTAGATAAGAACTTATCGGGCCCATCTAGTCTGCCCCTTTTTCATTTATCCATTTGGCAACTTCCATCCTATGTGAGCCTTAGTTCCTTATAAGTATATCCTTATGTCTTTCCCAAGCATGTTTAAATTGCTCTACTGTCGTAGCCTCAACCTCCTCTGACAGAAAGCTATTTCATTTATCCACTACCCTTTCAGTGAAGTCATTTTTGCTCAAGTTTCCCCTGAACTTCCCTCCCTTCAGTTTCAGTGCATATACTCATGTTCGAATACTTCTCTTCCTTTGAAGAATGTCTTCCTCCTGGACCTTGTTAAAACCCTTGACATATTTGAAAGTTTCTACTATGTCCCCACTTTCCCTTCTCTGCTCCAAACTATACATATTAAGATTTTTTAATCTTTCAGGGCAAATTTTCTGCTGTATATGCACCATTTTAGTTGCCCTTCTTTGTACAGTCTCTAATGTATTAATATCCTTCAGGAGACATGGACTCAAGAACTGAACACTGTATTCTAGATAAGGCCGTACCAATGACCTTTACAGTGGCATTATTACATCTTGCTTCTTGCTACTGATTCTCTCCCTGTGCAACCAAGCATTTGACTTGCCTTCCACATTACTGTTACACTGCTTGCCTGCCTCATCTGGAATGGGGACTCCTAAATCCCTTTCCTTCGCAGTAGTTTCCATGATCGTGCCATTGATACTTTCAGTTTTTGAGGCCCAAGTGCACGATCCTGCATTATTTTTATTTTTTTACTTTAAACTGCAGTTGCCACATTCTTGCCCATTCCTCTAGTCCAGAGGTTCCCAAACTGTGTGCCATGGCTCCCTGGGGTGCCTCGGGACACTTGCAGGGGTGTCCTGGGTTGGTGGTCCAGGACCAATTCAAATTATTCATGGTCAATATAATAGGCAAAACCAGTGCTAGTAGCTTTCTTAATAAGAAATTTTTGGCCTAGGGGTGCCGTGAAAAAATTCTGATATTCTAGGGTGCCGTGATTCAAAAAAGTTTGGAAACCACTGCTCTAGTCTACCTACTTTCCGCAATCATTTGTTTTACCCATCCTTGTGGGTCTACCCTGTTGCATACTTTTGTGTCATCTACAGAAAAAAAAAAAGAAAAAAAAAAAAAGCATACTTCCATTGCAATGTCACCACCAAAGATATTAAAAAGCAGTGGTCCAAGTACAGATTCCTTCGGTACTCCAGGGGGAATCTTTCCCGCCTGTGAATATACTCTATTTACTGTAACACCCTGTTTTCTATTCTGCAATCTAGATCTTTTCCATTCAACAATCATAGGGGTCAATTAAATTTTTTTGTGGGCGGCCAAATGTAATGGATGCCCACCAAAGCTATTCAATTGACCCCCCCCCCCCCCCCCAAATCTAGTGGCAACCGGAGGAATCAACAATTGAATTGGCCCCATAAAATACAATCCCAAGCTTTCAAGTGTGTTTAGCAGTCTGTGAAGCAGCCTTATTAAAGTCTAGATAAGCTACATCTATACACATCGATTAGTCTACTCATCCAGGCAAAAAAGTCAGTAAGATTTGCTTGACATGATTCCCCCCCACCCCCCAAGTAAATCCATGCCGTTTAGGATCCTGTGAATATTTGGATTTGAGATATTCCACTACTCACTCATAATAGCTTTTCCATGATAGGCTCACTGGTCGGTAGTTGTTTGCCTCTTCCTTGCTTCCACTTTTGTGCAGTGGGATTACATTTGCTCCTTTCCAGTCATCTAAAATTACTCCTGTAGCTAGCGACTGTTTGAGTAATTCTGTTAATGGAGTTACCAGTAACCATTCAAGTATCTTCGGATGTATCCCATCTGGCCCCATTGATCTCTTCAATTTCAGTTTTGAGAGTTCTTTTAGGACCTTCTCTGACTAAAGTAAATCTTGTACGCAATTTTTACATTTCTCCTTTCAACTTAACTGTGGCCCCTTACCATCACCTTCTGTAGTGAATACTGCGCAAAAATAATCGTTATAGTAGACTTACTGTTGATAATGCTATTTCTAAGTCCACAGGATCCACTGGATAACATTAGGATATGAGGTAGCGACAGCGGATTGGCACCAAACGATCAAAGCTCTCGGCCTCCCAGCATGCAACGGGCAAGTCCATATATCTCCACCTCCTGGCTCAGGCAAATCAGTTGATTTTCCAAAACTCAAGGAAGGAGCATCATAGAGAGCCCTAATCAGGCGAGAAGAACACACATGCACACCCTTCCGTACAAGAAGGAAGAGGTTAGTGAGTGAAAGAATCCTCAAATCAGGTGGGATCCCTGTGGATCCTGTGGACTTAGGAGAAATAGCGTTATCAACGCTAAGTCTACCATAATGATTATTTCTCCGGCAGTGTCCACAGGTTATCCACATGATAAAGTAATTTAGTGTGGAGACGCTCCTGATTGGACAGGAGAATCCTTCGCCCAAATTCAGCGTCCTGAGAGTCAAAGGTATCAAAGGAATAATGTCTAATGAATAAGTTAATGGAAGACCACTTGGCTGCCTTACATATCTGCTCTGCTGAGGCACCATGTTGCACTGTCCATGATGTACCTAATTTACGAGTAGAGTGAACAGACACATTAGCCAGAACAGGGAGATCAGCTTGAGAATATGCTTCAAAAATAGTCATCCGAAGCCACCTCGCCAGCATCTGCTTGTAAGCAGGCCATCCTCTTGTGAAATCTGTAGAGAACGAAGACAGTGTGTTTTTCTGATGGCACTGGTATCACATATATCCTTAAGGCATGGACTACGTCCAACTATGCATCTCCCGCAGAAAGGTCAGGCCCTTGGAAAGTCGGGACTACAATTTCTTCATTAAGGTGCAATTTAGACACCACCTTAGGAAGATAACCAGATTTGGTTCTGAGAAGAAAAAAAAATCAGAACGACATAACAATGCCCCTCAATCTGAAACTCTTCTAGCTGAAGCAATGGCCAGTACAAAGATAACTTTAGCTGTCAACCATTTAAGATCTACTCATTTTAGTGGTTCAAATGGGGCAACTTGAAGGGCCTTTAAGACTAAACTTAAGTCCCAAGGCACTGTAGGGAGGAACAAATGAAGGTTGAATGTGCAGCATTCCCTAGAAAAAAAGTGCGCACATACTGGTTAGCAATTTTCTTTTGGAACCATACAGTCAATGCTGACACTTGCACTCTCAAGGAAGCTTCTTTGTTTAATGAAGTACCCACTTGTGGTCTACATTAATCACCTCTAGAAATACTCTCAAGGAAGCCACCCGTAGATCTTCGTCCATTCCTGTCTGAAGGAATGCTAAGACTCTGGAAACTCTGAAAAGACCTAGGGTCTAATTTCAGGTCACTGCACCATTGAATACAGCCTTGCCATATTCGATGATAAATGCAAGCTGAGGAAGGTTTCCTTGCTCTGAGCATTGTTTGAATTACCTGTTGTGAGAATCCTCTTGCTTTCAGGATGGAAGTCTCAAGAGCCACGCCGTCAAAGACAGTCAATCCAGGTGCATGTGATAGCAAGGACCCTGAGATAGTAGATTCGGACGTTGAGGGAGTAGGAATGGAGCATCCATCGACATCCTGGATGGATGTCGATGTCCGATCTGTGTACCAATGTCTTCTGGGCCAAACCAGAGCTATTAGTATCACGGCCCACTTTAACGTGTGACTTACCTCCATCAGTGCTTTTTGGCTGCAAGTTCCTCCCTGATAGTTGAGGTACGCTACTACCATTGCATTGTCCGAGCGAATTTGAACTTGTTTCCCGTGAAGGATGTCCTTTGCCTGAATAAGTGCCATATAGATGGCCCGAAGTTACAATATATTTATTGTTACGCAACTTTCTTCCTGGGTCCACTGCCCCTGGAAGCAACTCCTTCCTGACACCGCTACCCAGCCTTGAAGACTGGCATCCGTTGTCAGAATTTCCCAATCTGATATCCAAAAGGGTCTCCCTTTGTCCAGATGGGATGTCTGTAGACACCAGGCTAATGACCTCCTTACTTCCAGAGGAAGGACCAGCATCTGCGTTTTTATTGTCTGATTAAAACCATTCCATTTGGAAAGGATCAGACATTGCAAAGGCCTCGAGTGGAACTGAGCATACTCCCAACATGTCGAATGTCGACACCATCAACCCCATTACACGCATTGCGGCCTGAATGTATACCCTTTGACTGTGTAGCAGCTCCTGAATCCTTGACTGAATTTTGGATATTTTGCTCAGAGGTAGAACTACTCTCTGAAGACCTGAATCCAGCACAGCCCCCAAAGGAGTCTTCCGATGTGACGGAACCAGGGACGACTTTGCCCAAATTATGCGCCAACTGCGTCTCTGTAAAGAAGCTATTGTCTGATGCAGATGACACTGAAGCAATTCCTGAGATTGTGCCATAATTAATAAATCGTTGAGGTATGGAAAAATCCTTATCCCCCTGCTGATGGAGATAAGATGCCACTACCACCATAATTTTGGTGAAAACTCTGGGAGCTGTGACCAGTCCAAATGGTAGGGCATGATACTGAAAATTATGCTGGAGGATAGCAAACCTGAGATAGCGCTGATGGGAGAGTGCTATAGGAGTGCTATATCCAGGGATACCATAAAATCCTCCGGCTCCATGGCCAAAACAATGGAACGTAAAGTCTCCATATGAAACAGTCACCCAAATGTACATGTTCAGCACTTTAAGATTTAGTATGGGCTGGAACGACCCATTTGGCTTCTGTACTAGAAACCGGTTGGAATAAAAACCCTGTCCTCGTTGCACAGGAGGAACTGGAATTACCACTCCTGACTGAAGCAACTTCTAAACTGCCTCTAGCAAAGCCCTGGACTTCGTTTCCACTGAAGATGGGCTGGTACAAAAGAACATTTGTGGAGGGTGTGTCTTGAAAGCAAACGCATAACCGTGAGATACTGCTTCTTGCACCCAGGCATCTGTGGTAGATTGCTGCCAGATCTGTGCAAACTAAAGAAGTCTGCCTCCCACCCTGGGGTCCTCCAGGTGGAGTCCCGCACCATCAGGCTGATAGCTTATCTTCTGATTTGGAAGCCGGTCCTCTGGTAGCCCAATGCTTTTTAGTCTTACCAGACTTGTCAGATTGAGACTGTTTGCCATAACCCTTTCCTTATGCTTTTCCTTGAGTCCGTAAGGGCCGAAAAGCTGGAAATCTAGGTTTGGATTTGTGTGTGGAAGGAAACTTTTCTTTCTTGGAATCTGCTTCTGACTCCAAAATACTGTGTCATTCTTTACCAAAAAGATTATCTCCAGTAAAAAAAGACTCCAGAACCTTCTAGGATTCCAAGTCAGCTTTCCATGTACGTAGCCAAACCGCTCTGCGAGCTGCTACTGCTGAGGCCTGAGAGGCAATTGTTCCCATATCCAAAGCTGCTTTATCCATAAAAACAGACGCCTGTTTGATATGTGCAATATGGGATGTTTGCTCTCGATGCCATTGAAAGAACATCCTCCAATGCATCAGCCCAGGCTGCTACTGCTTTTGCCATCCAGGCTGAAGCCATGGCTGGTCTTCAGATTGCCCCGGCCAAAAAGAAATAGTTTTTTAGAAAACCATCTATATTTCTATCCGTGACATCATTTAACGATGTTGAAGGCAGAGGTAATGTAGATTTTCACACCAAACGAATGACATGCGTATCTACTTTGGGAGCCGCCTCCCTTTTTAAACAGTCCCTAGCCGGAAGAGGATAATGGGAATTCTATTTCTACGGAATTCTAAACTTTTTACTGGGCGTAACCCAGGCCTCTTGCATAATTTCTGTCAGCTGTTCTGACCCAGGAAACTCAGTCTTAACTGTTTTGGGACGTTTAAACACAGGTGCCTTAAACTTTAACAAAGACTCTGCTGCCTCCTCTAAGAATAGAATGGCTTTCATAGTACTAATTAGCTCATGTATGTCCACTGAGCTGAGGCCTTCCTCCTCGTCTCTGTACGCAGACCCGGAGTGCATTGAGTCCTTATCTGACGAGTCCTCATCTGAAACGTTTAGACTGTGAAGATGTAGTTTCTTGTCTATGTGATTTACTTACCACTGGCCTTTCAGCTTGCTTTTGCAGAGAGGCTGCCAATTCCTGTACTGAATGCGATAAACCCCAGGTGGAATGTTGCATGTAAGGGTTAATAGGGTAACCTATCCCTGGTATAGGAGCTGGCATTATCCGCTCAGCTATACTGGATAATGTCTGTGCAAAAAGTAGCCCTACTGTGCAAAAGTAGCCCAACTTGAACCTGTGCCTGTCTCGGCTTATTTAAGGGGCTTTGGTGAAAGCTAAAACAAATTTGCACATAATCCATTCTGAACCCGATCCTGAGAGGTTAACCCAACTTTGCAAGACAAACATGACATGAGTGTTGGTGCTGCTGTGGAGGGTGCATCCTCCTCACCCTTGCCTCTCTTAGACATGATAAATAAATCACACACCTGTACAGTGTTACTACACAATTTGTGACTGCAATCACTTTACATTTTGTTAACGTGACATACAATCTGATCCCTCCCTGCTTTGCACCAGCATTGAGGATCGGAATACACAGAAGACTGACAGAATTATTTGTAAAGTTAGCAATCAGTCACAGGTTATAAATTAGTATAATAAGCAATATGAGCACACAATCAACTACAGATACATTTCAAGTATGTAGGAGAAACATACGTCTAAGCCAAATGTAGGATTAGAAGCATTATATATCATGCAATACTTTCACTAATGGGTAAATAGCACAGGGGTTTGCTAGTCCCTGGTTTTTACATCAGTAAGAATATATTATGGGCAGTACACGGATGGTGTAATGGTTGGCATGATTGCCTCACAACACTGAAGTCATGGGTTCGATTCCCACCGTGACCCTAACTGTGTAGAGTTTGAATACTCTCCCCGTAATTGCATGGGTTTCCTCCGGGTACTCCGGTTTCCTCCCACAATCCAAAAATATACTGGTAAATTAATTGGCTCCCGACAAAAAATAAGAATTTACTTACCGATAATTCTATTTCTCATAGTCCGTAGTGGATGCTGGGGACTCCGAAAGGACCATGGGGAATAGCGGCTCCGCAGGAGACTGGGCACAAAAGTAAAAAGCTTTAAGACTACCTGGTGTGCACTGGCTCCTCCCCCTATGACCCTCCTCCAAGCCTCAGTTAGGATACTGTGCCCGGACGAGCGTACACAATAAGGAAGGATTTTGAATCCCGGGTAAGACTCATACCAGCCACACCAATCACACCGTACAACTTGTGATCTAAACCCAGTTAACAGCATGATAACAGAAGGAGCCTCCGAAAAGATGGCTCACAATAACAATAACCCGATTTTTGTAACAATAACTATGTACAAGTAATGCAGACAATCCGCACTTGGGATGGGCGCCCAGCATCCACTACGGACTATGAGAAATAGAATTATCGGTAAGTAAATTCTTATTTTCTCTAACGTCCTAGTGGATGCTGGGGACTCCGAAAGGACCATGGGGATTATACCAAAGCTCCCAAACGGGCGGGAGAGTGCGGATGACTCTGCAGCACCGAATGAGAGAACTCCAGGTCCTCCTCAGCCAGGGTATCAAATTTGTAGAATTTAGCAAACGTGTTTGCCCCTGACCAAGTAGCTGCTCGGCAAAGTTGTAAAGCCGAGACCCCTCGGGCAGCCGCCCAAGATGAGCCCACTTTCCGTGTGGAATGGGCTTTTACAGATTTTGGCTGTGGCAGGCCTGCCACAGAATGTGCAAGCTGAATTGTACTACAAATCCAACGAGCAATCGTCTGCTTAGAAGCAGGAGCACCCAGCTTGTTGGGTGCATACAGGATAAACAGCGAATCAGATTTTCTGACTCCAGCCGTCCTGGAAACATATTTTCAGGGCCCTGACTGCGTCCAGCAACTTTGAATCCTCCAAGTCCCTAGTAGCCGCAGGCACCACAATAGGCTGGTTTAAGTGAAAAGCTGAAACCACCTTAGGGAGAAATTGAGGACGAGTCCTCAATTCTGCCCTGTCCGTATGAAAAATTAGGTAAGGGCTTTTATAGGATAAAGCCGCCAATTCTGAGACACGCCTGGCTGAAGCCAGGGCTAACAGCATTACCACTTTCCATGTGAGATATTTTAAGTCCACAGTGGTGAGTGGTTCAAACCAATGTGATTTTAGGAATCCCAAAACTACATTGAGATCCCAAGGTGCCACTGGAGGCACAAAAGGAGGCTGTATATGCAGTACTCCCTTGACAAACGTCTGAACTTCAGGAACAGAAGCCAGTTCTTTTTGGAAGAATATTGACAGGGCCGAAATTTGAACCTTAATGGACCCTAATTTGAGGCCCATGGACAGTCCTGTTTGCAGGAAATGCAGGAAACGACCCAGTTGAAATTCCTCTGTAGGGGCCTTCCTGGCCTCGCACCACGCAACATATTTACGCCAAATACGGTGATAATGTTGTACGGTTACATCCTTCCTGGCTTTGATCAGGGTAGGGATGACTTCATCCGGAATGCCTTTTTCCTTCAGGATCCGGCGTTCAACCGCCATGCCGTCAAACGCAGCCGCGGTAAGTCTTGGAACAGACATGGTCCCTGCTGGAGCAGGTCCTTTCTTAGAGGTAGAGGCCACGGGTCTTCCGTGAGCATCTCTTGAATTTCCGGGTACCAAGTCCTTCTTGGCCAATCCGGAGCCACGAGTATAGTCTTTACTCCTCTCCTTCTTATGATTCTCAGTACTTTTGGTATGAGAGGAAGAGGAGGGAACACATACACTGACTGGTACACCCACGGTGTTACCAGAGCGTCCACAGCTATTGCCTGAGGGTCCCTTGACCTGGCACAATATCTGTCCAGTTTTTTGTTGAGGCGGGACGCCATCATGTCCACCTTTGGTTTTTCCCAACGGTTCACAATCATGTGGAAGACTTCTGGGTGAAGTCCCCACTCCCCCGGGTGAAGATCGTGTCTGCTGAGGAAGTCTGCTTCCCAGTTGTCCACTCCCGGAATGAACACTGCTGACAGTGCTATCACATGATTCTCCGCCCAGCGAAGAATCCTTGCCACTTCCATCATTGCCCTCCTGCTTCTAGTGCCGCCCTGTCTGTTTACGTGGGCGACTGCCGTGATGTTGTCCGACTGGATCAACACCGGCTGACCCTGAAGCAGAGGTCTTGCCTGACTTAGGGCATTGTAAATGGCCCTTAGTTCCAGGATATTTATGTGAAGTGACGTTTCCATGCTTGACCACAAGCCATGGAAATTTCTTCCCTGTGTGACTGCTCCCCAGCCTCTCAGGCTGGCATCCGTGGTCACCAGGACCCAATCCTGAATGCCGAATCTGCGGCCCTCTAGGAGATGAGCACTCTGTAACCACCACAGGAGAGACACCCTTGTCCTTGGAGGCAGGGTTATCCGCTGATGCATTTGAAGATGCGATCCGGACCATTTGTCCAGCAGATCCCACTGAAAAGTTCTTGCGTGGAATCTGCCGAATGGAATCGCTTCGTAAGAAGCCACCATCTTTCCCAGGACCCTTGTGCATTGATGTACTGACACTTGGCCTGGTCTTAGGAGGTTCCTGACTAGGTCGGATAACTCCTTGGCCTTCTCCTCCGGGAGAAACACCTTTTTCTGTACTGTGTCCAGAATCATCCCTAGGAACAGCAGACGTGTCGTCGGAATCAGCTGCGATTTTGGAATATTTAGAATCCATCCGTGCTGTCGTAGTACTACTTGAGATAGTGCTACTCCGACCTCTAACTGTTCTCTGGACCTTGCCCTTATCAGGAGACCGTCAAAGTAAGGGATAATTAAGACGCCTTTTCTTCGAAGAAGAATCATCATTTCGGCCATTACCTTGGTAAAGACCCGGGGTGCCGTGGACAATCCAAACGGCAGCGTCTGAAACTGATAGTGACGGTTCTGTACCACAAACCTGAGGTACCCTTGGTGAGAAGGGCAAATTGGGACATGGAGGTAAGCATCCTTGATGTCCAGAGACACCATATAGTCCCCTTCTTCCAGGTTCGCTATCACTGCTCTGAGTGACTCCATCTTGAACTTGAACCTTTTTATGTAAGTGTTCAAGGATTTCAGATTTAAAATGGGTCTCACCGAGCCGTCCGGCTTCGGTACCATAAACAGCGTGGAATAATACCCCTTTCCCTGTTGTAGGAGGGGTACCTTGATTATCACCTGCTGGGAATACAGCTTGTGAATGGCTTCCAATACCGCCTCCCTGTCGGGGGGAGACGTTGGTAAAGCAGACTTCAGGAACCGGCGAGGGGGAGACGTCTCGAATTCCAATTTGTACCCCTGAGATACTACCTGCAGGATCCAGGGGTCCACTTGCGAGTGAGCCCACTGCGCGCTGAAATTCTTGAGACGGGCCCCCACCGTGCCTGAGTCCGCTTGTAAGGCCCCAGCGTCATGCTGAGGACTTGGCAGAAGCGGGGGAGGGCTTCTGTTCGTGGGAAGAGGCTGTCTGCTGCAGTCTTTTTCCCCTTCCTCTGCCCCGGGGCAGATATGAGTGGCCTTTTGCCCGCTTGCCCTTATGGGGACGAAAGGACTGAGCCTGAAAAGACGGTATCTTTTTCTGCTGCGAGGTGACTTGGGGTAAAAAGGTGGATTTTCCAGCCGTTGCCGTGGCCACCAGGTCCGATAGACCGACCCCAAATAACTCCTCCCCTTTATACGGCAATACTTCCATATGCCGTTTGGAATCCGCATCCCCTGACCACTGTCGCGTCCATAATCCTCTTCTGGCAGAAATGGACATCGCACTTACTCTTGATGCCAGAGTGCAAATATCCCTCTGTGCATCTCGCATATATAGAAATGCATCCTTTAAATGCTCTATAGTCAATAATATATTGTCCCTGTCCAGGGTATCAATATTTTCAGTCAGGGAATCCGACCAAGCCACCCCAGCACTGCACATCCAGGCTGAGGCGATTGCTGGTCGCAGTATAATACCAGTATGTGTGTACATACTTTTAAGGATATTTTCCAGCTTCCTATCAGCTGGTTCCTTGAGGGCGGCCGTATCAGGGGACGGTAATGCCACTTGTTTTGATAAGCGTGTGAGCGCCTTATCTACGCTAGGGGGTGTTTCCCAACGCGCCCTAACCTCTGGCGGGAAAGGGTATAATGCCAATAACTTTTTAGAAATTAGCAGTTTTTTATCGGGGGAAACCCACGCTTCATCACACACCTCATTTAATTCATCTGATTCGGGAAAAACTACGGGTAGTTTTTTCACACCCCACATAATACCCTTTTTTGTGGTACTTGTAGTATCAGAAATGTTCAAAACCTCCTTCAATGCCGTGATCATGTAACGTGTGGCCCTACTGGAAAATACGTTTGTTTCCTCACCGTCGACACTGGAGTCAGTGTCCGTGTCTGGGTCTGTGTCGACCACCTGAGGTAACGGGTGCTTTAGAGCCCCTGACGGTGTTTGAGACGCCTGTACAGGTATTAACTGATTTGCCGGCTGTCTCATGTCGTCAACAGTCTTTTGTAAAGTGCTGACACTATCACGTAATTCTTTCCATAAGACCATCCAGTCAGGTGTCGACCCCCTAGGGGGTGACATCACTAACAGAGGCAATTGCTCCGCCTCCACACCATTTTCCTCCTCATACATGTCGACACAACGTACCAACACACAGCACACACACAGGGAATGCTCTGATAGAGGACAGGACCCCACTAGCCCTTTGGGGAGACAGAGGGAGAGTTTGCCAGCACACACCAGAGCGCTATATATATATACAGGGATAACCTTATATAAGTGTTTTTCCCTAATATAGCTGCTGTATATATTTATATGCCAATTTAGTGCCCCCCCTCTCTTGTTTTACCCTGTTTCTGTAGTGCAGGACTGCAGGGGAGAGTCAGGGAGCCTTCCTCCAACGGAGCTGTGAGGAAAAAATGGTGCCAGTGTGCTGAGGAGATAGGCTCCGCCCCTTTTTTGGCGGCCTTTCTCCCGCTTTTTTATGTAAAAATAGGCAGGGGTTAAATACATCCATATAGCCCAGGAGCTATATGTGATGTATTTTTTGCCAAAAAAGGTGTTTTTATTGCGTCTCAGGGCGCCCCCCCCCAGCGCCCTGCACCCTCAGTGACCGGAGTGTGAAGTGTGCTGAGAGCAATGGCGCACAGCTGCGGTGCTGTGCGCTACCTTAGTGAAGACAGGACGTCTTCTGCCGCCGATTTTCCGGACCTCTTCAGTCTTCTGGCTCTGTAAGGGGGCCGGCGGCGCGGCTCCGGGACCCATCCATGGCTGGGCCTGTGATCGTCCCTCTGGAGCTAATGTCCAGTAGCCTAAGAAGCCCAATCCACTCTGCACGCAGGTGAGTTCGCTTCTTCTCCCCTTAGTCCCTCGATGCAGTGAGCCTGTTGCCAGCAGGTCTCACTGAAAATAAAAAAACCTATTTAAACTTTTACTCTAAGCAGCTCAGGAGAGCCACCTAGATTGCACCCTTCTCGTTCGGGCACAAAAATCTAACTGAGGCTTGGAGGAGGGTCATAGGGGGAGGAGCCAGTGCACACCAGGTAGTCCTAAAGCTTTTTACTTTTGTGCCCAGTCTCCTGCGGAGCCGCTATTCCCCATGGTCCTTTCGGAGTCCCCAGCATCCACTAGGACGTTAGAGAAATTAACCCTAGCGTCTGTGTGTACATGTGGTATGGAATATAGGGCCTAATTTAGACCTGATTGTAGCAGCATATTTGTTAGCAGGTGGGTAAAATCATATGCACTGCAGGAGGTGCAGATATAACATGTGCAGAGAGAGTTAAGGGGGGTACTCACGGAGCGATCGCTGCTTTAAATCTAAGCAATCTGACTAGATTGCTTAGATTTTAAGCAGTGACCACTCAGTGTGTACCCCCACAGCGATAGCGATGCGTGGCCCTGTGCATCGCTATCGCTGGTGCTATATTGGCTCAATATAGCAGGTCGGTCATTTCACCCGCTGGGGTGGGATTTGGGTGGGGTGTGTTCAAACGGAAATCTAAATTGCAATGTAAAAATAAAGCAGCCAGTATTTATCCTGCACAGACACAAGATAACCCACCCAAATCTAACTCTCTATGCACATGTTATATCTGCTTTCCTGCAGTGTACATGGTTTTGCCCATCTGCTAACAAATTTTCTGCTACAATCAGGTCTGAATTAGGCCCTTAGATTGTAAGCTCCACTGGGGCAGGGACTAATGTGAATGGGTAAATATTCTCTGTAAAGTGCTGCGGAACGTGTGTGTGCTATATAAATAACTGGTAATAATAAGAATTTACTTACCGATAATTCTATTTCTCGTAGTCCGTAGTGGATGCTGGGAACTCCGTAAGGACCATGGGGAATAGCGGCTCCGCAGGAGACTGGGCCAAAAGTAAAAGCTTTAGGACTACCTGGTGTGCACTGGCTCCTCCCCCTATGACCCTCCTCCAAGCCTCAGTTAGGATACTGTGCCCGGACGAGCGTACACAATAAGGAAGGATTTTTGAATCCCAGGTAAGACTCATACCAGCCACACCAATCACACCGTACAACTTGTGATCTGAACCCAGTTAACAGTATGATAACAGAGGAGCCTCTAGGAAGATGGCAATAACCCGATTTAGTTAACAATAACTATGTACAAGTATTGCAGACAATCCGCACTTGGGATGGGCGCCCAGCATCCACTACGGACTACGAGAAATAGAATTATCGGTAAGTAAATTCTTATTTTCTCTGACGTCCTAGTGGATGCTGGGAACTCCGTAAGGACCATGGGGATTATACCAAAGCTCCCAAACGGGCGGGAGAGTGCGGATGACTCTGCAGCACCGAATGAGAGAACTCCAGGTCCTCCTCAGCCAGGGTATCAAATTTGTAGAATTTTGCAAACGTGTTTGCCCCTGACCAAGTAGCTGCTCGGCAAAGTTTAAAAGCCGAGACCCCTCGGGCAGCCGCACAAGATGAGCCCACCTTCCTTGTGGAATGGGCATTTACTGATTTTGGCTGTGGCAGGCCTGCCACAGTATGTGCAAGCTGAATTGTACTACAAATTCAACGAGCAATAGTCTGCTTAGAAGCAGGAGCACCCAGCTTGTTGGGTGCATACAGGATATTTTCAGGGCCCTGACAACATCTAGCAACTTGGAGTCCTCCAAGTCCCTAGTAGCCGCAGGCACCACAATAGGTTGGTTCAGGTGAAACGCTGACACCACCTTAGGGAGAAACTGAGGACGAGTCCTCAATTCCGCCCTGTCTGAATGGAAAATCAGATAGGGACTTTTGCAAGATAAAGCCGCCAACTCTGACACGCGCCTGGCCGAAGCCAGGGCCAACAGCATGGCCACTTTCCATGTGAGATATTTTAAATCCACAGATTTAAGTGGTTCAAACCAATGTGATTTGAGGAACCCCAAAACTACATTGAGATCGCAAGGTGCCACTGGAAACACAAAAGGAGGCTGTATATGCAGCACTCCCTTGACAACGTCTGGACTTCAGGAACTGAAGCCAGTTCTTTCTGGAAGAAAATCTCCAGGGCCGAAATTTGAACCTTAATGGACCCCAATTTGAGGCCCATAGACACTCCTGTTTGCAGGAAATGCAGGAATCGACCCAGTTGAAATTCCTCCGTTGGTGCCTTCCTGGCCTCACACCACGCAACTTATTTTCGCCAAATGCGGTGATAATAAGAATTTACTTACCGGTAATTCTGTTTCTCGTAGTCCGTAGTGGATGCTGGGAACTCCGTAAGGACCATGGGGAATAGCGGGCTCCGAAGGAGGCTGGGCACTCTAGAAAGATCTTAGACTACCTGGTGTGCACTGGCTCCTCCCACTATGACCCTCCTCCAAGCCTCAGTTAGGTACTGTGCCCGGACGAGCGTACACAATAAGGAAGGATTTTGAATCCCGGGTAAGACTCATACCAGCCACACCAATCACACCGAACAACTCGTGATATGAAACACAGTTAACAGTATGAAACGATAGAGCCTCTCAACAGATGGCTCAACAATAACCCGATTTAGTTAACAATAACTATGTACAAGTATTGCAGATAGACCGCACTTGGGATGGGCGCCCAGCATCCACTACGGACTACGAGAAACAGAATTACCGGTAAGTAAATTCTTATTTTCTCTAACGTCCTAGTGGATGCTGGGAACTCCGTAAGGACCATGGGGATTATACCAAAGCTCCCAAACGGGCGGGAGAGTGCGGATGACTCTGCAGCACCGAATGAGAGAACTCCAGGTCCTCCTCAGCAAGGGTATCAAATATATAGAATTTTGCAAACGTGTTTGCCCCTGACCAAGTAGCTGCTCGGCAAAGTTGTAAAGCCGAGACCCCTCGGGCAGCCGCCCAAGATGAGCCCACCTTCCTTGTGGAATGGGCATTGACAGATTTAGGCTGTGGCAGGCCTGCCACAGTATGTGCAAGCTGAATTGTACTACAAATCCAACGAGCAATAGTCTGCTTAGAAGCAGGAGCACCCAGCTTGTTGGGTGCATATAGGATAAACAGCGAGTCAGATTTTCTGACTCCAGCCGTCCTGGAAACAGATATTTTCAGGGCCCTGACAACGTCTAGCAACTTGGAGTCCTCCAAATCCTTAGTAGCCGCAGGCACCACAATAGGCTGGTTCAGGTGAAACGCTGACACCACCTTAGGGAGAAACTGGGGACGAGTCCTCAATTCTGCCCTATCCATATGAAAAACCAGATAAGGGCTTTTACATGATAAAGCCGCCAATTCTGACACTCGCCTGGCTGATGCCAGGGCCAATAACATGACCACTTTCCACGTGAGATATTTCAGATCCACGGTTTTTAGTGGCTCAAACCAATGTGATTTCAAGAAATTCAACATCACGTTGAGATCCCACGGTGCCACAGGAGGCACAAATGGGGGCTGAATATGCAGCACTCCTTTCACAAATGTCTGAACTTCAGGTACTGAAGCTAGTTCCTTTTGAAAGAAAAATCGACAGAGCCGAGATCTGTACTTTAATGGAGCCTAGTTTTAGGCCCATATTCACTCCTGCTTGCAGGAAATGCAGAAATCGACCCAGTTGAAATTCCTCTGTTGGGGCCTTTTTGGCCTCGCACCATGCAACATATTTCCGCCATATGCGGTGATAATGTTTTGCCGTAACATCTTTCCTGGCTTTAATAAGCGTAGGAATGACTTCCTCCGGAATGCCCTTTTCCTTCAGGATCCGGCGTTCAACCGCCATGCCGTCAAACGCAGCCGCGGTAAGTCTTGGAACAGACAGGGGCCCTGCTGTAGCAGGTCCTGTCTGAGCGGCAGGGACCAAGGGTCCTCTGAGATCATCTCTTGAAGTTCCGGGTACCACGCTCTTCTTGGCCAATCCGGAACCACGAGAATTGTGTTTACTCCTCGCTTTCTTATTATTCTCAGTACCTTTGGTATGAGAGGTAGAGGAGGGAACACATACACTGACCGGTACACCCATGGTGTCACTAGGGCGTCCACCGCTATCGCCTGAGGGTCTCTTGACCTGGCGCAATACTTCTCTAGTTTTTTGTTTATGCGGGACGCCATCATGTCCACCTGTGGACGACCCCATTGATTTACAATCATTTGGAAGACTTCTGGATGAAGTCCCCACTCTCCCGGGTGGAGGTCGTGCCTGCTGAGAAAGTCTGCTTCCCAGTTGTCCACTCCCGGGATGAACACTGCTGACAGTGCTAGTACATGATTCTCCGCCCATCGGAGAATTTTTGTGGCTTCTGCCATCGCCGTCCTGCTTCTTGTGCCGCCCTGTCGATTCACATGGGCGACTGCCGTGATGTTGTCTGACTGGATCAGCACCGGCTGGTGTAGGAGCAGGGATTTTGCTTGACTTAGGGCATTGTAAATGGCCCTTAGTTCCAGAATATTTATGTGAAGGGCAGTCTCCTGACTTGACCATAGTCCCTGGAAATTTCTTCCCTTTGTGACTGCCCCCCAGCCTCGTAGGCTGGCATCCGTGGTCACCAGGACCCAGTCCTGTATGCCGAATCTGCGGCCCTCCAGAAGATGAGCACTGTTCAGCCACCACAGAAGAGACACCCTGGTTCGTGGAGACAGGGTTATTAAATGATGCATCTGAAGATGCGATCCGGACCACTTGTCCAACAGGTTCCACTGAAAGATTCTGGCATGGAACCTGCCGAATGGAATTGCTTCGTAAGAAGCTACCATCTTTCCCAGGACCCGCGTGCAGTGATGCACCGATACCTGTTTTGGTTTTAGGAGGTCTCTGACTAGAGAAGACAACTCCCTGGCTTTCTCCTCCGGGAGAAACACTTTTTTCTGGGCCGTGTCCAGAATCATTCCCAGGAACATTAGACGTGTCGTGGGGACCAGCTGTGACTTTGGGATATTCAGAATCCAACCGTGCTGGCTCAGCACTTCCTGAGATAGTGCTACTCCCACTAACAACTGTTCCTTGGATCGTGCCTTTATTAGGAGATCGTCCAAGTATGGGATAATTAAAACTCCCTTTTTTCGAAGGAGTATCATCATTTCCGCCATAACCTTGGTAAATACCCTCGGTGCCGTGGAGAGTCCAAACGGCAGCGTCTGGAATTGGTAATGGCAATCCTGTACCACAAATCTGAGGTACTCCTGGTGAGAATTGTAAATGGGGACATGCAGGTAAGCATCCTTGATGTCCAGGGATACCATGTAATCCCCCTCGTCCAGGCTTGCAATAACCGCCCTGAGCGATTCCATCTTGAACTTGAATTTTTTTATGTATGTGTTCAAGGACTTCAAATTTAGAATGGGTCTCACCGAACCGTCCGGTTTCGGTACCACAAATAGTGTGGAATAGTAACCCCGGCCTTGTTGAAGTAGGGGTACCTTGATTATCACCTGCTGGGAATACAGCTTGTGAATTGCCGCTAGCACTGCCTCCCTGTCTGAGGGAGCAATCGGCAAAGCGGATTTTAGGAAACGGCGGGGTGGAATCGCCTCGAATTCCAGCCTGTATCCCTGAGATACTATTTGAAGGATCCAGGGATCCACCTGTGAGCGAACCCACTGATCGCTGAAATTCCTGAGGCGGGCCCCCACCGTACCTGGCTCCGCTTGTGAAGCCCCACCGTCATGCGGCGGACTTGGAAGAGGAAGCGGGGGAGGACTTTTGTTCCTGGGAACCTGCTGTTTGCTGCAGCCTTTTTCCCCTGCCTCTGCCTCTTGACAGAAAAGACCCTCCTTTTCCCCGCTTATTTTTCTGGGATCGAAAGGACTGAACCTGATAAAATGGCGCCTTCTTAGGCTGTGAGGGGACATGGGGTAAAAATGCTGACTTCCCAGACGTTGCTGTGGAAACTAGGTCGGAGAGACCATCCCCAAATAATTCCTCCCCTTTATAAGGCAAAACTTCCATGTGCCTTTTGGAATCTGCATCTCCAGTCCACTGGCGAGTCCATAAGCATCTCCTAGCAGAGATAGATAGTGCACTTACTTTAGATGCCAGCCGGCAGATTTCCCTCTGTGCATCTCTCATGTATAAGACTGAGTCTTTTATATGGTCAATTGTTAACAGGATCGTGTCTCTGTCTAGTGTGTCAATATTTTCTGACAGGTTATCTGACCATGCAGCGGCAGCACTGCACATCCAAGCTGACGCAATTGCTGGTCTGAGTATAATGCCTGAGTGTGTATATACAGACTTCAGGATCGCCTCCTGCCTTCTATCAGCAGGTTCCTTAAGGGCGGCCGTATCCTGGGACGGTAGTGCCACCTTTTTTGACAAACGTGTGAGCGCTTTATCCACCCTCGGGGGTGTTTCCCAACGTAACCTATCCTCTGGCGGGAAAGGGAACGCCATTAGTAATTTCTTAGGAATCACCAATTTCTTATCAGGGGAAGCCCACGCTTCTTCACACACTTCATTTAATTCATCTGACGGGGGAAAAACTACAGGTAGTTTTTTCTCCCCAAACAGAATACCCTTTTTTGTGGTACCTGGATGTAAATCAGAAATATTTAGCACCTCTTTCATTGCCTCAATCATGCAGCGAATGGCCTTAACGGGCATTAAATTTGACTCATCGTCGTCGACACTGGCGTCAGTATCCGTGTCGACATCTACTTGTGCCACCTGAGATAACGGGCGTTTTAGAGCCCCTGATGACTTTTGAGACCCTTGGACAGGCACGAGCTGAAGACTCGGCTGTCCCACAGTCGGCATGTCGTCAATTTTTTTATGTAAGGAGTCTATACGTGCACTCATTTCTTGCCATAATACCATCCACTCAGGTGTCTGCCCCGCAGGGGGTGACATCTCTGCTAAAGGCATCTGCTCCCCCTCCACATCATTATCCTCCTCAAACATGTCGACACAGCCGTACCGACACACTCCACACACACAGGGAATGCTCAAATAGAGGACAGGACCCACAAAAGCCCTTTGGGGGGACAGAGTAAGAGTATGCCAGCACACACCAGAGCGCTATATATATATATATACAGGGACTAACTGAGTTATGTCCCTAATAGCTGCTTATACTGTATACAGTGCCAATTTAGTGCCCCCCCCCCCCCCTCTCTTTTCCCTCTTACTGTACTGTAGAAATGCAGGGAAGAGCCAGGGAGCTTCCTTCCAGCCGAGCTGTGAGGGAAAAATGGCGCCAGTGTGCTGAGGAGATAGGCTCCGCCCCTTTTTCGCGGCCTATTCTCCCGCTTATTTTGGGATTCTGGCAGGGGTATTTACCTCATATATAGCCCCAGGGGCTATATATTGAGGTATTTTAGCCAGCCAAGGTGTTTTTATTGCAGCCTCAGGGCGCCCCCCCCCAGCGCCCTGCACCCTCAGTGACCGGAGTGTGAAGTGTGTATGAGGAGCAATGGCGCACAGCTGCAGTGCTGTGCGCTACCTTGGTTAAGACAGGATGTCTTCATGCCGCCGATTTTCCGGACCATCTTCCTGCTTCTGGCTCTGTAAGGGGGACGGCGGCGCGGCTCCGGGACCGAACATCAAGGCTGGGCCTGCGGTCGATCCCTCTGGAGCTAATGGTGTCCAGTAGCCTAAGAAGCCCAATCCGGCTGCAAGCAGGCGAGTTCGCTTCTACTCCCCTTAGTCCCTCGCTGCAGTGAGCCTGTTGCCAGCAGGTCTCACTGAAAAAAAACAAATTCTAAGACTAAAACTTTCTAAGAGCTCAGGAGAGCCCCTAGTGTGCATCCAACCTCGGCCGGGCACGAAATCTAACTGAGGCTTGGAGGAGGGTCATAGTGGGAGGAGCCAGTGCACACCAGGTAGTCTAAGATCTTTCTAGAGTGCCCAGCCTCCTTCGGAGCCCGCTATTCCCCATGGTCCTTACGGAGTTCCCAGCATCCACTAGGACGTTAGAGAAAATGTTTTGCGGTCACATCCTTCCTGGCTTTGATCAGGGTAGGGATGACTTCCTCAGGAATGCTGCTGGAGCAGGTCCCTTCTTAGAGGCAGAGGCCACGGGTCCTCTGTGAGCATCTCTTGAAGTTCCGGGTACCAAGTCCTTCTTGGCCAATCCGGAGCCACGAGTATAGTTCTTACTCCTCTCCGTCTTATAATTCTCAGTACCTTGGGTATGAGAGGCAGAGGAGGGAACACATACACCGACTGGTACACCCACGGTGTTACCAGAGCGTCCACAGCTATTGCCTGAGGGTCCCTTGACCTGGCGTAATACCTGTCCAGTTTTTTGTTGAGGCGGGACGCCATCATGTCCACCCTTGGTTTTTCCCAACGGTTCCCAATCATGTGGAAGACTTCTGGATGAAGTCCCCACTCTCCCGGGTGGAGGTCGTGTCCACTCCCGGAATGAACACTGCTGACAGTGCTATTACATGATTTTCCGCCCGACGAAGAATCCTTGCAGCTTCTGCCATTGCCCTCCTGCTTCTTGTGCCGCCCTGTCTGTTTACGTGGGCGACTGCCGTGATGTTGTCCGAGTGGATCAGCACCGGCTGACCCTGAAGCAAAAGGTCTTGTTTGGCTTAGAGCATTGTAAATGGCCCTTAACTCCAGAAAATTTATGTGAAGTGATGTCTCCAGGCTTGACCCCAAGCCCTGGAAATTTCTTCCCTGTGTGACTGCTCCCCAGCCTCGCAGGCTGGCATCCGTGGTCACCAGGACCCAGTCCTGAATGCCGAATCTGCGGCCCTCTAGAAGATGAGCACTCTGCAACCACCACAGGAGAGACACCCTTGTCCTTGGGGACAGGGTTATCCGCTGATGCATCTGAAGATGCGATCCGGACCATTTGTCCCGCAGGTCCCACTGGAATGTTCTTCCGTGGAATCTGCCAAATGGGATTGCTTCGTAGGAAGCCACCATTTTTCCCAGGACCCTTGTGCATTGATGCACTGAGACTTGGCCTGGTTTTAGGAGGTTTCTGACTAGCTCGGATAACTCCCCGGCTTTCTCCTCCGGGAGAAACACCTTTTTCTGGACTGTGTCCAGGACCATCCCTAGGAATAGAAGACGAGTCGTCGGGATCAGCTGCGATTTTGGGATATTGAGAATCCAACCGTGCTGCCGCAGCACTACGTGCGATAGTGCTAACCCGACTACCAACTGTTCCCTGGATCTTGCCCTTATCAGGAGATCGTCCAAGTAAGGGATAATTTAAAACTCCTTTCCTTCGGAGGAGTATCATCATTTTGGCCATTACTTTGGTAAAGACCCGGGGTGCCGTGGACAATCCAAACGGCAGCGTCTGAAACTGATAGTGGCAGTTCTGTACCACAAACCTGAGGTACCCTTGATGAGAAGGGTAAATTGGGACATGACCAGAGACACCATATAATCCCCTTCTTCCAGGTTCGCGATCACTACTCTGAGTGACTCCATCTTGAATTTGAACCTCTGTATGTAAGTGTTCAAAGATTTTAGATTTAAAATAGGTCTCACCGAGCCGTCCGGCTTCGGTATACCAACAGCGTGGAATAATACCCCTTTCCCTGTTGCAGGAGGGGTACCTTGATTATCACCTGCTGAGAATACAGCTTGTGAATGGCTTCCAATACCGCCTCCCTGTCGGAGGGAGACGTCGGTAAAGCAGACTTTAGGAAACGGCGAGGGGGAGACGTCTCGAATTCCAATTTGTACCCCTGAGATACCACCTGAAGGATCCAGGGGTCCACTTGTGAGTGAGCCCACTGCGCTCTGAAATTCTTGAGACGGGCCCCCACCGTGCCCGAGTCCGCTTGTAAAGCCCCAGCGTCATGCTGAGGACTTGGCAGAAGCGGAAGAGGGCTTCTGTTCCTGGGAACTGGCTGTCTGCTGCAGCCTTTTTCCTCTTCCTCTGCCACGGGGCAGAAAAGAGGAGCCTTTTGCCCGCTTGCCCTTATGGGGCCGAAAGGACTGCGCCTGATAATACGGCGTCTTCTTATGTTGAGAGGCTACCTGGGGTAAAAATGTGGATTTCCCAGCCGTTGCCACCAGGTCTGATAGACCTACCCCAAATAACTCCTCCCCTTTATAAGGCAATACTTCCATATGCCTTTTGGAATCCGCATCACCTGACCACTGCCTCGTCCATAACCCTCTTCTGGCAGAAATGGACAGCGCACTTACTCTTGATGCCAGTCGGCAAATATCCCTCTGTGCATTACGCATATATAAAAATGCATCTTTTAAATGCAATATAGTCAGTAATAAACTGTCCCTATCCAAGGTATCAATATTTTCAGTCAGGGAATCCGACCAAGCCACCCCAGCACTGCACATCCAGGCTGAGGCGATTGCTGGTCGCAGTATAACACCAGTATGTGTGTATATACATTTTAGGATATTCTCCTGCTTTCTGTCAGCAGGTTCCTTAAGGGCGGCCGTATCAGGAGACGGTAGTGCCACCTGTTTTGACAAGCGTGTGAGCGCTTTATCCACCCTAGGGGGTGTTTCCCAACGTGCCCTATCCTCTGGCGGGAAAGGGTATGATGCCCATAACTTTTTAGGAATTATCAGTTTTTTATCGGGGGAAACCCACGCTTCATCACACACTTCATTTAATTCATCAGATTCAGGAAAAACTACGGGTAGTTTTTTCTCACCAAACATAATACCCTTTTTAGTGGTACTTGTAATCTCAGAAATGTGTAAAACATCTTTCATTGCCTCAATCATGTAACGTGTGGCCCTACTGGAAGTTACATTCGTCTCTTCACCGTCGACACTGGAGTCAGTATCCGTGTCGGCATCTGTATCTGCCATCTGAGGTAACGGGCGCTTTAGAGCCCCTGATGGCCTTTGAGACGCCCCGACAGGCCCAAGCTGAGTAGCCGGCTGTCTCATGTCATCAACTGTCTTTTGTAAAGAGCTGACACTGTCACGTAAGTCCTTCCATAAGCTCATCCACTCAGGTGTCGACCCCCTAGGGGGTGACATCACCATTACAGGCAATTGCTCCGCCTCCACATCAGTTTCCTCCTCATACATGTCGACACAAACGTACCGACACACAGCACACACACAGGGAATGCTCTAATAGAGGACAGGACCCCACTAGCCCTTTGGGGAGACAGAGGGAGAGTATGCCAGCACACACCAGAGCGCTATATATAGACAGGAATACCACTATATAACGTGCTTTTCCCTTTATAGCTGCTGTTATTATCAAAACTGCGCCAAATTAGTGCCCCCCTCTCTTTTTTACCCTTTTCTGTAGTGCAGGACTGCAGGGGAGAGTCAGGGAGACGTCCTTCCAGCGGAGCTGTGATGGAAAATGGCGCAGGTGTGCTGAGGAGATAGGCTCCGCCCCCTTCTCGGCGGCCTTTTCTCCCGCTTTTTGCTGTATTCTGGCAGGGGTTAAAATACATCCATATAGCCCCGGGGGTTATATGTGGTGTATTTTCGCCAGCCAAGGTGTTTACATTGCTGCTCAGGGCGCCCCCCCCTAGCGCCCTGCACCCTCAGTGACCGGAGTGTGAAGTGTGCCTGAGGAGCAATGGCGCACAGCTGCAGTGCTGTGCGCTACCTTGTTGAAGACTGATGTCTTCTGCCGCCGATTTTTCCGGACCTCTTCTTGTTTCTGGCTCTGTAAGGGGGCCGGCGGCGCTGCTCTGGGACCGGACTCCGAGGCTGGGCCTGTGTTCGGTCCCTCTGGAGCTAATGGTGTCCAGTAGCCTAAGAAGCCCAAGCTGGCTGCAAGCAGGCAGGTTCGCTTCTTCTCCCCTTAGTCCCTCGATGCAGTGAGCCTGTTGCCAGCAGGTCTCACTGAAAATAAAAAAACTAAAACTAAACTTTTTCTAAGAAACTCAGGAGAGCCTCCTAGAATGCACCCTTCTCGGCCGGGCACAAAAATCTAACTGAGGCTTGGAGGAGGGTCATAGGGGGAGGAGCCAGTGCACACCGGGTAGTCCTAAAGCTTTTACTTTTGTGCCCAGTCTCCTGCGGAGCCGCTATTCCCCATGGTCCTTACGGAGTTCCCAGCATCCACTAGGACGTCAGAGAAAAATAATATTACTCCATTACATAATATAGGAGTTTAAACATATTCAGTCGCACAGCGAAAGAAACAGCAGTAATAGTTTACACACTCATATGCATCAGGCACTAATCCAACTATTCGTACTCAAAGGTAGATAGAGAATTAGTGCTGTATCACTCGGCTCAAGAGAGTGGGATACAGGGAGACTTCACCCTGCTTCCAGGATCAATCAATACATTAATGAACGCTGATTGGACCCAGACGCTATTAGTGTACACAATTGCACAGTCAACCTACAGTGAACAAAGACGCCCAAGTGAACACTGACGCACCAGCCACCCAGCAGCCTATGCTGTGACAGGGTCCTTTTAGATACACAGCGTCTCAGACGGAAGCGGGAACTCAGTTCATGGCGGGAAACTCAGAAAAATGGTCATGAACCGGGGGAGGGACGACCAAGGGAGCGTCTTTGTCCCCACTGCTATCAACCCTAGGGATCGCGGCCTCATACTACCCCCCTGGAGCCTATGATCCCTGAGGCCTAGCACTGGTGCACTCGAGGTGGCAGCAGCGTCAGCGTCTGTTCGGTAGTCTCCATCCCGAAACAGTGTGGCTGTGTCTCGCGTTTCCCCTACTGAGCGGAATAGATGCCTTACCTTCACCCCGTGCTCCAGCCACAGCCTGGTAACGTCTGCTGGACTTGCTAGTACATCCTACACAGACACCAGCCGAAACACTGTACACGTGGGTAAGCGTTGTCTCGACCCGGCGGGGAGTTGTTGGAGCGACTCTTTCCAAGGTACGTATAAGACGCTTTTTAGAAAGATCGCTCAAAAAAAACATAGAAAGACTATAAAAATAAAAAAAAGCTTATGGCTGCTAAAAACCAGCAGCCCATTGACATGGTCCGGCTCTTGCTGCACCAAACAAAAAACTGATTTGCCTGAGCTAGGAGGCGGGCTATAGGGACGGGCCCGTTGCATGCTGGGAGGCCGAAAGCTTCAATCGTTTGGTGCCAATCCGCTATCACTACCTCATATCCCAATGTTATCCTGTGGATAACCTGTGGACCCTGCCGGAGAAATAATAATATAGGTGCTGTTGCTTTGTCTCCCTTGATAAGACACTCACTCTGTCTTAAGCCTTTTTATTCCTCATTTGTTTTCTCCTTTCACTTACATACTTAAAGTTTCTCTAACGTCCTAGTGGATGCTGGGAACTCCGTAAGGACCATGGGGAATAGCGGGCTCCGAAGGAGGCTGGGCACTCTAGAAAGATCTTAGACTACCTGGTGTGCACTGGCTCCTCCCACTATGACCCTCCTCCAAGCCTCAGTTAGATTTCGTGCCCGGCCGAGGTTGGATGCACACTAGGGGCTCTCCTGAGCTCTTAGAAAGTTATAGTCTTAGAATTTGTTATTTTCAGTGAGACCTGCTGGCAACAGGCTCACTGCAGCGAGGGACTAAGGGGAGAAGAAGCGAACTCGCCTGCTTGCAGCCGGATTGGGCTTCTTAGGCTACTGGACACCATTAGCTCCAGAGGGATCGACCGCAGGCCCAGCCTTGATGTTCGGTCCCGGAGCCGCGCCGCCGTCCCCCTTACAGAGCCAGAAGCAAGAAGATGGTCCGGAAAATCGGCGGCATGAAGACTCTGTCTTCACCAAGGTAGCGCACAGCACTGCAGCTGTGCGCCATTGCTCCTCTCACACACTTCACACTCCGGTCACTGAGGGTGCAGGGCGCTGGGGGGGCGCCCTGAGGCAGCAATAAAAACACCTTGGCTGGCTAAAATACCTCAATATATGGCCCCAGGGGCTATATATGAGGTAAATACCCCTGCCAGAATTCCATAAAAAACGGGAGAATAGGCCGCGAAAAAGGGGCGGAGCCTATCTCCTCAGCACACTGGCGCCATTTTTCCCTCACAGCTCGGCTGGAGGGAAGCTCCCTGGCTCTTCCCTGCAATTCTACAGTACAGTAAGAGGGAAAAGAGAGGGGGGGCATTAAAATTGGCACTGTATACAGTATATTATATAAAAGCTATTAGGGACATAACTCAGTTAGTCCCTGTATATATATATAGCGCTCTGGTGTGTGCTGGCATACTCTTACTCTGTCCCCCCAAAGGGCTTTTGTGGGTCCTGTCCTCGTTTAGAGCATTCCCTGTGTGTCTGCGGTGTGTCGGTACGGCTGTGTCGACATGTTGAATGAGGAGGCTTATATGGTGACAGAACAGAGGCCGATATATGTGATGTCGCCCCCTGTGGGGCCGACACCAGAGTGGATGGATAGGTGAAAGGTATTAACCGACAGTGTCAACTCCTTACATAAAAGGGTGGATGACGTAACAGCTGTGGGACAGCCGGCTTCGCAGCCCGCGCTTACCCAGGCGTCTCAAAGGCCATCAGGGGCTCAAAAACGCCCGCTCTCTCAGATGGCAGACACAGATGTCGACACGGAGTCTGACTCCAGTGTCGACAAGGTGGAGACATATACACAATCCACTAGGAACATCCGTGACGTGATCCCGGCAATAAATAGGTACCTGTTGATAAAAAAACAGGAGGCTATCCTGAAGTCTGTATTTACACACTCAGGTACTAGACTGAGACCTGCAGATAGTGCTGCTGCAGCGTGGTCGGTGACCCTGTCAAACAGGGATACTAGTTGGAAAACATAAAAACATACTAAAGACGTCGTCTTATATATGGGGGATGCACAGAGGGATATTTTGCCGGCTGGCATCCAAAATAAATGTAATGTCCATTCTGTCAGGAGGGTATTAGAGACCTGTCACTGGACAGGTGATGCTGACTTAAAAAGCGCATAGAGAGCCTTATAAGGGTGAGGAATTATTTGGGGATGGTCTCTGGGACCTCGTATCCACAGCAACTGCTGGGAAGAAATAATTTTACCTCAGGTTTCCTCACAGACAAAGGTACAATCCTTTCGGCTTCAGAAAAGCAAGCGGGTCAAATGGCGCTTCCTTTCTGTACAGAGACAAGGGTAGAGGGAAAAAAGCTGCACCAGTCAGCCTGTTCCCAGAATCAAGATTCTTCCCCCGCCTCCTGTGAGGCCACACCATGACGCGGGTGCTCCACAGGTGTAGCCAGGTACGGTGGGGGGCCGTCTCAAAAAATTTCAGCAATTAGTGGGCTCGCTCACAGGTGGATCCCTGTTTCTTTCAAATAGTATTTCAGGGGTACAAGCTGGAATTCGAGATGTCTCCCCCCAGCCGTTTCCTAAAATATGCCTTGCTGACAACTCCCTCAGGCAGGGAGGCTGTGCTAGAGGCAATTAATAAGCGGTATTCCCAGCAGGTAATACTCAAGGTGCCCCTACTTCAACAAGGACGGGGTTACTATTCCACACGGGTTGGGGTACCGAAACCGCATGGTTCGGTGTGACCCATTTTATATTTAAAATCCTTGAACACAAAAATTCAAGTTCAAGATGGAATCACTCAGGGCGGTTATTCCAAGCCTGGACGAGGGGGATTACATGGTATCCTGGGACATCAAGGATGCTTACCTGCATGTCCCCATTTACCATCCTCGCCAGGAGTACCTCAGATTTGTGGTACAGGATTACCATTACCAAGTCCAGACACTGCCGTTTGGACTGTACATGGCACCGAGGGTGTTTTATCAAGGTAATGGCCGAAATGTTGATACTCCTTCAAAAAAAAAAAAAAAAGGGAGTTGTAATTATCCCGTACTTGGACAATCTCGTTATAAGGGCGAGGTCCAAGGAGCAGTTGGTAGTCGGGGTAGCACTATTTTGGAAAGTGCTACAACAGCATGGTTGGATTCTAAACAGTCCAAAGTCACAGCTGGTTCCTATGACACGTCTACTGTTCCTGGGGATGGTTCTGGACATAAACCAGAAATAGTGTTTCTCCCGGAGGAGAAAGCCAAGAAGTTGTCATCTCTAGTCAGAGACCTCCTGAAGCCAAAATAGGTAGCGGTGCATCATTGCACGCGAGTCCTGGGAAAAATGGTAGCTTCCTACGAAGCAATCCCATTAGGCAGGTTCCATACAAGAACTTTTCAGAGGGACCTGTTGGACAAGTGGTCCGGATCGCATCTTCCGATGCATAGGCTGATAACCCTGTCTCCAAGGACCAGGGTATCTCTACTGTGGTGGCTGCAGAGTGCCCATCTTCAAGAGGGCCGCAGGTTCGGCATACAGGACTAGGTCCTAGTGACCATGGATTCCAGCCTTTGAGGCTGGGAGGCAGTCACACAGGGAAGAAATTTCCAGGGACTTTGGTCAAGTCAGGTTATTTCCCTACACATAAATATTCTGGACCTGAGGGCCATTTACAATGCCCTGAGGCCGGCAAGGCCTCTGCTTCAAAACCAGCCGGTACTGATCCAATCAGACAACATCACGGCAGTCGCCCATGTAAACCAACAGGGCGGCACAAGAAGCAGGATGGCGATGGCAGAAGCCACAAGGATTCTCCGATAGGCGGAAAATCATGTGTTAGCACTGTCAGCAGTGTTCATTCCCGGAGTGGACAACTGGGAAGCAGATCTTCTCAACAGACACGACCTCCACCCGGGAGAATGGGGACTTCCTCCAGAAGTCTTCCAATAGGATTGTACACCATTGGGAAAGGCCACAGGTGGACATGATGGCGTCCCGCCTCAACAAAAAGCTATAAAAAAGATATTGCACCGGGTCAAGGGACCCTCAGGCGATAGCTATGGACGCTCTGGTAACACCGTGGGTGTACCAGTCGGTTTATGTGTTCTCCCCTCTGCCTCTCATACCAAAGGTACTGAGAATAATAAGAAGGCGAGGAGTAAGAACGATACTCGTGTATGGCCAAGAAGAGCTTGGTACCCAGAACTTCAAGAATTTATATCAGAGGACCCATGGCCTCTGCCACTCAGACAGGACCTGCGGCAGCAGGGGCCCTGTCTGTTCCAAGACTTACCGCGGCTGCGTTTGTCGGCATGGCGGTTGAACGCCGGATCCTGAAGGAAAAGGGCATTCCGGAGGAAGTCATTCCTACGCTTACTAAAGCCAGGAAAGAGGTTACAGCAACTCATTATCACCGCATATGGCGAAAATATGTTGCATGGTGTGAGGCCGAAAGGGCCCCAACAGAGGAATTTCAACTAGGTCGATTTCTGCATTTCCTGCAAGCAGGAGTGACTATGGGCCTTAAATTGGGTTCCATTAAGGTACAGATCTCGGCTCTGTCGATTTTCTTTCAAAAAGAACTAGCTTCAGTACCTGAAGTTCAGACATTTATAAAAGGAGTGCTGCAGAGTCAGCCCCCGTTTGTGCCTCCTGTGGCACCTTGGGATCTCAACGTGGTGTTGAGTTTCTTAAAATCACATTGGTTTGAACCACTAAAAACCGTGGATCTGAAATATCTCACGTGGAAGGTGGTTATGTTATTGGCCTTTGCTTCTGCCAGGCGAGTATCAAAGTTGGCGGCTTTGTCTTGTAAAAGCCCTTATTTGATTTTCCATATGGATAGGGCAGAATTGAGGACTCGTCCCCAGTTTCTCCCAAAGGTGGTGTCAGCGTTTCACCTGAAACAGCCTATTGTGGTGCCTAGGCTACTAGGGACTTGGAGGACTCCAAGTTGCTAGACGTTGTCAGGGCACTGAAAATATATGTTTCCAGAACGGCTAGAGTCAGAAAATCTGACTCGCTGTTTATCCTATATGCACCTAACAAGCTGGGTGCTCCTGCTTCTAAGCAGACTATTGCTCGTTGGATTTGTAGTACAATTCAGCTTGCACATACTGTGGCAGGCCTGCCACAGCCAAAATCTGTCAATGCCCATTCCACAAGGAAGGTGGGCTCATCTTGGGCGGCTGCCCGAGAGGTCTCGGCTTTACAATTTTGCCGAGCAGCTACTTGGTCAGGGGCAAACACGTTTGCAAAAATTCTACAAATTTGATACCCTGGCTGAGGAGGACCTGGAGTTCTCTCATTCAGTGCTGCAGAGTCATCCGCACTCTCCCGCCCGTTTGGGAGCTTTGGTATAATCCCCATGGTCCTTACGGAGTTCCCAGCATCCACTAGGACGTTAGAGAAAATAAGAATTTACTCACCGGTAATTCTATTTCTCGTAGTCCGTAGTGGATGCTGGGCGCCCATCCCAAGTGCGGTTTATCTGCAATACTTGTACATAGTTATGGTTAACTAAATCGGGTAATTGTTGAGCCATCTGTTGAGAGGCTCTATTGTTTCATACTGTTAACTGTGTTTCATATCACGAGTTGTACGGTGTGATTGGTGTGGCTGGTATGAGTCTTACCCGGGATTCAAAATCCTTCCTTATTGTGTACGCTCGTCCGGGCACAGTACCTGAGGCTTGGAGGAGGGTCATAGTGGGAGGAGCCAGTGCACACCAGGTAGTCTAAGATCTTTCTAGAGTGCCCAGCCTCCTTCAGAGCCCGCTATTCCCCATGGTCCTTACGGAGTTCCCAGCATCCACTACGGACTACGAGAAATAGAATTACCGGTGAGTAAATTCTTATTTTTGTCCCCTTTGCTTACGGACTAGGCCACTATCTTTTCAGCTTTGCACATCTGATCACCTTCTTAACCTCCTACCTTCAGGCAAGATACACCTCTTTGTCCTTATTACATAGAAACATAGTATTTGACCGCAGATAAGAACCACTTGGCCCATCTAGTTTGACCCTTTTTTTTTATTCTTTAGGCAATCTCAACCCTTTTTGAATCTTAATTCTTTATAAGGATATTCATATGCCTATCCCAAGCATGTTTAAATTGCTCTACAGTCTTAGCCTCTACCACCTCTGATGGGAGGCTATTCCACTTATCCACTACCCTATCTGAAGTAATTTTTTTTCTTAATATTTCCCCTGAACCTTCCCCCCCTCCAGTCTCAGTGTATGTCCTCGAGTTCTAATACTTCTCTTCCTTTGAAGAATGTTTCCCTCCAGAACTTTGTTAAGACCCTTGATATATTTGAAAGTTTCTATCATGTCCCCCCTTTCATTGTTTCGAGTGTTTATATTTCCTAAAAGGCCATCTTTTTTTCTTTCACGCTAGTTGCTACTACTTTTGCAAACCACATTGGCTTTCTTCTCCTGTTGCTTTTCCTAAACCTTTCGATACAAAGGTTTATTGCCTTTAGTATTGTATTTTTTTATTCCCCCCCCCCTCTACTGCACTACTTCCAAGTTCCTCCAATCTCCAATGAATCGCTAACATATCACCCCATGTCTGCAAAAGTTAGCCTTCATAAAATCAAACACCTTTGTTTTTGCAAGGCATGAATTGGACCCTGTCTTTATACTAAACCATGCTGCTTGATGATCACGGGTACCTAGGTTCTCACACACATTTTCATTTGATATTCTGTCACAATTTGTGTGTATCAAGTCTAAAACGGCATCTTTGCTAGTGGACTCCCTCACCAACTGCTTCAGGGATACTCCCTACAACCGCTTCTAGTGGAACTTGCAACAGACTCCTCCCAGTTCACATCAAATAGATTAAAATCTCCCATGAGTATGGTCTCTTCCATTAAAGCCTTTACGTCCTTGTGTCATAAAGCCTTATGTCCTTATTCCCTGTTTCTATGGTCACCCAAAGGGCCACACTAATTTGTTCAATGTTTTGTATTAAAGTATTTATGCTGTTTTTCACATACATTGCTACTCCTGCGCCAATTTTCCCCATTCTGTCCTTCCTAAATGGAGTATAACCTGGTATAGCTTACCTGTGACTGAAGGTTTTGAAGGGGTCTTGTCTCCTTGGTTAATTGATGGGACCCGAGTCCGCATAGGGATGACTGTGGCATCTGAAAGACACAGGCGACACTTATACATATGAATGTTCCCAAACTGCTTTCCCTAACTTCCACTTCAACAAATTCTAAAGCTCTGAATTCATCTGACAGTGCAGCGCAGCCCATCTAGTCACCTCCTTCTGTATTCCAGTCACCTGGTTCCCGCCGCCCTCGGCCACGTCCTTTACTTTGAACAATGGACAACTCGGCCTCTTCCTGGGGCATCTCTGAAATCTTTTGTAGGAAAAGTTTCTCCAGGGCTTCAGCCATCAGAACTATATCATCTCCACGCTGGGAACAAAGTGCATGATGTTAGTGTAATGACAATATCTAGCTCATGTCAGTGTAATATCTGTATCATTATCTTTTCAGTACACCACTTGTGTGCCTTATTGTATCTGCTACAGAGATTTAAGTGTCCCTGCTAAGCGGAAACTGTTACAGGGAACAATACCCAGGTATCAAACTTCAACCTCAGTTTAATAAATCAAAGTTATCAGGGTCTTCAGATGATTCTCACCGCACCATAAAAATGTGTCAGCGGCATAACTAGCATGAGCACCCACAAAAAACGTTCTCAACAGGCAGCACAGCAAAGGATGCAGGTCTTCAACCACTAACCTTGTTATAGATGTAGCAGTTTGTAAACATTGTGTTGAAATCCTGGATACATTCCTGGGCATTACAGTAATAATGGTTCTCCAAACGCTTCTTAATGGTGCCCATGTCCATTGGGATCTTTATAATCTTATAATAATCCTAAAAAGGACAAAAAATAAAATAAAAACTTAAATATATACACAGTACTTTCTACCAGACACTTGAGGTTCGCAGTGTTAATGAACTGGAGAATAAACATACTATTACAGAGAATTTTACCATAAATGCTCCTTTACCTCTTAATTTTTCCATAACTGATGACATATGGACGCAGAGTATTATTATTTAAATAAGATTTTACTCACCGGTAAATCTATTTCTCGTAGTCCGTAGTGGATGTTGGGAACTCCGTAAGGACCATGGGGAATAGACGGGCTTCGCAGGAGACTGGGCACTCTAAAAGAAAGATTAGGTACTATCTGGTGTGCACTGGCTCCTCCCACTATGACCCTCCTCCAGACCTCAGTTAGGATACTGTGCCCGGAAGAGCGGACACAATAAGGAAGGATTTTGAATCCCGGGTAAGACTCATACCAGCCACACCAATCACACCGTATAACTCGTGATACTACACCCAGTTAACAGTATGAAATATAACTGAGCCTCTCAACAGATGGCTCAACAATAACCCTTAGTTAGGCAATAACTACATACAAGTATTGCAGACAATCCGCACTTGGGATGGGCGCCCAGCATCCACTACGGACTACGAGAAATAGAATTATCGGTAAGTAAATTCTTATTTTCTCTGACGTCCTAGTGGATGCTGGGAACTCCGTAAGGACCATGGGGATTATACCAAAGCTCCCAAACGGGCGGGAGAGTGCGGATGACTCTGCAGCACCGAATGAGAGAACTCCAGGTCCTCCTCAGCCAGGGTATCAATTTTGTAGAATTTAGCAAACGTGTTTGCCCCTGACCAAGTTGCAGCTCGGCAAAATTGTAAAGCCGAGACCCCTCGGGCAGCCGCCCAAGATGAGCCCACTTTCCTCGTGGAATGGGCTTTTACTGATTTAGGATGCGGCAATCCAGCCGCAGAATGCTCCAGCTGAATTGTGCTACAAATTCAGCGAGCAATAGTCTGCTTAGAAGCAGGAGCACCTATTTTGTTGGGTGCCTACAGGATAAAAAGCGAGTCAGTTTTCCTGACTCCAGCCGTCCTGGAAATATAAATTTTTAAGGCCCTGACTACGTCCAGTAACTTGGAATCTTCCAAGTCCCTAGTAGCCGCAGGCACTACAATAGGTTGGTTCAAGTGAAAAGCTGATACCACCTTAGGGAGAAACTGGGGACGAGTCCTCAATTCTGCCCTATCCATATGGAAAATCAGATGAGGGCTTTTACATGACAAAGCCGCCAATTCTGACACACGCCTGGCCGAAGCCAAGGCCAATAACATGACCACTTTCCACATGAGATATTTCAAATCCACAGTTTTAAGTGGCTCAAACCAATGTGATTTTAAGAAACTCAACACCACGTTGAGATCCCAAGGTGCCACAGGAGGCACAAAAGGGGGCTGAATATGTAGCACTCCCTTTACAAATGTCTGAACTCCAGGCAGTGAAGCCAGTTCTTTCTGGAAGAAAATCGACAGAGCCGAAATCTGGACCTTAATGGAACCCAATTTTAGGCCCATAGTCACCCCTGACTGTAGGAAGTGCAGAAAACGACCCAGCTGAAATTCCTCTGTTGGGGCCTTCCTGGCCTCACACCACGCAACATATTTTCGCCAAATACGGTGATAATGGTTTGCGGTTACTTCTTTCCTGGCTTTTATCAGCGTAGGAATGACTTCTTCCGGAATGCCCTTTTCCTTTAGGATCCGGAATTCAACCGCCATGCCGTCAAACGCAGCCACGGTAAGTCTTGGAACAGACAGGGCCCCTGCTGTAGCAGATCCTGTCTGAGCGGTAGAGGCCATGGGTCCTCTGATATCATTTCTTGAAGTTCTGGGTACCAAGCTCTTCTTGGCCCACCTGGAACCACGAGTATCGTTCTTACTCCTCGTTTTCTTATTATTCTCAGTACCTTTGGTATGAGAGGCAGAGGAGGGAATACATAAACCGACTGGTACACCCACGGTGTCACTAGAGCGTCCACAGCTATTGCCTGAGGGTCCCTTGACCTGGCGCAATATCTAGTTTTTTGTTTAGGCGGGACGCCATCATGTCCACCTGTGGCCTTTCCCAACGGTTTACCAACAGTTGGAAGACTTCTGGATGAAGTCCCCACTCTCCCGGGTGTAGGTCGTGTCTGCTGAGGAAGTCTGCTTCCCAGTTGTCCACTCCCGGAATGAACACTGCTGACAGTGCTAAGACGTGATTTTCCGCCCATCGGAGAATCCTTGTGGCTTCTGCCATCGCCATCCTGCTTCTTGTGCCGCCCTGTCGGTTTATATGGGCGACTGCCGTGATGTTGTCTGATTGGATCAGTACCGGCTGGTTTTGAAGCAGAGGCCTTGCCAGACTTAGGGCATTGTAAATGGCCCTCAGTTCCAGAATATTTATGTGTAGGGACGACTCCTGACTTGACCAAAGTCCTTGGAAATTTCTTCCCTGTGTGACTGCCCCCCAGCCTCGAAGGCTGGCATCCGTGGTTACCAGGACCCAGTCCTATATGCCGAATCTGCGGCCCTCTTGAAGATGAGCACTCTGCAGCCACCACAGTAGAGATACCCTGGTCCTTGGAGACAGGGTTATCAGCCGATGCATCTGAAGATGCGATCCCGACCACTTGTCCAAGAGGTCCCAATGAAAGGTTCTTGCATGGAACCTGCCGAATGGAATTTTGCTTCGTAAGAAGCTACCATTTTTCCCAGGACTCGTGTGCAGTGATGCACCGATACCTGTTTTGGTTTCAGGAGGTCTCTGACTAGAGATGACAGCTCCTTGGCTTTCTCCTGCGGGAGAAACACTTTTTTCTGTTCTGTGTCCAGAACCATCCCCAGGAACAGTAGGCGTGTGGTAGGAACCAGCTGTGACTTTGGAATGTATAGAATCCATCCGTGCTGTTGTAGCACTTCCCGAGATAGTGCTACTCCGACCAACAACTGCTCCTTGGACCTCGCCTTTATAAGGAGATCGTCCAAGTACGGGATAATTAAAACTCCCTTTTTTCGAAGGAGTATCATCATTTCTGCCATTACCTTGGTAAAGACCCTCGGTGCCGTGGACAGTCCAAACGGCAGTGTTTGGAATTGGTAATGGCAATCCTGTACCACAAATCTGAGGTACTCCTGGTGAGGATGGTAAATGGGGACATGTAGGTAAGCATCCTTGATGTCCAGGGATACCATGTAATCCCCCTCCTCCAGGCTTGCAATAACCGCCCTGAGCGATTCCATCTTGAACTTGAATCTTTTTATGTATGTGTTCAAGGATTTCAAATTTAAAATGGGTCTCACCGAACCGTCCGGTTTCGGTACCACAAACAGTGTGTAATAGTAACCCCGTCCTTGTTGAAGTAGGGGCACCTTGACTATCACCTGCTGGGAATACAGCTTGTGAATTGCCTCTAGCACAGCCTCCCTGCCTGAGGGAGTTGTCGGCAAGGCATATTTGAGGAAACGGCGGGGGGGACACGCCTCGAATTCCAGCTTGTACCCCTGAGATACTACTTGAAGGATCCAGGGATCCACCTGTGAGCGAGCCCACTGATCGCTGAAATTTTTGAGGCGGCCCCCCACAGTACCTGGCTACGCCTGTGGAGCCCCCGCGTCATGCGGTGGACTCAGAGGAAGCGGGGGAAGAATTTTGATTCTGGGAACTGGCTGACTGGTGCAGCTTTTTCCCTCTTCCCTCGTCTCTGTGCAGAAAGGAAGCGCCTTTGACCCGCTTGCTTTTCTGAAGCCGAAAGGACTGTACCTGATAATACAGTGCTTTCTTAGGCTGTGAGGAAACCTGAGGTAAAAAAAATTCTTCCCAGCTGTTGCTGTGGATACGAGGTCCCAGAGACCATCCCCAAACAATTCCTCACCCTTATAAGGCTCTATGTGCCTTTAAAAGTCAGCATCACCTGTCCAGTGTCGGGTCTCTAATACCCTCCTGACAGAATGGACATTGCATTAATTCTGGATGCCAGCCGGCAAAATATCCCTCTGTGCATCCCTCATATATAAGACGACGTCTTATGTTCGCAAAATAGTATCCCTGTTTGACAGGGTTACAGACCACGCTGCAGCAGCACTATCTGCAGGTCTCAGTCTAGTACCCGAGTGTGTAAATACAGACTTCAGGATAGCCTCCTGCTTTTTATCAGCAGGTACCTTCAAAGTGGCCGTATCCTAAGACGGCAGTGCCACCTTTTTTGACAAACGTGTGAGCGCCTTATCCACCCTAGGGGATATCTCCCAGCGTAACTTATCCTCTGGCGGGAAAGGGTACGCCATCAGTAACTTTTTAGAAATGACCAGTTTCTTATCAGGGGAACCCACGCTTTTTCACACTTCATTCACTCATTTGATGGGGGAACAAAACACTGCCTGCTTTTTCTCCCCAAACATAAAACCCTTTTTTAGTGGTACTTGGGTTAATGTCAGAAATGTGTAACACATTTTTTATTGCCGGGATCATGTAATGGATGTTCCTAGTGAATTGTGTATATGTCTCAACCTCGTCGACACTGGAGTCAGACTCCGTGTCGACATCTGTGTCTGCCATCTGAGGGAGCGGGCGTTTTTGAGCCCCTGATGGCCTTTGAGACGCCTGGGCAGGCGCGGGCTGAGAAGCCGGCTGTCCCATAGCTGTTAAGTCATCCAGCCTTTTATGTAAGGAGTTGACACTGTCGGTTTATACCTTCCACCTATCCATCCACTCTGGTGTCGGCCCCACAGGGAGCGACATCACATTTATCGGCATCTGCTCTGCCATCACATAAGCCTCCTCATCAAACGTGTCGATACAGCCGTACCGACACACCGCACACACACACAGGGAATGCTCTGACTGAGGACAGGACCCCACACAGCCCTTTGGGGAGACAGAGAGAGAGTATGCCAGCACACACCAGAGCGCTATATAATTTTGGGATTAACACTATATTGAGTGAATTTTTCCCAATAGCTGCTTGTATATACAATATTGCGCCTACATTTTGTGCCCCCCCCCCCCCCCCCCCCTCTCTTTTTAATCCTTTGAGCCTGAAAACTACAGGGGAGAGCCTGGGGAGCTGTCTTCCAGCTGCACTGTGAAGAGAAAATGGCGCCAGTGTGCTGAGGGAGAAGCCCCGCCCCTTTTTCAACGGACTTTCTCCCGCTTTTTCTGGAATACTGGCAGGGGTAATTTTACATCTATATAGCCTCTAGGACTATATATGATGTAGATTTGCCAGCCAAGGTGTCATATATTGCCCTCAGGGCGCCCCCCCAGCGCCCTGCACCCTCAGTGACCGGAGTGTGAAGTGTGCATGAGGAGCAATGGCGCACAGCTGCAGTGCTGTGCGCTACCTTGGTGAAGACCGAAGTCTTCTGCCGACGATTTTCCGGACCTCTTCTTGCTTCTGGCTCTGTAAGGGGGACGGCGGCGCGGCTCCGGGAACGAACACCAAGGCCAGTTCCATGCGGTCGATCCCTCTGGAGCTAATGGTGTCCAGTAGCCTAAGAAGCCCAAGCTAGCCACAAGCAGGTAGGTTCGCTTCTTCTCCCCTTAGTCCCTCGATGCAGTGAGCCTGTTGCCAGCAGGTCTCAATGTAAAATAAAAAAACTAAAATAAACTTTCTTTCTAGGAGCTCAGGAGAGCCCCTAGTGTGCATCCAGCTCGGCCGGGCACAGAAATCTAACGGAGGTCTGGAGGAGGGTCATAGTGGGAGGAGCCAGTGCACACCAGATAGTACCTAATCTTTCTTTTAGAGTGCCCAGTCTCCTGCGGAGCCCGTCTATTCCCCATGGTCCTTACGGAGTTCCCAGCATCCACTAGGACGTCAGAGAAAAAGAAAAAAAATATATAAAATGGCTCGGAACTCTCACAACTCGTTAACAACTGCCTGCGTGCCTTAGCCAATGTAATATAGAAACCTAGTGTTCACTCTAGCCTTCTTTCACGGGGCGCTGCGCCCTGCCCCTTTTCTGAGTGGCAGAATGCGCCCTGCCCGTTTGTGCCCGCCCTGCTGATTACTAAAGGACTGCCTACTCACCGCCGCGCCGGGTGCGCCGTCACTGCCCCCTGCTCCTCCCCGCCGCTCTGTCCCATCACGCTGTCACTGCCCCTTGCTTCTCCCCGCCGCTCTGTCCCACTGCGCTGTCACTGCCCCCTGCTCCTCCCCGTCGCTCTGTCCCACCGCGCTGTCACTGCCCCCTGCTCCTCCCAGCCACGCTGTCACTGCCCCCTGCAGCTGCCTTAGGCTTGTCGCGCTGATGCGCTGGCTGAAGGGGATCTGGTAAGATAAGGAGGGCTGGGTTTGCTTCTCCCGCCGAGGCAAACCCAGCCCTCCCTCCTCTGTGTACATCAGGCATGTCCAAACTGCGGCCCTCCAGCTGTTGTGAAACTACATAACCCAGCATGCCCTGACACAGTTTTGTTGTCAGAGAATGCTAAAGCTGTGTCAGGGCATGCTGGGATGTGTAGTTTCTCAACAGCTGGAGGGCCGCAGTTTGGACATGCCTGGTGTACACGGATCAGTGTGGTGGCCATTTTCAACCAGCTCCGCGGTGTGTGAGGGGGGACCAGCGCGATCAACTCCCGCAGCATTAGCCCCCAGTAAATAAAATTGGCACAAAAAAATAAGATTTTACTTACCGATAAATCTATTTCTCGGAGTCCGTAGTGGATGCTGGGGTTCCTGAAAGGACCATGGGGAATAGCGGCTCCGCAGGAGACAGGGCACAAAAAGTAAAGCTTTTTCCGATCAGGTGGTGTGCACTGGCTCCTCCCCCTATGACCCTCCTCCAGACTCCAGTTAGGTACTGTGCCCGGACGAGCGTACACAATAAGGGAGGATTTTGAATCCCGGGTAAGACTCATACCAGCCACACCAATCACACCGTACAACTTGTGATCTAAACCCAGTTAACAGTATGATAACAGCGGAGCCTCTGAAAGATGGCTTCCTACAACAATAACCCGAATAAGTTAACAATAACTATGTACAATTTATGCAGATAATCCGCACTTGGGATGGGCGCCCAGCATCCACTACGGACTCCGAGAAATAGATTTATCGGTAAGTAAAATCTTATTTTCTCTATCGTCCTAGTGGATGCTGGGGTTCCTGAAAGGACCATGGGGATTATACCAAAGCTCCCAAACGGGCGGGAGAGTGCGGATGACTCTGCAGCACCGAATGAGAGAACTCCAGGTCCTCCTTAGCCAGAGTATCAAATTTGTAAAATTTTACAAACGTGTTCTCCCCTGACCACGTAGCTGCTCGGCAAAGTTGTAATGCCGAGACCCCTCGGGCAGCCGCCCAAGATGAGCCCACCTTCCTTGTGGAGTGGGCCTTTACAGATTTAGGCTGTGGCAGGCCTGCCACAGAATGTGCCAGTTGGATTGTGCTACAGATCCAACGAGCAATCGTCTGCTTAGACGCAGGAGCACCCATCTTGTTGGGTGCATACAATATAAACAACGAGTCAGATTTTCTGACTCCAGCTGTTCTTGCAATATATATTTTTAATGCTCTGACAACGTCCAGTAACTTGGAGTCCTCCAAGTCACTTGTAGCCGCAGGCACTACAATAGGCTGGTTCAGATGAAATGCTGACACCACCTTAGGGAGAAAATGCGGACGAGTCCGCAGTTCTGCCCTGTCCGAATGGAAAATCAGATATGGGCTTTTGTAAGATAAAGCTGCCAATTCTGACACTCTCCTGGCAGAAGCCAGGGCTAGAAGCATGGTCACTTTCCAAGTGAGATATTTCAAATCCACCTTATTTAGTGGTTCAAACCAATGAGATTTTAGAAAATCCAAAACTACATTGAGATCCCACGGTGCCACTGGAGGCACGACAGGAGGCTGTATATGCAGCACTCCCTTAACAAAGGTCTGGACTTCAGGGACTGAAGCCAATTCTTTTTGAAAGAAAATCGACAGGGCCGAAATTTGAACCTTAATAGATCCCAATTTGAGACCCATAGACAATCCTGATTGCAGGAAATGTAGGAATCGACCCAGTTGAAATTCCTCCGTCGGAGCACTCCGATCTTCGCACCACGCAACATATTTTCGCCAAATTCGGTGATAATGTTGCACGGTTACTTCTTTCCTTGCTTTAATCAAAGTAGGAATGACTTCTTCCGGCATGCCTTTTTCCATTAGGATCCGGCGTTCAACCGCCATGCCGTCAAACGCAGCCGCGGTAAGTCTTGAAACCGACAGGGACCCTGCTGAAGCAAGTCCCTCCTTAGAGGTAGAGGCCACGGATCTTCCGTGATCATCTCTTGAAGTTCCGGGTACCAAGTCCTTCTTGGCCAATCCGGAACCACTAGTATCGTTCTTACGCCTCTTTGCCGTATAATTCTCAATACTTTTGGTATGAGAGGCAGAGGAGGAAACACATACACCGACTGGTACACCCAAGGCGTTACCAGCGCGTCCACAGCTATTGCCTGCGGATCTCTTGACCTGGCGCAATACCTGTCCAGTTTTTTGTTGAGGCGAGACGCCATCATGTCCACCATTGGTCTTTCCCAACGGGTTACCAGCATGTGGAAGGCTTCTGGATGAAGTCCCCACTCTCCCGGGTGAAGATCGTGTCTGCTGAGGAAGTCTGCTTCCCAGTTGTCCACTCCCGGGATGAACACTGCTGATAGCGCTATCACATGATTCTCTGCCCAGCGAAGAATCCTTGCAGCTTCTGCCATTGCACTCCTGCTTCTTGTGCCGCCCTGTCTGTTCACATGGGCGACTGTCGTGATGTTGTCCGACTGGATCAACACCGGTTTTCCCTGAAGCAGAGGTTCTGCCTGGCTTAGAGCATTGTATATTGCTCTTAGTTCCAGAATGTTTATGTGAAGAGACGTTTCCAGGCTCGTCCATACTCCCTGGAAGTTTCTTCCTTGTGTGACTGCTCCCCAGCCTCTCAGGCTGGCGTCCGTGGTCACCAGGATCCAATCCTGTATGCCGAATCTGCGGCCCTCCAATAGATGAGGACTCTGCAACCACCACAGAAGAGACACCCTTGTCCTTGGAGACAGGGTTATCCGTAGGTGCATCTGAAGATGCGACCCTGACCATTTGTCCAACAGATCCCTTTGGAAAATTCTTGCGTGGAATCTGCCGAATGGAATTGCTTCGTAAGAAGCCACCATTTTTCCCAGGACTCTTGTGCATTGATGTACAGACACCTTTCCTGGTTTTAGGAGGTTCCTGACAAGCTCGGATAACTCCTTGGCTTTTTCCTCCGGGAGAAAAACCTTTTTCTGAACCGTGTCCAGAATCATCCCTAGGAACAGCAGACGAGTTGTCGGCATTAACTGGGATTTTGGAATATTCAGAATCCACCCGTGCTGTTTTAGCACTTCTTGAGACAGTGCTAATCCCATCTCTAGCTGTTCTCTGGACCTCGCCCTTATTAGGAGATCGTCCAAGTATGGGATAATTAATACGCCTTTTCTTCGAAGAAGAATCATCATCTCGGCCATTACCTTTGTAAAGATCCGAGGTGCCGTGGACAATCCGAACGGCAGCGTCTGAAACGGATAGTGACAGTTTTGTACAACGAACCTGAGGTACCCCTGGTGTGAGGGGTAAATTGGAACGTGGAGATACGCATCCTTGATGTCCAAGGATACCATAAAGTCCCCCTCTTCCAGGTTCGCTATCACTGCTCTGAGTGACTCCATTTTGAACTTGAACTTCTTTATGTACAGGTTCAAGGACTTCAGATTTAGAATAGGCCTTACCGAGCCATCCGGCTTCGGTACCACAAAAAATAAGAATTTACTTACCGATAATTCTATTTCTCGGAGTCCGTAGTGGATGCTGGGGTTCCTGAAAGGACCATGGGGAATAGCGGCTCCGCAGGAGACAGGGCACAAAAAAGTAAAGCTTTAGGATCAGGTGGTGTGCACTGGCTCCTCCCCCTATGACCCTCCTCCAAGCCAGTTAGGTACTGTGCCCGGACGAGCGTACACAATAAGGGAGGAATTTTGAATCCCGGGTAAGACTCATACCAGCCACACCAATCACACCGTACAACTTGTGATCTAAACCCAGTTAACAGTATGATAACAGCGGAGCCTCTGAAAAGATGGCTCACAACAATAATAACCCGATTTTTGTAACTATGTACAAGTATTGCAGATAATCCGCACTTGGGATGGGCGCCCAGCATCCACTACGGACTCCGAGAAATAGAATTATCGGTAAGTAAATTCTTATTTTCTCTATCGTCCTAGTGGATGCTGGGGTTCCTGAAAGGACCATGGGGATTATACCAAAGCTCCCAAACGGGCGGGAGAGTGCGGATGACTCTGCAGCACCGAATGAGAGAACTCCAGGTCCTCTTTTGCCAGGATATCAAATTTGTAGAAATTTACAAACGTGTTCTCCCCTGACCACGTAGCTGCTCGGCAGAGTTGTAATGCCGAGACCTCTCGGGCAGCCGCCCAAGATGAGCCCACCTTCCTTGTGGAATGGGCCTTAACCGATTTAGACTGTGGCAGGCCTGCCTCAGAATGTGCAAGTTGAATTGTGTTACAAATCCAACGAGCAATCGACTGCTTAGAAGCAGGCGCACCCAACTTGTTGGGTGCATACAGTATAAACAGCGAGTCAGATTTTCTGACTCCAGCTGTCCTGGAACATATTTTCAGGGCCCTGACAACTTCTAGCAACTTGGAGTCCTCCAAGTCCCTAGTAGGTGCAAGGCACCACAATAAGCTGGTTCAGGTGAAACACTGACACCACCTTAGGGAGAGAACTGGGGACGAGTCCGCAGCTCTGCCCTGTCCGAATGGACAAACAGATATGGGCTTTTTTGAGAAAAAAACACCAATTTGACACTCGCCTGGTCCAGGCCAGGGCCAAGAGCATGGTCACTTTTTATGTGAGATGCTTCAAATCCACATATTTGACTGGTTTTAAACCAATGTGATTTGAGGAATCCCAGAACTACGTTGAGATCCCACAGTGCCACTGGAGGCACAAAAAAGGGTTTTGTACATGCAATACTCCCTTGACAAACTTCTGGACTTCAGGAACTGAAGCCAATTCTTTCTGGAAGAAAATTTACAGAGCCGAATTTGAACCTTAATGGACCCCAATTTGAGGCCCATAGACACTCCTGTTTGCAGGAAATGCAGGAAACGACCGAGTTGAAATTTCTTTGTGGGGCCTTCCTGGCCTCACACCACGCAACATATTTTCGCCACACGTGGTGATAATGTTGTGCGGTCACCTCCTTTCTGGCTTTGACCAGGGTAGGAATGACCTCTTCCGGAATGCCTTTTTTCCCTTAGGATCCGGCTTTCCATCTCCATGCCGACAAACGCAGCTGCGGTAAGTCTTGGAACAGACATGGTACTTGCTGAAGCAAGTCCCTTCTTAGCGGCAGAGGCCATAAGACCTCTGTAAGCATCTCTTGAAGTTCCGGGTACCAAGTCCTCCTTGGCCAATCCGGAGCCATGAGTATAGTTCTTACTCCTCTACGTCTTATAATTCTCAGCACCTTAGGTATGAGAAGCAGAGGAGGGAACACATACACCGACTGGTACACCCACGGTGTTACCAGAACGTCCACATCTATTGCCTGAGGGTCTCTTGACCTGGCGCAATACCTGTCCCGTTTTTTGTTCAGACGGGACGCCATCATGTCCACCTTTGGTATTTCCCAACGGTTTACAATCATGTGGAAAAAACTTCTCAATGAAGTTTCCACTCTCCCGGGTGGAGGTCGTGCTGAGGAAGTCTGCTTCCCAGTTTCCATTCCCGGGATGAAAAACTGCTGACAGTGTTATCACATGATTTTCCGCCCAGCGAAAAGTCCTTGCAGTTTCTGCCATTGCCCTCCTGCTTCTTGTGTCGCCCTGTCTGTTTACGTGGGCGACTGCCGTGATGTTTTTCCCACTGGATCAATACCGGCTGACCTTGAAGCAGAGGTCTTGCTAAGCTTAGAGCATTATAAATTTACCCTTAGCTCCAGTATATTTATGTGGAGAAAAGTCTCCATACTTGATCACACTCCCTGGAAATTTTTCCCTTGTGTGACTGCTCCCCAGCCTCTCAGGCTGGGCTCCGTGGTTACCAGCATCCAATCCTGAATGCCGAATCTGCGGCCCTCTAGAAGATGAGCACTCTATAACCACCACAGGAGAGACACCCTTGTCCTTGGATATTGGGTTATCCGCTGATGCATCTGAAGATGCGATCCGGACCATTTGTCCAGCAGATCCCACTGAAAAGTTCTTACGTGAAATCTGCCGAATGGAATTGCTTCGTAGGAAGCCACCATTTTTACCAGGACCCTTGTGCAATGATGCACTGTTTTTAGGAGGTTCCTGACTTGCTCGGATAACTCCCTGGCTTTCTCTTCCGGGAGAAACACCTTTTTCTGGACTGTGTCCAGAATCATCCCTAGGCACAGCAGACGTGTCGTCGGGATCAGCTGCGATTTTGGAATATTTAGAATCCACCCGTGCTGATTGTAGCAGTATCCGAGATAGTGCTACTCCGACCTCCAACTGTTCCCTGGACTATGCCCCTATCAGGAGATCGTCCAAGTAAGGGATAATTTAGACGCCTTTTCTTCGAAGAAGAATCATCAATTCGGCCATTACCTTGGTAAAGACCCCGGGGTGCCGTGGACAATCCAAACGGCAGCGTCTGAAACTGATAGTGACAGTTCTGCACCACGAACCTGAGGTACCCTTAGTGAGAAGGGCAAATTTGGGACATAGAGGTAAGCATCCCTGATGTCCCGGGACACTATATAGTCCCCTTCTTCCTGGTTCGTTATCACTGCTCTGAGTGACTTCATCTTAAATTGAACCTTTGTAAGTGTTCAAAAAAAATTTTTTAGAATAAGTCTCACCTAGCCTTCTGGCTTCAGTACCACAATATAGTGTGGAATAATACCCCTTTTCTGTAGTAGGAGGGGTAATTTAATTGTCACCTGCTGGGAATACAGCTTGTGAATTTTTTCCCATACTACCTCCTTGTCGGAGGGAGACTTGGTAAAGCAGACTTCAGGAGCCTGCGAAGGGGAAACGTCTCGACATTCCCATCTGTACCCCCGGGATACTACTTGTAGGATCCAGGGGTCCTGTACGGTCTCAGCGCCATGCTGAGAACTTGTCAGACGCGGTGAAACGCTTCTGTTCCTGGGAATAGGCTGCCTGCTGCAGTCTTCTTCCCTTTCCTCTATCCCTGGGCAGATATGATCTTATAGGGACGAGAGGACTGAGGCTGAAAAGACGGTGTCTTTTTCTGCAGAGATGTGACTTAGGGTAAAAAACGGTGGATTTTCCAGCAGTTGCCGTGACCACCAGGTCCGATGGACCGACCCCAAACAAGTCCTCTTCCTTTATACGGCCATACTGTGCCGTTTGGAATCTGCATCACCTGACCACTGTCGTGTCCATAACATCTTCTGGCAGTTATGGACATCGCGTTTATTCATGATGCCAGAGTGCAAATATCCCTCTGTGCATCTCGCATATATAGAAATTCTCTATAGTCAATAAAATACTGTCCCTGTCAAGGGTATCAATATTTTTAGTCAGGGAATCCGACCAAGCCACCCTAGCTCTGCACATCCAGGCTGAGGCGATCGCTGGCCGCAGTATAACACCAGTATGTGTGTATATACTTTTTATTATATTTTCCAGCCTTGTCAGCTGGTCCTTGAGGACGGCCCTATCTATAGACGGTACCGCCACTTGTTTTGATAAGCGTGTGAGCGCCTTATCCACCTTAAGGGGTGTTTCCCAACGCGCCCTAACTTCTGGCGGGAAAGGGTATACCGCCCATAATTTTCTATCGGGGGGAACCCACGCATCATCACACACTTTATTTAATTTATCTGATTCAGGAAAAACTATGTTAGTTTTTTCACATCCCACATAATACCCTCTTTTGTGGTACTTGTAGTATCAGAAATACGTAACACCTCCTTCATTGCCTTTAACGTGTGGCCCTAATAAGGAATACGTTTGTTTATTCACCGTCGACACTGGATTCAGTGTCCCTGTCTGTGTCTGTGTCGACCGACTAAAGTAAACGGGCGTTTTAAAAACCCTTGACGGTGTTTTTGAGACGTCTGGACCGTACTAATTGTTTGTCGGCCGTCTCATGTCGTCAACCGACCTTGCAGCGTGTTGACATTATCACGTAATTTCCTAAATAAGCCATCCATTCCGGTGTCGACTCCCTAGAGAGTGACATCACCATTACAGGCAATTGCTCCGCCTCCTCACCAACATCGTCCTCCTACCTGTCGACACACACGTACCGACACACAGCACACACACAGGGAATGCTCTGATAGAGGACAGGACCCACTAGCCCTTTGGAGAGACAGAGGGAGAGTTTGCCAGCACACACCAAAAACGCTATAATTATATAGGGACAACCTTATATAAGTGTTTTCCCTTATAGCATCTTAATATATATATAAGCATATCGCCAAATTAGTGCCCCCCCTCTCTGTTTTAACCCTGTTTCTGTAGTGCAGTGCAGGGGAGAGCCTGGGAGCCTTCCCTCCAGCCTTTCTGTGAGGGAAAATGGCGATGTGTGCTGAGGAGATAGGCCCCGCCCCTTTTTCGGCGGCCTCGTCTCCCGCTCTTAACGGATTCTGGCAGGGGTTAAATATCTCCATATAGCCTCCGGAGGCTATATGTGAGGTATTTTTAGCCAAAATAGGTATTCATTTGCCTCCCAGGGCGCCCCCCTCCCAGCGCCCTGCACCCTCAGTGACTGCCGTGTGAAGTGTGCTGAGAGGAAAATGGCGCACAGCTGCAGTGCTGTGCGCTACCTTTAGAAGACTGAGGAGTCTTCTGCCGCCGATTCTGGACCTCTTCTTACTTCAGCATCTGCAAGGGGGCCGGCGGCAAGGCTCCGGTGACCATCCAGGCTGTACCTGTGATCGTCCCTCTGGAGCTGATGTCCAGTAGCCAAGAAGCCAATCCATCCTGCACGCAGGTGAGTTCACTTCTTCTCCCCTAAGTCCCTCGTTGCAGTGATCCTGTTGCCAGCAGGACTCACTGTAAAATAAAAAACCTAAGCTAAACTTTCCTAAGCAGCTCTTTAGGAGAGCCACCTAGATTGCACCCTTCTCGGCCGGGCACAAAAATCTAACTGGCTTGGAGGAGGGTCATAGGGGGAGGAGCCAGTGCACACCACCTGATCCTAAAGCTTTACTTTTTTGTGCCCTGTCTCCTGCGGAGCCGCTATTCCCCATGGTCCTTTCAGGAACCCCAGCATCCACTAGGACGATAGAGAAAGAGTGGAATAATACCCCTTCCCTTGTTGTAGAAGAGGTACCTTGACTATCACCTGCTGAGAGTACAGCTTGTGAATGGCTTCCAAAACCGTCTCCCTTTCGGAGGGGGACGTTGGTAAAGCAGACTTCAGGAAACGGCGAGGTGGATCCGTCTCTAATTCCAACCTGTACCCTTGAGATATTATCTGCAGGATCCAGGGATCTACCTGCGAGTGAGCCCACTGCGCGCTGTAATTTTTGAGACGACCGCCCACCATCCCCGAGTCCGCTTGAGGAGCCCCAGCGTCATGCTGAGGCTTTTGTAGAAGCCGGGGAGGGCTTCTGTTCCTGGGAAGGAGCTGCGTGTTGCTGTCTCTTCCCTCGACCTTTGCCTCGTGGCAGATATGAATAGCCCTTTGCTCTCTTATTTTTAAAGGAACGAAAGGGCTGCGGTTGAAAAGTCGGTGCCTTTTTCTGTGGGGGAGTGACTTGAGGTAGAAAGGTGGATTTCCCGGCTGTAGCCGTGGCCACCAAATCTGATAGACCGACTCCAAATAACTCCTCCCCTTTATACGGCAAAACTTCCATATGCCGTTTTGAATCCGCATCACCTGACCACTGTCGCGTCCATAAAGCTCTTCTGGCCGAAATGGACATAGCACTTACCCGTGATGCCAGTGTGCAGATATCCCTCTGTGCATCACGCATATAAAGAAATGCATCCTTTATTTGTTCTAACGACAGTAAAATATTGTCCCTGTCCAGGGTATCAATATTTTCAATCAGGGACTCTGACCAAACTACCCCAGCACTGCCCATCCAGGCAGTCGCTACAGCTGGTCGTAGTATAACACCTGCATGTGTGTATATACTTTTTTGGATATTTTCCATCCTCCTATCTGATGGATCTTTAAGTGCGGCCGTCTCAGGAGAGGGTAACGCCACTTGTTTAGATAAGCGTGTTAGCGCCTTGTCCACCCTAGGAGGTGTTTCCCAGCGCTCCCTAACCTCTGGCGGGAAAGGGTATAATGCCAATAATTTCTTTGAAATTATCAGTTTTTTATCAGGGGCAACCCACGCTTCATTACACACGTCATTTAATTCTTCTGATTCAGGAAAAACTATAGGTAGTTTTTTCATACCCCACATAATACCCTGTTTAGTGGTACCTGTAGTATCAGCTAAATGTAACGCCTCCTTCATTGCCAAAATCATATAACGTGTGGCCCTACTGGAAAATACGGTTGATTCGTCACCGTCACCACTGGAGTCATCGCCTGTGTCTGGGTCTGTGTCGACCGACTGAGGCAAAGGGCGTTTCACAGCCCCTGACGGTGTTTGAGTCGCCTGGACAGGCACTAATTGATTGTCCGGCCGCCTCATGTCGTCAAACGACTGCTTTAGCGTGTTGACACTATCCCGTAGTTCCATAAATAAAGGCATCCATTCCGGTGTCGACTCCCTAGGGGGTGACATCCTCATATTTGGCAATTGCTCCGCCTCCACACCAATATCGTCCTCATACATGTCGACACACACGTACCGACACACAGCAGACACACAGGGAATGCTCCTAACGAAGACAGGACCCACTAGCCCTTTGGGGAGACAGAGGGAGAGTTTGCCAGCACACACCAAAAGCGCTATATATATATCAGGGATAGCCTTATAATAAGTGCTCCCTTATAGCTGCTTTGTTATATCAAATTATCGCCATAAATGTGCCCCCCCCTCTCTGTTTTACCCTGTTTCTGTAGTGCAGTGCAGGGGAGAGACTTGGGAGCCGTCCTGACCAGCGGAGCTGTGAGAGGAAATGGCGCCGTGTGCTGAGGAGATAGGCCCCGCCCCTTTTCTGGCGGGCTCGTCTCCCGCTATTTAGAGAAATCAGGCAGGGGTTAAATATCTCCATATAGCCTCTAGGGCTATATGTGAGGTATTTTTAGCCTTTATAGGTAATCATTTTGCCTCCCAGGGCGCCCCCCTCCCAGCGCCCTGCACCCTCAGTGACTGCCGTGTGAAGTGTGCTGAGAGGAAAATGGCGCACAGCTGCAGTGCTGTGCGCTACCTTTTGAAGACTGCAGGAGTCTTCAGCCGCCGATTCTGGACCTCTTCTGTCTTCAGCATCTGCAAGGGGGCCGGCGGCGTGGCTCCGGTGACCATCCAGGCTGTACCTGTGATCGTCCCTCTGGAGCTTGATGTCCAGTAGCCAAGAAGCCAATCCATCCTGCACGCAGGTGAGTTGACTCCTTCTCCCCTCAGTCCCTCGCTGCAGTGATCCTGTTGCCAGCAGGAATCACTGTAAAATAAAAAACCTAGCTAAACTTTTTCTAAGCAGCTCTTTAGGAGAGCCACCTAGATTGCACCCTTCTCGGCCGGGCACAAAAATCTAACTGGAGTCTGGAGGAGGGTCATAGGGGGAGGAGCCAGTGCACACCACCTGATCGGAAAAAGCTTTACTTTTTGTGCCCTGTCTCCTGCGGAGCCGCTATTCCCCATGGTCCTTTCAGGAACCCCAGCATCCACTAGGACGATAGAGAAAAGCAGAGATCAAAAATGTGCCCTACCTGGTGCAGTGTGTCTCAGTGCTCTCTACCTGGTGCAATGTGTCTCAGTGCTCTCTACCTGGTGCAATGTGTCTCAGTGCTCTCTACCTGGTGCAATGTGTCTCAGTGCTCTCTACCTGATGCAATGTGTCTCAGTGCTCTCTACCTGATGCAATGTGTCTCAGTGCTCTCTACCTGGTGCAATGTGTCTCAGTGCTCTCTACCTGGTGCAATGTGTCTCAGTGCTCTCTACCTGGTGCAATGTGTCTCAGTGCTCTCTACCTGGTGCAATGTGTCTCAGTGCTCTCTACCTGGTGCAATGTGTCTCAGTGCTCTCTACCTGGTGCAATGTGTCTCAGTGCTCTCTACCTGGTGCAATGTGTCTCAGTGCTCTCTACCTGGTGCAATGTGTCTCAGTGCTCTCTACCTGATGCAATGTGTCTCAGTGCTCTCTACCTGATGCAATGTGTCTCAGTGCTCTCTACCTGGTGCAATGTGTCTCAGTGCTCTCTACCTGGTGCAATGTGTCTCAGTGCTCTCTACCTGGTGCAATGTGTCTCAGTGCTCTCTACCTGGTGCAATGTGTCTCAGTGCTCTCTACCTGGTGCAATGTGTCTCAGTGCTCTCTACCTGGTGCAATGTGTCTCAGTGCTCTCTACCTGGTGCAATGTGTCTCAGTGCTCTCTACCTGGTGCAATGTTTCCCAGTGCTCTCTACCTGGTGCAATGTTTCCCAGTGCTCTCTACCTGGTGCAATGTGTATAACGTGCTCTCTACCTGGTGCAATGTGTATAACGTGCTCTCTACCTGGTGCAATGTGTATAACGGGCTCTCTACCTGGTGCAATGTGTATAACGGGCTCTCTACCTGGTGCAATGTGTATAACGTGCTCTCTACCTGGTGCAATATTTCCCAGTGCTCTCTACCTGGTGCAATGTGTATAACGTGCTCTCTACCTGGTGCAATGTGTATAGCGTGCTCTCTACCTGGTGCAATGTGTATAACGTGCTCTCTACCTGGTGCAATGTGTATAACGGGCTCTCTACCTGGTGCAATGTGTATAACGTGCTCTCTACCTGGTGCAATATTTCCCAGTGCTCTCTACCTGGTGCAATGTGTATAACGTGCTCTCTACCTGGTGCAATGTGTATAGCGTGCTCTCTACCTGGTGCAATGTGTATAACGTGCTCTCTACCTGGTGCAATGTGTATAACGTGCTCTCTACCTGGTGCAATGTGTATAACGTGCTCTCTACCTGGTGCAATGTGTATAACGTGCTCTCTACCTGGTGCAATGTGTATAACGTGTTCTCTACCTGGTGCAATGTGTATAACGTGCTCTCTACCTGGTGCAATGTGTATAACGTGCTCTCTACCTGGTGCAATGTGTATAACGTGCTCTCTACCTGGTGCAATGTGTATAACGTGCTCTCTACCTGGGGCAATGTGTATAACGTGCTCTCTACCTGGGGCAATGTGTATAACGTGCTCTCTACCTGGGGCAATGTTTCTCAGTGCGCTCTACCTGGGGCAATGTTTCTCAGTGCTCTCTACCTGGGGCAATGTTTCTCAGTGCTCTCTACCTGGGGCAATGTTTCTCAGTGCTCTCTACTTGGGGCAATGTTTCTCAGTGCTCTCTACCTGGGGCAATGTGTATAACGTGCTCTCTACCTGGTGCAATGTTTTTCAGTGCTCTCTACCTCGTGCAATGTGTATAACGTGCTCGCTACCTGGTGCAATGTTTCTCAGTGCTCTCTACCTGGTGCATTGTGTATAACGTGCTCTGCCTGGCGCAAAGTGTAGAATGTGCTCTACCTGTCGCAGCGTGTATAGGAGGTTCTTCTTGGTGCAGTGTGTATTAGCTGCACTACTGTGTGGTGTAATGTGAATTGCCACTATTATGTGGTCACGCCCCTTTCCCACGAAAAATAACGCCCCTAAATTTTTGTTGCGCGCACCTTTAGCACGTGGGAATGGGAGGACCAAGCATAATAGTATGTACCCAATTTTGCCATTCTAACTGAAAAATGTGCCCTCCCGAATGAAAAAATAAGATTTTACTCACCGGTAAATCTATTTCTCGTAGTCCGTAGTGGATGCTGGGGACTCCGTAAGGACCATGGGGAATAGACGGGCTCCGCAGGAGACTGGGCACTCTAAAGAAAGATTTAGTACTACCTGGTGTGCACTGGCTCCTCCCTCTATGCCCCTCCTCCAGACCTCAGTTAAGGAAACTGTGCCCGGAAGAGCTGACATTACAAGGAAAGGATTTTGGAATCCAGGGTAAGACTCAAACCAACCACACCAATCACACCGTATGCTTGGGACCAGAGGTATTTTGGATATGGGATTTTTCCGTATTTTGGAATAATTGCATACCATAATGAGATATCATGGTGATGGGACCCAAGTCTAAGCACAGAATGCATTTATGTTACATATACACCTTATACACACAGCCTGAAGGTCATTTTAGCCAATATTTTTTATAACTTTGTGCATTAAACAAAGTGTGTCTACATTCACACAATTCATTTATGTTTCATATACACCTTATACACACACAGTCTGAGGGTCATTTAATACAATATTTTTAATAACCTTGTGTATTAAACAAAGTTTGTGTACATTGAGACATCAAAAAACAAAGGTTTCACTATCTCACTCTCACTCAAAAAAGTCCGTATTTCAGAATATATGGATATGGGATACTCAACCTGTACGGTGCTTTCTTCGGCTGTGAGGGAACATAAGGCAAGAAATTTGACTTCCCTGCCGTAGCAGTGGAAACTAGGTCCGAGAGACCGTCCCCAAATAATTCCTCACCCTTATAAGGCAAAACCTCCATGTGTTTTTTAGAGTCGGCATCCCCTGTCCATTGCCGAGTCCATAAGACCCTTCTGGCAGAAATGGACATTGCGTTTATTCTAGAGCCCAGCAGGCAAATGTCCCTCTGGGCATCGCGCATATATAGGACAGCGTCCTTGATATGTCCCAGGGTCAGTAGAATAGTTCCCCTGTCCAGGGTATCTATCTCCTCCGAGAGATTATCAGTCCATGCTGCTACAGCACTACACATCCAGGCCGAAGCAATTGCTGGCCTCAGTAGAGTACCAGAATGTGTATAAACAGACTTCAGGATAGCTTCCTGCTTTCTATCCGCAGGATCCTTTAGGGCGGCCGTATCCTGAGACGGCAGGGCCACCCTCTTAGATAAGCATGTCAACGCCTTGTCTACCCTAGGGGAGGATTCCCAGCGTACCCTGTCCGTTGGCGGGAAAGGATACGCCATCAGTAATCTCTTGGAAATTACTACTTTCCTATCAGGGGAATCCCACGCTTTTTCACATAATTCATGTGAAGGGGGAAAAGTCACTTCTTGCTTTTTCTCCCCATACATATAAACCCTCAGGGACAGGGTTTTCCTCTGATATGTGCAATATATCCTTCATTGCTATAATCATGTAGCGGATGGCTTTAGTCATTTTAGGCTGCAACTTTGCATCATCGTCATCGACACTGGAGTCAGACTCCGTGTCGGCATCTGTGTCAACCATCTGGGATAGTGGGCGCTTGTGAGACCCTGACGGCCTCTGCATTGTAGGATCAGGAATGGGTTGAGACCCTGACTGTCCCAAGGCTACAGCTTTATCCAACCTGTTATGCAAGGAGCTTACATTATCATTTAACACCTTCCACATATCCATCCAATCAGGTGTCGGCACCGTCGGCTGCGACACCTCATTCATCTGCACATGTTCTGCCTCCACATAACCTTCCTCATCAAACATGTCGACACAGACGTACCGACACACCGCACACACACAGGGAATGCTCGGAGGACAGGACCCCACAAAGGCTTTTGGGGAGACAGAGAGAGAGTATGCCAGCACACACCCCAGCGCTATATAACCCAGGGATTACACTGTAACTTAGTGTCTACCCAGTAGCTGCTGTTTGTGATAATTTGCGCCTAAATTTATGTGCCCCCCCCCCCTCTCTCTCTTTTTACCCTTTTTGCACCTGGATACTGCAGGGGAGAGCCTGGGGAGCGTCTTTCCAGCGGAGCTGTGAAGAGAAAATGGCGCTGGTGTGCTGAGGAAGAAGGCCCCGCCCCCTCAGCGGCGGGCTTCTGTCCCGCTTCTATGTGTAAAAAAATGGCGGGGGCTCGAACATATATCCAGTGCCTGACTGGATATATGTATTTTTTTTTTTTTTGCCAAAAGGTACCTTAATTGCTGCCCAGGGCGCCCCCCCCTGCGCCCTGCACCCTACAGTGACCGGAGTGTGCGGGTGTGCTGCGGGAGCAATGGCGCACAGCTGCAGTGCTGTGCGCTACCTTAAGTGAAGACAGGAGTCTTCTGATGCCGATTTCGATGTCTTCATGCTTCTGCTGCTTCTGTACTTCTGGCTCTGCGAGGGGGACGGCGGCGCGGCTCCGGGAACGGACGATCAAGGTTGGGTACCTGTGTTCGATCCCTCTGGAGCTAATGGTGTCCAGTAGCCTAAGAAGCGCAACCTAGCCGCAGTTAGTAGGTTTGCTTCTTTCCCCTCAGTCCCACGTAGCAGAGAGTCTGTTGCCAGCAGAAGCTCACTGAAAATAAAAAACCTAAACTAAAATACTTTCTTCTTAGCAAGCTCAGGAGAGCCCACTAAAAGCACCCAGCCCTGGCCGGGCACAGATTCTAACTGGGGTCTGGAGGAGGGGCATAGAGGGAGGAGCCAGTGCACACCAGGTAGTACTAAATCTTTCTTTAGAGTGCCCAGTCTCCTGCGGAGCCCGTCTATTCCCCATGGTCCTTACGGAGTCCCCAGCATCCACTAGGACGTTAGAGAAATTATATATATATATATATATATATATATATATATATATATATATATATATATATATATATACACACACACACACACATACATATATTATATATATATATATATATATATATATATACACACACACACATATATTTCTCTATCGTCCTAAGTGGATGCTGGGGTTCCTGAAAGGACCATGGGGAATAGCGGCTCCGCAGGAGACAGGGCACAAAAAAGTAAAGCTTTACTAGGTCAGGTGGTGTGCACTGGCTCCTCCCCCTATGACCCTCCTCCAGACTCCAGTTAGATTTTGTGCCCGAACGAGAAGGGTGCAATCTAGGTGGCTCTCCTAAAGAGCTGCTTAGAGAAAGTTTAGTTTAGGTTTTTTTCTTTACAGTGAGTCCTGCTGGCAACAGGATCACTGCAACGTGGGACTTAGGGGGAAAGTAGTAAACTCACCTGCATGCAGAGTGGATTTGCTGCTTGGCTACTGGACACCATTAGCTCCAGAGGGATCGAACACAGGCCCAGCCGTGGAGTCCGGTCCCGGAGCCGCGCCGCCGACCCCCTTGCAGATGCTGAAGCGTGAAGAGGTCCGGAAACCGGCGGCTGAAGACTCCTCAGTCTTCATAAGGTAGCGCACAGCACTGCAGCTGTGCGCCATTTTCCTCTAAGCACACTTCACTGGGCAGTCACTGAGGGTGCAGAGCGCTGGGGGGGGGCGCTCTGAGAGGCAAATATAAACCTTATACAAGGCTAAAAATACCTCACATATAGCCCATAGGGGCTATATGGAGATATTTAACCCCTGCCTGACTGGAAAAATAGCGGGAGAAGAACCCGCCGAAAAAGGGGCGGGGCCTATCTCCTCAGCACACGGCGCCATTTTCTGTCACAGCTCCGCTGGTCAGAACGGCTCCCAGGTCTCTCCCCTGCACTGCACTACAGAAACAGGGTAAAACAGAGAGGGGGGGCACATTAATGGCTATATATATATATATTAAAGCAGCTATAAGGGAGCACTTAATATAAGGATATCCCTTGTATATATAGCGCTTTGTGGTGTGTGCTGGCAGACTCTCCCTCTGTCTCCCCAAAAGGGCTAGTGGGTCCTGTCTTCATTAGAGCATTCCCTGTGAGTTTGCGGTGTGTGTCGGTACGTGGTGTCGACATGTATGAGGACGATATTGGTGTGGAGGCGGAGCAATTGCCAAATATGCAGATGTCACCCCCCAGGGGGTCGACACCAGAATGGATGCCTTTATTTGTGGAATTACGTGATGGTTTATCTTCCCTTAAACAGTCAGTTGAGGACATGAGGCGGCCGGACAATCAATTAATGCCTGTACAGGCGCCTCAAACACCGTCAGGGGCTGTAAAACGCCCTTTGCCTCAGTCGGTCGACACAGACCCAGACACGGGCACTGATTCCAGTGACGACGGTAGAAATTTAAACGTATTTTCCAGTAGGGCCACACGTTATATGATTTTGGCAATGAAGGAGACGTTACATTTAGCTGATACTACAGATACCGTAAAACAGGGTATTATGTATGGTGTGAAAAAACTACAAACAGTTTTTCCTGAATCAGAAGAATTAAATGACGTGTGTGATGAAGCGTGGGTTGCTCCTGATAAAAAGTTGATAATTTCAAAAAAGTTATTGGCATTATACCCTTTCCCGCCAGAGGTTAGGGCGCGCTGGGAAACACCCCCTAAGGTGGACAAGGCGCTCACACGCTTATCCAAACAAGTGGCGTTACCCTCTCCTGAGACGGCCGCACTTAAGGATCCATCAGATAGAAAGATGGAAGTTATTCAAAAGAATATATACACACATGCAGGTGTTATACTACGACCAGCTATAGCAACTGCCTGGATGTGCAGTGCTGGAGTAGTTTGGTCAGAATCCCTGATTGAAAATATTGATACCCTAGATAGGGACAATGTTTTACTGTCGTTAGAACAAATAAAGGATGCATTTATCTATATGCGTGATGCACAGAGGGATATTTGCACACTGGCATCTCGGATGAGTGCTATGTCCATTTCAGCCAGAAGAGCCTTATGGACACGACAGTGGACAGGCGATGCGGATTCAAAACGTCACATGGAGGTTTTGCCGTATAAAGGGGAGGAGTTATTTGGAGTTGGTCTATCAGACTTGGTGGCCACGGCTACTGCCGGGAAATCCACTTTTTTACCTCAAGTCACTCCCCAACAGAGAAAGGCACCGACCTTTCAACCGCAGCCTTTTCGCTCCTACAAAAATAAGAGAGCAAAGGGCTTGTCGTACCTGCCACGAGGCAGAGGAAGAGGGAAGAGACACCAACAGGCAGCTCCTTCCCAGGAACAGAAGCCCTCCCCGGCTCCTGCAAAAACCTCAGCATGACGCTGGGGCCTCTCAAGCGGACTCGGGGACAGTGGGGGGCCGTCTCAAAAATTACAGCGCGCAGTGGGCTCACTCGCAGGTAGACCCCTGGATCCTGCAGATAATATCTCAGGGGTACAGGTTGGAATTAGAGACGGATCCTCCTCATCGTTTCCTGAAGTCTGCCTTACCAACCGTCTCTTCCGAAAGGGAGAGGGTGTTGGAAGCCATTCACAAGCTGTACGCTCAGCAGGTGATAGTCAAAGTACCCCTATTACAACAAGGAAAGGGGTATTATTCCACTCTATTTGTGGTACCGAAGCCGGATGGCTCGGTAAGGCCTATTCTAAATCTGAAGTCCTTGAACCTCTACATAAAAAAGTTCAAGTTCAAGATGGAGTCACTCAGAGCAGTGATAGCGAACCTGGAAGAAGGGGACTTTATGGTATCCTTGGACATCAAGGATGCGTATCTACACGTTCCGATTTACCCCGCACACCAGGGGTACCTCAGGTTCATTGTTCAAAACTGTCACTATCAGTTTCAGACGCTGCCGTTCGGATTGTCCACGGCGCCTCGGGTCTTTACCAAGGTAATGGCCGAGATGATGATTCTTCTTCGAAGAAAAGGCGTATTAGTTATCCCATACTTGGACGATCTCCTAATAAGGGCAAGGTCCAGAGAACAGCTGGAGACAGCTTTAGCACTATCTCAAGAGGTGCTAAGACAACACGGGTGGATTCTGAATATTCCAAAATCCCATTTAATCCCGACAACTCGTCTGCTGTTCCTAGGAATGATTCTGGACACGGTTCAGAAAAAGGTTTTCCTTCCAGAGGAAAAAGCCAAGGAGTTATCCGATCTGGTCAGGAACCTCCTAAAACCAGGAAAAGTGTCAGTACATCAATGCACAAAAGTCCTGGGAAAAATGGTGGCTTCTTACGAAGCAATTCCATTCGGCAGATTCCATGCAAGAATATTCCAAAGGGATCTGTTGGACAAATGGTCAGGGTCGCATCTGCAGATGCACCTGCGAATAACCCTGTCACCAAAGACAAGGGTGTCACTTCTGTGGTGGTTGCAGAAGGCTCACCTATTAGAAGGCCGCAGATTCGGCATTCAGGATTGGATCCTGGTGACCACGGACGCCAGCCTGAGAGGCTGGGGAGCAGTCACACAAGGAAGAAACTTCCAGGGAGTATGGACGAGTCTGGAAAAGTCTCTTCACATAAACATTCTGGAACTAAGAGCAATCTACAATGCTCTAAGCCAGGCGGAACTTCTCCTGCAAGGAAAGCCGGTGTTGATTCAGTCGGACAACATCACGGCGGTCGCCCATGTAAACAGGCAGGGCGGCACAAGAAGCAGGAGTGCAATGGCAGAAGCTGCCAAGATTCTTCGCTGGGCGGAGAATCACGTGATAGCACTGTCAGCAGTGTTCATCCCGGGCGTGGACAACTGGGAAGCAGACTTCCTCAGCAGACACGATCTTCATCCGGGAGAGTGGGGTCTACATCCAGAAGTCTTCAACATGTTAATAGACCGTTGGGAAAGACCAATTGTAGACATGATGGCGTCTCGCCTCAACAAGAAACTGGACAAATATTGCGCCAGGTCAAGAGATCCACAGGCAATAGCTGTGGACGCACTGGTAACTCCTTGGGTGTACCAGTCAGTGTATGTGTTTCCTCCTCTGCCGCTCATACCAAAGGTATTGAAGATCATACGGCAAAGAAGAGTAAGAACAATACTAGTGGTTCCGGATTGGCCGAGAAGGACTTGGTATCCGGAACTTCAAGAGATGCTCACGGACGAACCGTGGCCTCTACCTCTGAGAAGGGACCTGCTACAGCAGGGTCCCTGTCTTTTTCAAGACTTACCGCGGCTGCGTTTGACGGCATGGCGGTTGAACGCCAGATCCTAAAAGGGAAAGGCATTCCAGAAGAAGTCATTCCTACCTTGATTAAGGCACGGAAGGAAGTCACCGTGAAACATTATCACCGCATTTGGCGAAAATATGTAGCGTGGTGCGAGGATCGGAGGGTTCCGACGGAGGAATTCCAACTGGGTCGTTTCCTACATTTCCTGCAATCAGGATTATCTATGGGTCTCAAATTGGGATCCATTAAGGTTCAAATTTCGGCCCTGTCAATATTCTTCCAAAAAGAATTGGCCTCTGTCCCTGAGGTCCAGACTTTTGTCAAGGGAGTACTGCATATACAGCCTCCTGTGGTGCCTCCGGTGGCACCGTGGGATCTAAATGTAGTTTTAGATTTCCTCAAATCCCATTGGTTTGAACCATTGAAAAAGGTGGATTTGAAATATCTCACATTGAAAGTGACTATGTTACTAGCCCTGGCCTCTGCCAGGAGAGTATCTGAATTGGCGGCTTTATCTTATAAAAGTCCTTATCTAATCTTCCATTCGGATAGGGCAGAACTGCGGACTCGTCCGCATTTTCTCCCTAAAGTGGTATCAGCATTTCATCTGAACCAACCTATTGTGGTGCCTGCGGCCACTAGCGACTTGGAGGACTCCAAGTTGTTGGACGTTGTCAGAGCCTTAAAAATATACATTGCAAGGACGGCTGGAGTCAGAAAATCTGACTCGCTGTTTATATTGTATGCACCCAACAAGTTGGGCGCACCTGCTTCTAAGCAGTCGATTGCTCGTTGGATTTGTAACACAATTCAACTTGCACATTCTGTGGCAGGCCTGCCACAGCCTAAAACTGTAAAAGCCCACTCCACAAGGAAGGTGGGCTCATCTTGGGCGGCTGCCCGAGGGGTCTCGGCATTACAACTCTGCCGAGCAGCTACGTGGTCGGGGGAGAACACGTTTGTAAAATTTTACAAATTTGATACCCTGGCAAAGGAGGACCTGGAGTTCTCTCATTCGGTGCTGCAGAGTCATCCGCACTCTCCCGCCCGTTTGGGAGCTTTGGTATAATCCCCATGGTCCTTTCAGGAACCCCAGCATCCACTTAGGACGATAGAGAAAATAAGAATTTACTTACCGATAATTCTATTTCTCGGAGTCCGTAGTGGATGCTGGGCGCCCATCCCAAGTGCGGATTATCTGCAATACTTGTACATAGTTATTGTTAACTAATTCGGGTTATTGTTAAGGAGCCATCTTAAGAGGCCCTTTCTGTTGTCATACTGTTAACTGGGTTTAGATCACAAGTTGTACGGTGTGATTGGTGTGGCTGGTATGAGTCTTACCCGGGATTCAAAATGCCTCCCTTATTGTGTATGCTCGTCCGGGCACAGTACCTAACTGGAGTCTGGAGGAGGGTCATAGGGGGAGGAGCCAGTGCACACCACCTGACCTAGTAAAGCTTTACTTTTTTGTGCCCTGTCTCCTGCGGAGCCGCTATTCCCCATGGTCCTTTCAGGAACCCCAGCATCCACTACGGACTCCGAGAAATAGAATTATCGGTAAGTAAATTCTTATTATTATATATATATATATACACACATATATATATATATACATACATACATACATATACATACACATATATACATACATACATATACACACACACGCAGGTCAGCAGGTGCCGGCTCTCCCATCGGCTAATAATAACGTGCCGGGTGCCCGCATGTGAAAATTCAATAAATACGTAGGTAAGTGCGGCACTCCGGGCGACTTCAAAAAAGCAGACTTACCGACAGCAGGGGTCTAGCAACGTTTCAATGCTTTAAGCATTTTCCTCAGGCTTTCCTCAGGTAAGCCTGAGGAAAATGCTTAAAGAATTGAAACGTTGCTAGACCCCTGCTGTCTGTAAGTCTGCTTTTTTGAAGTCGCCCGGAGTGCTGCACTTGCCTACATACAATAAATAAATAAATATATATATATTATATATATATATTATATATATATATATATATATATATATATATATATATATATATATATATATAAATATAATCGAGAGAGAGAGAAATCCTCCACAAGTAATCTGAAGGTGTAACCGCTCTTTGAAACAGGTCGCATCGTGACTGTCGTGTTGCCAATACATATAAAAAATCTGATGGGGCTATACAAATGCTGAATGAAAAATTTGTTAGGTTGCTGACCACAGTTATAAAGTATGTGCAATTCACATTGTCAATTCTTCTACAAGAGCAGGTAAAGTAGTAAAGCTAGGGTTTATCATGTGACATCAAATAGGATATTTATCCGGCCGCTCGGGCCAACTGACAGCATCTGCTCATGTCCAGGCCATTTAAGTCTGAGATAAAAATACTGTAAATTGTATTACATAATATAAAATATAACAGCATAAATCTGAAGGTATATAAATTCATATAAAAGTTAAAGATCATCTCTGAATGCATTAGTAGAAATGTAGCTGATAAGTTTTTCAGAACACTTGAGTTAAATGAAAATAAATGATGCCTGAACTTTGCCCATGCAAGGATCCTGAGTTGTCAGCACATTATTAACAAATATTTAGAAAGCAGCAAAGGTTTTCATAGCATTATATACAATGTGCAAGAGGTACACATATTACATAGCAACGAAACACGATTGGGTGAAACGCGTGCACACAAATCAAATGTAATGTACACACACTTTCAAATCATGGGTACAGTCTTGTTTCAATAGGAAGTCCCTTTACATTTCTTAGATAAAACGTTTCCATATTCATTATAAATAAAATGTCAGTAACAGAACTTTAGACAATATTTAGGCGATGTATCAAGTCTTCTAAAGACTGGAAACGTGGACAAGTGGCATAGCTAGAAACTCATTGGTTGCAAAATCATTTTATAGAATCTACCTGATACTAGCTAAAAGCTAAATGGTTGCTATGCACAAATTCTCCACTTGCCCACAGCGTGTGCTGATTTAAATCAACTTGATTTAAAACAGGATTAAAAAAAAAAAATTCAAGGTGTTTCATGCATTGTTATTTCTCATACGTCCTAGAGGATGCTGGGGTCACATCAAGAACCATGGGGTATGGACGGGATCTGCAGGAGACATAGGCACTTTAAGACTTTCAAAGGGGTGTGAACTGGCTCCTCCCTCTATGCCCCTCCTCCAGACTCCAGTTTAGAATTGTGCCCAGGGAGACTGGATGCACTCTGAGGAGCTCTACTGAGTTTCTCTGAAAAGACTTATGTTAGGTTTTTTATTTTCAGGGAGAACTGCTGGCAACAGTCTCCCTGCTTCGTGGGACTTAGGGAAGAGAAGTTAGACCTACTTCTAGGGAGTTTAAAGGCTATGCTTCTTGGCTACAGGACACCATTAGCTCCTGAGGGTCTGATCGCTAGGTACGCCTAGATGCTCGTTCCCAGAGCCGGCCGTCACCCCCCTTGCAGAGCCAGAAGTCAGAAGACAGGTGAGTAGAAGAAGCAAAGAAGACTTCAGTGACGGCTTCTGAGGTACCGCACAGCGATCGTGCTGCGCACCATGCTCCCATACACAGCGGCACTGCAGGGTGCAGGGCGCGGGGGGGCGCCCTGAGCAGCATATAAACCTGTATATGACAATGGCAACAAGGGACATAGTGCCAGGGCACTGTCCTAACCCCCGCCAGTATAAAAAATAGCGGGACTGTAGCGCGCCATTACGGGGGCGGAACTTATCCCTCACAGCTCACACAGCCCAGCGCCATTTTATCTACACAGGCTGCAGAGACGCTGGTCCTTCCTCTCACTGCTGCATACGTATCAGGGTGAAAAACGGGGGGGCACAGTAAATTTGGTGCAATATATGTTGATTATAAAAGTGCTGCAAATCTGGGGCATTATTTCGTTTATTCAGAACCGTTGGTGAAGTGCTGGGTTGTGAGCTGGCAAACTCCCTCTGTCTTTCTGACAGACTTTAGGTGGGTCTGTCCCCTATATGCCCAGTGTGTCTGTGAGTAGTGAATACACGTGTGTCGGCATGTCTGAGGCGGAGTGCTCTTCCCAGGAGGAGGCTGTATTAGGGACACAAACGGCTGTGGGAGTGAACCTGTCGGCACCGCCGACTCCTGATTGGGTAAATGTATTGTTACAAGTCCAGACCCCCTCGGGGACACAAAAAAAAGATCATTTGCCCAGTTGGTAGGCACGGATGCCGACACGGACTCTGACTCCAGTGTCTACTATAGTGATACCAGATTAGATCCGAAATTAGCAAAGAGCATTCGGTACATGATTGCGGCGATAAAAGACGTATTACATATCTCGGAGGACCCTCTTGTTCCTGACAAAAGGGTCTGCATGTATAAGGGGAAGAAGCCTGAGGTAACGTTTCCTCCCTCTCGTGAACTGAACACCCTATTTGAAAAAGGTTTGGGAAAATCCTGACAAAAAGTTTCAGATTCCCAAAAGGATTCCGGTGGCGTATCAGTTTCCCTCTGTGGATAGGGAAAAGTGGGAGTCACCACCCATTGTGGACAAGGCTCTATCACGGCTGTCCAAAAAAGGTGGCTCTTCCGTCCCCCGACACGGAAGCCCTTAAAGATCCGGCGGATCGTAGGCAGCAAACTACATTGAAATCCATTTATGTCACCACAGGTACGCTTCTCAGGCCTGCCATTGCATCTGCGTCGGTGAGTAGTGCTATCGAAAAATGGGCAGATTACTTGTCATCCGATATAGATAACCTGGATAGGGATAGCGTTATCTTGACACTAGTTCATATCAGGGACGCTGCAGTATACCTAAAAGAAGCTGCAAGGGATATTGGCCTTTTGGGTGCAAAGGCAAATGCCATGGCAGTCTCAGCTAGACAAGTATTGTGGATTCATCAATGGAATGCGGATGCCGACAAAGAAAAATATGGAGTCTCTGCAGTATAAAGGTGGTGTGTTGTTTGGTGACGGCCTCGCCGATTTGGTATCTACGGCTACCGCGGGTAAGTCGTCCTTTTTACCTTATGTTCCTGCACAACAAAAGAAAAACACACCACTATCAGATGCAGTCCTTTCGACCCAATAAATACAAGAAAGGCCGAGGTTCTTCCTTTCTTGCTACTAGAGGAAGGGGGAAATGAAAAAAAGTCACCAGCAAAGGCAAGTTCCCAGGAGCAGTAGTCCTCCCCGGCTTCTGCCAAATCCACCGCATGATGCTGGGACTCCTCTGCGGGAGTCCGCACCGGTGGGGGGCGCGTCTCAAACTATTCAGTCAGTTCTGGGTTCGGTCGGCCCTGGACCCATGGGTTTTAGAAATAGTATCCCAGGGGTACAAACCAGAGTTTCAAGACGTTCCCCCTTGCCGATTTTTCAAATCGGCCTTACCAGCTTCTCTTCCGGACAAGGAGGTTGTACACGACGCAATACAAAAGTGGTGTCTAAATCAGGTCATTATCAAGGTTCCCCCGTCACAACAGGGAGAAGGATTTTCTTCGAGCCTGTTCGTGGTCCCGAAGCCAGACGGCTCGGTCAGACCAATCCTGAATATAAAATCCCTCAATTTCTACCTAAGAAAATACAAATTCAAGATGGTATCTCTCCGGATGGTGATCTCCACTCTGGAGCAAGGGGATTTTATGGTGTCGGTAGACATAAAGGATGCCTACTTGCACGTTCCCATTTATACTCCGCATCAGGCTTACCTGAGGTTTGCAGTTCAGGATTGTCATTACCAATTTCAGACGTTGTCGTTTGGTCTGTCCACGGCTCCGAGGGTTTTCACCAAGGTAATGGCGGAAATGATGGTTCTCCTGTGCAAGCAGGGAGTCACAATTATCCCGTACTTGAACGATCTCCTGATAAAGGCGAGATCCAGGGACCAGTTACTGCAGAACATTACGCTCTCCCCGACAGTTCTGCAACAACATGGTTGGCTCCTAAACTTGCCGAAATCACAGTTGGTGCCGACGACGCGACTGTCGTTTTTGGGAATGATTCTGGACACAGAATTACAGAGAGTTTTTCTTCCAGTGGAAAAAGCTCTGGAAATTCAGAAATGGTCAAACAAATTCTGAAGCCGACAAGTGTCAGTCCAAGAATAATCCTGTCTTCCAAGACCAGAATCTCACTCCTGTGGTGGCTGAACAACTCTCACCTCCTAGAGGGGCGCAGGTTCGGGATCCAGGACTGGATCCTGGTAACCACGGATGCGAGTCTCCGAGGCTGGGGGGCAGTCACACAGGGGGAAAACTTCCAGGGAAGATGGTCAAGCCAAGAAACTTGTCTACACATAAACGTTCTGGAGTAAAGGGCCATTTACAACGGCCTTCTTCAAGTGGAACATCATCTGCGCAATCTGCCCGTCCTGATTCAATCGGACAATATAACAGCAGTAGCAAAAATAAGAATTTACTCACCAGTAATTCTATTTCTCGTAGTCCGTAGTGGATGCTGGGAACTCCGTAAGGACCATGGGTAATAGACGGGCTCCGCAGGAGACTGGGCACTCTAAAAGAAAGATTAGGTACTATCTGGTGTGCACTGGCTCCTCCCTCTATGCCCCTCCTCCAGACCTCAGTTAGGGAAACTGTGCCCGGAAGAGCTGACACAACAAGGAAAGGATTTGGAATCCAGGGTAAGACTCATACCAGCCACACCAATCACACTGTACAATTTGTGATAACCATACCCAATTAACAGTATGAACAACAACTGAGCCTCATTTAACGGATGGCTCATAACAATAACCCTTTAGTTAAGCAATAACTATATACATGTGTTGCAGAGAGTCCGCACTTGGGACGGGCGCCCAGCATCCACTACGAGAAATAGAATTACCGGTGAGTAAATTCTTATTTTCTCTGACGTCCTAGTGGATGCTGGGAACTCCGTAAGGACCATGGGGATTATACCAAAGCCTCCAAACGGGCGGGAGAGTGCGGATGACTCTGCAGCACCGAATGGGCAAACACAAGGTCCTCCTCAGCCAGGGTATCAAACTTGTAGAATTTAGCAAATGTGTTTGAACCCGACCAAGTAGCAGCTCGGCAAAGCTGTAAAACCGAGACCCCTCGGGCAGCCGCCCAAGAAGAGCCCACCTTCCTCGTGGAATGGGCTTTTACTGATTTAGGATGCGGCAGTCCAGCCGCAGAATGTGCCAGCTGAATCGTACTACAGATCCAGCGAGCAATAGTCTGCTTTGAAGCAGGAGCACCCAGCTTGTTGGGTGCATGCAGGATAAATAGCGAGTCAGTTTTCCTGACTCCAGCCGTCCTGGAAACATACATTTTCAAAGCCCGGACTACGTCCAGCAACTTGGAATCCTCCAAGTCCCGAGTAGCCGCAGGCACCACAATAGGTTGGTTCAAATGAAACGCTGATACCACCTTTGGGAGAAATTGGGGACGAGTCCTCAATTCTGCCCTGTCCATATGGAAGATCAGATAAGGGCTTTTACATGACAAAGCCGCCAATTCTGACACACGCCTAGCTGAAGCTAAGGCCAACAGCATGACCACCTTCCACGTGAGATACTTTAGCTCCACGGTCTGAAGCGGCTCAAACCAGTGGGATTTCAGGAAATCCAACACAACGTTAAGATCCCAAGGTGCCACTGGAGGAACAAAAGGGGGCTGAATATGCAGCACTCCCTTAACAAACGTCTGAACTTCAGGCAGTGAAGCCAGTTCTTTTTGAAAGAAAATAGACAGGGCCGAAATCTGGACCTTTATGGACCCCAATTTTAGGCCCATAGTCACTCCTGACTGTAGGAAGTGCAGAAATCGACCCAGCTGGAATCCCTCTGTTGGGGCCTTCCTGGCCTCACACCAAGCAACATATTTCCGCCATATGCGGTGATAATGTTTTGCTGTCACATCCTTCCTAGCTTTTATCAGCGTAGGAATCACTTCATCTGGAATGCCCTTTTCCGTTAAGATCCGGCGTTCAACCGCCATGCCGTCAAACGCAGCCGCGGTTAAGTCTTGGAACAGACAGGGCCTCTGCTGTAACAGGTCCTGTCTGAGAGGCAGAGGCCATGGGTCATCTGAGATCATTTCTTGTAGTTCTGGGTACCAAGTTCTTCTTGGCCAATCCGGAACGATGAGTATTGTTCTTACTCCTCTCTTTCTTACTATCCTCAGTACCTTGGGTATGAGAGGAAGAGGAAGGGACACATAAACCGACTGGTACACCCACGGTGTCACTAGTGCGTCCACAGCTATCGCCTGAGGGTCCCTTGACCTGGCGCAATATTTTTTTAGCTTTTTGTTGAGGCGGGACGCCATCATGTCCATCTGTGGCCATTCCCAACGATTTACAATCTGTGTGAAGACTTCTGGATGAAGTCCCCACTCTCCCGGGTGGAGGTCGTGCCTGCTGAGGAAATCTGCTTCCCAGTTGTCCACTCCCGGAATGAACACTGCTGACAGTGCTAACACGTGATTCTACGCCCATCGAAGAATCCTTGTGGCTTCTGCCATCGCCATTCTGCTTCTTGTGCCGCCCTGGCGGTTTACATGGGCGACCGCCGTGATGTTGTCTGACTGAATCAGCACTGGTTGGTTTTGAAGCAGGGGCTCTGCTTGACTCAGGGCGTTGTAAATGGCCCTTAGTTCTAGTATATTTATGTGTAGTGAAGTCTCCTGACTTGACCACTGTCCTTGGAAGTTCCTTCCCTGAGTGACTGCCCCCCATCCTCGGAGGCTTGCATCCGTGGTCACCAGGACACAGTCCTGTATGCCGAATCTGCGGCCCTCGAGAAGATGAGCACTCTGCAGCCACCATAGCAGAGACACCCTGGCCCTCGGAGACAGGGTGATCAACCGATGCATCTGAAGATGCGATCCGGACCATTTGTCTAACAGATCCCACTGAAAGATCCTTGTATGGAACCTGCCGAAGGGAATTGCTTCGTAAGAAGCCACCAACTTTCCCAGGACTCGCGTGCAGTGATGCACCGACACCTGTTTTGGTTTCAGGAGGTCCCTGACCAGAGATAACAATTCCTGGGCCTTCTCCACCGGGAGAAACACCTTCTTCTGTTCTGTGTCCAGAATCATGCCCAGGAAAAGCAGACGCGTCGCAGGAATCAGCTTCGACTTTGGGATATTCAGAATCCAGCTGTGCTGTTGCAACACTTCCCGAGATAGAGCTACGCTGACTAACAACTGCTCTCTGGACCTCGCCTTTATAAGGAGATCGTCCAAGTACGGGATAATTATAACTCCCTTTTTCCGAAGGAGTATCATCATTTCGGCCATTACCTTGGTAAATACTCTCGGTGCCGTGGACAGACCAAACGGCAACGTCTGGAATTGGTAATGACAGTCCTGTACCACAAACCTGAGGTACTCCTGGTGAGGTGGGTAAATGGGGACATGCAAGTAAGCATCCTTGATGTCCAGCGACACCATAAAATCCCCCTCTTCCAGGCTTGCAATAACCGCCCTGAGCGATTCCATTTTGAACTTGAACTTCCTTATATAAGTGTTCAAGGATTTTAAATTCAGAATAGGTCTCACCGAACCGTCTGGTTTCGGTACCACAAACATTGTGGAATAGTAACCCCGTCCCTGTTGAAGGAGGGGAACCTTGATTATCACCTGCTGGAGGTACAGCTTGTGAATTGCCGCCAGTACTACCTCCCTTTCCCTGGGAGCAGCTGGCAAGGCTGATTTGAGGTAACGGCGAGGGGGAGTCGCCTCGAACTCCAGCTTGTATCCCTGAGATACAATTTGTACCGCCCAGAGATCCACCTGTGAGCGAACCCACTGGTTGCTGAAGTTTCGGAGACGCGCCCCCACCGCACCTGGCTCCGCCTGTGGAGCTCCAGCGTCATGCGGTGGACTTAGTGGAAGCGGGGGAGGATTTTTGTTCCTGGGAACTGGCTGCCTGGTGCAGCTTCTTCCCTCTACCCCTGCCTCTGGGCAGAAAGGATGCGCCTCTGACCCACTTGCCTTTCTGAGGTACTTGATAATACGGTGCTTTCTTAGGCTGTGAGGGAACCTGAGGTAAAAAAGTAGACTTCCCAGCTGTTGCTGTGGATACGAGGTCCGAGAGACTGTCCCCCAAACAATTCCTCACCCTTATAAGGCAAAACCTCCATGTGTTTTTTAGAATCAGCATCACCTGTCCACTGCAGAGTCCATAATACTCTCCTGGCAGAAATGGACATTGCATTAATTCTAGATGCCAGCAGGCAAATGTCCCTCTGTGCATCCCGCATATATAAGACGACGTCTTTTATATGTTCTATGGTTAGCAAAATAGTATCCCTGTCGAGGGAATCAATGTTGTCTGACAGGGTATCAGTCCATGCTGCTGCAGCACTACACATCCATGCTGAAGCAATAGCAGGTCTCAGTATAGTACCCTGGTGTGTATACACAGACTTAAGGATAGCTTCCTGCTTTCTATCCGCAGGCTCCGTCCTGAGACGGCAGTGCCACCTTTTTTGATAAGCGTGTGAGCGCCTTGTCCACCCTAGGGGATGTTTCCCAACGTAACCTGTCCGTTGGCGGGAAAGGGTACGCTATCAGTAACCTCTTAGAAATCACTAGTTTCTTATCAGGGGAACTCCATTCTTCTTCACACAATTCATTTAATTCATCAGATGGGGGAAAAGTCACTGGCTGCTTTTTCTCCCCAAACATAATACCCTTCTTGGTAGTAACCGGGTTAACATCAGAAATGTGCAATACATTTTTCATTGCAGTAATCATGCATCGGATGGCCTTTGTAGACTGTACATTTGTCTCATCCTCATCTACACTGGAGTCAGACTCCGTGTCGACATCTGTGTCTACCATCTGAGCTAGCGGGCGTTTATGAGCCCCTGACGGCCTCTGAGACGCCTGGGCAGGCGCGGGCTGAGATCCCGGCTGTCCCAAGGCTGCTGCGTCATCGAACCTTTTATGTAAGGAGTTGACACTGTCGGTTAAGACCTTCCACATATCCATCCAATCCGGTGTCGGCCCCGTCGGGGGCGACACCACACTTATCTGCCCCTGCTCCGCCTCCACGTAACCCTCCTCATCAAACATGTCGACACAGCCGTACCGACACACCGCACACACACAGGGAAATGCTCTGACTGAGGACAGGACCCCACAAAGTCCTTTGGGGAGACAGAGAGAGAGTATGCCAGCACACACCACAGCGCTATATAACACAGGGATTTACACTATAATGAGTGATTTTTCCCAATAGCTGCTTATTATCTTATTTGCGCCTAAATTTATGTGCCCCCCCTCTTTTTTACCCTTCTTGTATCAGGATAGTACTGCAGGGGAGAGCCTGGGGAGCGTCCTTCCAGCGGAGCTGTGAAGAGAAAATGGCGCTGGTGTGCTGAGGAAGAAAGCCCCTTCCCATCAGCGGCGGGCTTCTCCCGCGTTTTGTATAACTTAATGGCGGGATTTTTTTTTACACATATACAGTTTTCCAGACTGTATTATGTGTATTTAGTGCCAAAAGGTATTATAATTGCTGCCCAGGGCGCCGCCCCCCCCCAGCGCCCTGCACCCAACAGTGACCGGAGTGTGTGGTGTGCTGTGGGAGCAATGGCGCACAGCTGCGGTGCTGTGCGCTACCTTAATTTAGACAGGAGTCTTCAGCCGCCGTTTTCGTCTTCTCTTCTGTCTTCTGGCTCTGCAAGGGGGACGGCGGTGCGGCTCCGGGAACGGACGATCGAGGTCAGGCCCTGTGTTCGAACCCTCTGGAGCTAATGGTGTCCAGTAACCTAAGAAGCACAAGCTAGCTGCAAGCAAGTAGGTTTGCATCTCTCCCCTCAGTCCCACGTAGCAGTGAGTCTGTTGCCAGCAGATCTCACTGAAAATAAAAAAACCTAACAAATACTTTCTTTTCTAGCAAGCTCAGGAGAGCCCACTAGGAGCACCCAGCTCTGGCCGGGCACAGATTCTAACTGAGGTCTGGAGGAGGGGCATAGAGGGAGGAGCCAGTGCACACCAGATAGTACCTAATCTTTCTTTTAGAGTGCCCAGTCTCCTGCGGAGCCCGTCTATTCCCCATAGTCCTTACGGAGTTCCCAGCATCCACTAGGACGTCAGAGAAAAGCAGAGTGGCGATGGCAGAGGCCACAAAAGTTCTTAGTTGGGCAGAAAGACATACAAGCGCTCTGTCAGCGATCTTCATTCCAGGAGTGGACAACTGGGAAGCAGACTTCCTCAGCAGTCACGATCTCCATCCAGGGGAGTGGGGTCTTCATCAAGAAGTCTTCACAGAAGTGGCAAGTTGTTAGGGAATTCCTCAAATAGACATGATGGCGTCTTGTCTCAACAAGAAACTGCAGAGATATTGTTCCAGGTCGAAGGACCTTCAAGCAATAGCAGTGGACGCAATAGTAACACCATGGGTGTTTGAGTCGGTGTATGTATTCCCTCCGCTTCCTCTCATTCCAAAAGTGCTAAAGATCATAAGAAGAACAAAGGTTCAGGCGTTCCTCGTTGTTTTAGATTGGTCAAGGGGGGCTTGGTATCCAGATCTTCAGGAATTACTCATAGGAGATACCTGGCCTCTTCCTCTGTGAGAGGATCTGTTACAGCAGGGGCCGTGCATGTATCAAGACTTACCGTGGCTACATTTGACGGCTTGGCTGTTGAGCGCCGGATCCTAGCCTGAAAGGGTATCCCCTGTGAAGTCATTCCCACACTTCTTCAGGCTAGAAAAGGGGTAAGGTCTAAACATTACCACCGTATTTGGAGGAAATATGTGTCTTGGTGTGAATCCAAGAAGGCTCCTATGGAAAAGTTTCACTTAGGACGTTTTCTCCATTTTCTACAAGCAGGTGTGGATGCGGGTCTAAAGTTGGGCTCAATTAAAGTACAAATTTCAGCCTTATCGGTTTTCTTTCAAAAATGATTGGCCTCCCTTCCAGAAGTTCAGACTTTCGTGAAAGGCGTGTTGCACATCCAACCTCCCTTTGTGCCCCCAGTGGCTCCATGGGATCTTACCGTGGTGTTGCAGTTCCTTCAATCACATTGGTTTGAACCTTTGCAGAAGATAGAGTTGAAATTCGTCACTTGCAAAGTGGTCATGTTGGCCTTGGCATCCGTGAGGCGGGAGTCTGAATTAGCGGCTTTGTCTCACAAGAGCCCCCTATTTGATTTTCCATGAGGATAGAGAGGAGTTGATGACTCGTCAGCAATTTCTGCCAAAAGTGGTTTCATCAATCCACATGAACCAACCTATTGTAGTGCCAGTGGCTACTGGCGCCTTAGTGGAATCGAAGTCTCTCGATGTAGTCAGAGCTTTGAAAATTTATGTCACCAGAACGGCTCAGATTAGGAAATTGGAGGCTCTGTTTGTTCCCAACAAGATTGGGGCTCCAGCTTCCAAGCAGACTATTGCACGCTGGATCTGTAATACGATTCAGCATGCCCATTCTACGGCTGGATTACCATTACCGAATTCGGTGAAGCCCCATTCTACCAGGAAAGTGGGTTCGTCCTGGGCGGCTGCCTGGGGGTTTTCGGCATTACAACTTTCCCGAGCAGCTACTTGGTCGGGTTCAAATAACTTTGAGAAGTTTTACAAGTTTGATACCCTGGCCGAGGAAGACCTCATGTTTGGTCAATTGGTGCTGCAGAGTTGTTCGCACTCTCCCGCCCGTTCTAGAGCTTTGGTATAACCCCTTGGTTCTTGATGTGACCCCAGCATCCTCTAGGGCGTATGAGAAAATAGGATTTTAATACCTACCGGTAAATCCTTTTCTCTTAGTCCGTAGAAAATGCTGGGCGCCCATCCCAGTGCGTACTGTATCTGCAGTTATTAGTTGTGGTTACACACATGTTGTGTTACGTTTATAGTCAGCCTATTGCCGATGTTGTTCATGCCGTTGACTTGCGTTGTGTTGAATGCCATGTTGTACGGCGTGCTTGAGGTGTGAGCTGGTATGTATCTCACCTTAGTTAAAAAATAAGATTTTAAACCTATCGGTAAATCTTTCTCCTAGTCCGTAGAGGATGCTGGGGACTCCGTAAGGACCATGGGATGTAGACGGGCTCCGCAGTAGACATGGGCACTATAAAGAACTTTTAGTATGGGTGTGCACTGGCTCCTCCCTCCAATTCGGACACCCGCCTTGCAGATGCCAAAGCCAATAACATGACCACCTTCCATGTGAGAAATTTTAATTCCACTGTTTGAAAAGGTTCAAACGTGTGAGATTTCAGGAAACTTACCACCACGTTAAGGTCCCACGGTGCCACTGGGGGCACAAAGGGTGGCTGGATGTGCAGCACTCCCTTCACAAACGTCTGGACTTCTGAGAGAGAAGCCAAACGGCGGCACGGCTCCGGGACGGGTTGAATAATACCTTTTTCCCTGTTGGACCAGGGGAAACCTTGACCACCACTTGCTGTAGACACAGCTTTTGAATTGCCGCTAACACTACTTCCCTCTCCGGGGGTGAAGCTGGCAAGGCCGACTTGAAAAATCGGCGAGGGGGCACCTCTTCGAATTCCAGCTTGTAGCCTTGGGAAACAATTTCCATCACCCAAGGATCCACGCCTGAAAGAATCCAGATCTGGCTGAAAAGTCGAAGGCGCGCCCCCACTGGTGCGGACTCCCTTAGGGGAGCCCCAGCTTCATGCGGTGGATTTTGTAGAAGCCGGCGGCGCAGCTCCAGGACGAACGGTGGGGTGAGACCTGCGTTCCGACTCCTTCTGGAGCTAATGGTGTCCAGTAGCCTAAGAAGCAGAGCCTATAATTTAAGTAGGTCTGCTTCTCTCTCCTCAGTCCCACGATGCAGGGAGCCTGTTGCCAGCAGTGCTCCCTGAAAATAAAAAAACTAACAAAATTATTTTTCAGAGAAACTCTGGAGAGCTCCTCTGTAATGCACCCTATCTCCTCTGGGCACAAAATCTAACAGAGGTCTGGAGGAGGGGCATAGAGGGAGGAGCCAGTGCACACCCATACTAAAAGTTCTTTATAGTGCCCATGTCTCCTGCGGAGCACATCTATACCCCATGGTCCTTACGGAGTCCCCAGCATCCTCTAGGACGTAAGAGAAATTTAAATCCTTTTCCTCTAAATGTCCGTCTCCCTGGGCACAGTTCCTATAACTGGAGTCTGGGGGAGGGGCATAGAGGGAGGAGCCAGTTCACACCCCTTTGAAAGTCTTAAAGTGCCCATGTCTCCTGCGGATCCCGTCTATACCCCATGGTTCTTGATGTGACCCCAGCATCCTCTACGGACTAAGAGAAAATAAGAATTTACTCACCGGTAATTCTATTTCTCGTAGTCCGTAGTGGATGCTGGGAACTCCGTAAGGACCATGGGGAATAGCGGGCTCCGAAGGAGACTGGGCACTCTAAGAAAGAATTAGGACTACCTGGTGTGCACTGGCTCCTCCCTCTATGCCCCTCCTCCAGACCTCAGTTAGGGAAACTGTGCCCGGAAGAGCTGACACAATAAGGAAAGGAATTGGAATCCCGGGTAAGACTCATACCAGCCACACCAATCACACCGTACAACTCGTGATACTATACCCAGTTAACAGTATGAACAACAACTGAGCCTCTCGAATAGATGGCTCAAAACAATAACCCTTTAGTTAGGCAATAACTATATACAAGTATTGCAGACAATCCGCACTTGGGATGGGCGCCCAGCATCCACTACGGACTACGAGAAATAGAATTACCGGTGAGTAAATTCTTATTTTCTCTGACGTCCCAGTGGATGCTGGGAACTCCGTAAGGACCATGGGGATTATACCAAAGCTCCCAAACGGGCGGGAGAGTGCGGGTGACTCTGCAGCACCGAATGCGCAAACTCAAGGTCCTCCTCAGCCAGGGTATCAAACTTGTAGAATTTTGCAAACGTGTTTGAACCCGACCAAGTAGCAGCTCGGCAAAGTTGTAACGCCGAGACCCCTCGGGCAGCCGCCCAAGAATAGCCCACCTTCCTCGTGGAATGGGCTTTTACAGATTTAGGATGCGGCAGTCCAGCCGCCGAATGTGCAAGTTGAATCGTGCTACAGATCCAGCGAGCAATAGTCTGCTTTGAAGCAGGAGCACCCAGCTTGTTGGGTGCATACAGGATAAATAGCGAGTCAGTTTTTCTGACTCTAGCCGTCCTGGAAACATATTTTCAGGGCCCTGACTACGTCCAGCAACTTGGAATCCTCCAAGTCCCGAGTAGCCGCAGGCACCACAATAGGTTGGTTCACATGAAAAGCTGATACCACCTTAGGAAGGACTTGGGAACGAGTCCTCAATTCCGCCCTATCCATATGAAAAATCAGATAAGGGCTTTTACATGACAAAGCCGCCAATTCTGATACACGCCTGGCCGACGCCAAGGCCAACAGCATGACCACCTTCCACGTGAGGTACTTTATCTCCACGGTTTTAAGTGGCTCAAACCAATGCGACTTTAGGAAATCCAACACCACGTTGAGATCCCAAGGTGCCACTGGGGGCACAAAAGGGGGCTGAATATGCAGCACTCCCTTAACAAAAGTCTGAACTTCAGGCAGTGAAGCCAGTTCTTTTTGGAAGAAAATCGACAGAGCCAAAATCTGGACCTTAATGGACCCCAATTTTAGGCCCATAGTCACCCCTGACTGTAGGAAGTGCAGAAATCAACCTAGCTGAAATTCCTCCGTTGGGGCCTTCCTGGCCTCACACCAAACAACATATTTCCGCCATATGCGGTGATAATGTTTTGCGGTCACATCATTCCTAGCTTTAATCAGTGTAGGAATGACTTCCTCCGGTATGCCCTTTTCTTTTAGGATCCGGTGTTCAACCGCCATGCCGTCAAACGCAGCCGCGGTAAGTCTTGGAACAGACAGGGCCCCTGTTGCAGCAGGTCCTGTCTGAGCGGCAGAGGCCATGGGTCCTCTGAGATCATTTCTTGAAGTTCTGGGTACCAAGCTCTTCTTGGCCAATCCGGAACAATGAGTATTGTCCTCACTCCTCTTCTTACGATTCTCAGTACCTTGGGTATGAGAGGAAGAGGAGGGAACACATAGACCGACTGGAACACCCACAGTGTTACCAGGGCGTCCACAGCTATCGCCTGAGGGTCTCTTGACCTGGCGCAATACCTTTGCAGCTTTTTGTTGAGACGGGACGCCATCATGTCTACCTGTGGCAGTTCCCATCGGTTTGTAATCTGAATGAAAACTTCTTGATGGAAGTCCCCACTCTCCCGGGTGGAGGTCGTGCCTGCTGAGGAAGTCTGCTTCCCAGTTGTCCACTCCCGGAATGAACACTGCTGACAGTGCTTGTACGTGATTCTCCGCCCACCGAAGAATCCTGGTGGCTTCCGTCATCGCGACTCTGCTTCTTGTGCCGCCCTGGCGGTTTACATGAGCCACCGCGGTGATGTTGTCTGACTGAATCAGCACCGGTTGGTTGCGAAGCAGGGGCTCCGCATGACTCAGGGCGTTGAATATGTCCCTTAGTTCCAGGATGTTTATGTGCAGACAAGTTTCCTGACTTGACCACAACCCTTGGAAGTTTCTTCCCTGAGTGACTGCCCCCCACCCTCGGAGGCTCGCATCCGTGGTCACCAGGACCCAGTCCTGTATGCCGAACCTGCGGCCCTCGAGAAGGTGAGCACTCTGTAGCCACCACAGAAGAGACACCCTGGCCCTGGGGGACAAGGTGATCAATCGTTGCATCTGAAGATGCGATCCGGACCACTTGTCCAACAGATCCCATTGAAAGATCCTCGCATAGAACCTGCCGAAGGGAATGGCTTCGTACGATGCCACCATCTTTCCCAGGACTCGCGTGCAGTGATGCACCGATACCTGTTTTGGTTTTAAGAGGTCTCTGACAAGAGTCACAAGCTCTTGAGCCTTCTCCGTCGGGAGAAACACCTTCTTCTGGTCTCCAGAATCATGCCCAGAAAGGGCAGACGCGTCGTAGGAATCAGCTGCGACTTTGGGATATTCAGAATCCAGCCATGCTGTTGCAACACTTCCTGTGAGTGCGCTACGCTGATTTGCAACTGCTCCCTCGACCTCGCCTTTATGAGGAGATCGTCCAAGTATGGGATAACTGTGACTCCTTGCTTTCTCAGGATCACCATCATTTCTGCCATTACCTTGGTAAATATTATCGGTGCCGTGGACAGACCAAACGGCAACGTCTGGAATTGGTAATGACAGTCCTCTGTACCACAAATCTGAGGTACTCCTGATGAGGCGGATAAATGGGGACATGCAAGTAAGCATCCTTGATGTCCAGAGACACCATAAAATCCCCCTCTTCCAGGCTTGCAATGACCGCTCTGAGCGATTCCATTTTGAACTTGAATCTTTTCAGATAAATGTTCAGGGACTTTAAATTTAATATAGGTTTGACCGAACCGACCGGTTTCGGTACCACAAACATTGTGGAATAGTATCCCTTTCCCTGTTGAGGAAGGGGAACCTTTACCACCACCTGCTGGAGAAATAGCTTTGGAATTGCCGCTACCACTACTTCCCTTTCTATGGGGGAAGCTGGCAGGGCCGATTTTAGGTAACGTTGAGGGGGCATCACCTCGAATTCCAGCTTGTATCCCTGAGACACAATCTGTATAGCCCAGGGATCCACCTGTGAGCGAACCCACTGGTGACTGAAATGTCGGAGACGCGCCCCCACCGCTCCTGGCTCCACCCGTGGAGCCCCAGCGTCATGCGGTGGATTTAGTGGAAGCCGGGGAGGACTTCTGTTCCTGGGAACTAGCTGTAAGGTGTAGCCTTTTTTCCTCTACCCCTGCCTCTAGCAAGAAAGGAAGCACCTCTTACCTTCTTGCTTCTTTGTGCGCGAAAGGACTGCATTTGGTAATACGGTGCTTTCTTCAGTTGTGAGGGAATATATGGCAAAAAGTTTGACTTCCCAGCAGTAGCTGTGGAAACCAGGTCTGAGAGACCGTCCCCAAACAATTCCACACCCTTGTAAGGTAACACCTCCATGTGTTTTTTTGGTGTCGGCATCACCTGTCCACTGCCGAGTCCACAGGACCCTCCTGGCAGAAATTGACATTGCATTAATTCTAGAGCCCAGTAGGCAAATGTCCCTCTGGGCATCCCTCATATATAGGACAGTGTCTTTTATATGCCCCAGGGTCAGGATAATGGTATCCCTGTCTAAGGTATCCATTTCATCAGACAGATTATCTGTCCACGCTGCTACAGCACTACACATCCACGCCGACGCAATTGCCGGCCTCAGTCGAGTCCCTGAATGTGTATAAACAGATTTCAGGATACTTTCCTGCTTTCTATCTGCAGGATCCTTTAGGGTGGCCGTATCCTGCGACGGCAGGGCCACCTTCTTAGATAAGCGTGTCAAAGCTTTATCTACCCTAGGAAATGATTCCCAGCGCACCCTGTCCTCTGGCGGGAAAGGGTACGCCATAATTAACCTTTTGTAAATCAGGACTTTCTTGTCTGGGGAATCCCACGCTCTTTCACATAACTCATTTAACTCATGTGAAGGGGGAAAAGTCACCTCTTGCTTTTTCTCCCCATACATATAAACCCTCTTGTCAGGGACAGGGTTTAACTCTGGTGTGTGTAAAATATCCTTCATCGCTATAATCATGTAACGTATAGCTTTTGACATTTTTGGTTGCAATTTTGCATCATCGTCGTCGACACTGGAGTCAGAATCCGTGTCGATATCTGTGTCAACCATTTTGGATAGTGGGCGCTTTTGAGACCCTGTGGGCCTCTGCACTGTACGATCAGGCATGGGTTGAGACCCTGACTGGCCAGAGGCATCAGCTTTATCCAACCTTTTATGTAAGGAGTTTACATTATCATTTAACACCTTCCACATATCCATCCAATCAGGTGTCGGCACCGTCGGCGGCGACACGTCAGTCAACTGCACTTGCTCCGCCTCCACATAGCCCTCCTCGTTAAACATGTCGACACACGCGTACAGACACACCACACACACAGGGGAAGCTCTAAATGAGGACAGGACCCCCACAAGGCCTTTTGGAGAGACAGAGAGAGAGTATGCCAGCACACACCCCAGCGCTATATAACCCAGGGATTACACAGTAACTTAGTGTTTACCCAGTAGCTGCTGTATTATGATCAATGCGCCTAAATTTATGTGCCCCCCCTCTCTTTTTTACCCTTCTACCGATATTCTGCAGGGGAGAGCCTGGGGAGCTTCCTCTCAGCGGAGCTGTGTAAGGAAAATGGCGCTGGTGAGTGCTGAGGACGAAGGCCCCGCCTCCTCAGCGGCGGGCTTCTGTCCCGCGATTTCTTGTAAAATAAATGGCGGGGGCTCATACATATAACAGTGTGCCACTGTTTATATGCAGCATTCGCCAGGAGGTAACAATTGCTGCCCAGGGCGCCCCCCCCTGCGCCCTGCACCCTACAGTGACCGGAGTGTGTGGGTTAGTGTGGGCGCAATGGCGCACAGCTGCAGTGCGCTACCACATGTGAAGACAGGAGTCTTCTGCCGCCGATTTCGATGTCTTCTCCGCTTCTGCCGGCTTCTGTCTTCTGGCTCTGCGAGGGGGACGGCGGCGCGGCTCCGGGAACGGACGACAAGGTCAGGTCCTGTGTTCGATCCCTCTGGAGCTAATGGTGTCCAGTAGCCTAAGAAGCGCAACCTAGCTGCAGTGAGTAGGTTTGCTTCTCTCCCCTCAGTCCCACGTAGCAGAGAGTCTGTTGCCAGCAGAAGCTCTCTGAAAATAAAAAACCTAATAAAATACTTTCTTTACTAGAAGCTCAGGAGAGCCCACTAGGAGCACCCAGCTCTGGCCGGGCACAGATTCTAACTGAGGTCTGGAGGAGGGGCATAGAGGGAGGAGCCAGTGCACACCAGATAGTACTAAATATTTCTTTAGAGTGCCCGGTCTCCTGCGGAGCCCGCTATTCCCCATGGTCCTTACGGAGACCCCAGCATCCACTAGGACGTCAGAGAAAAATCCAATGTAAAAAAAATGTAAATAACAAAATCTGATTTAAATTAAAAATTAAATTAAATCTGATTTAATTGGGCACGATTCAATTTGATTACAGTCGAACAGCGCTGAGAAATAGCTCACGGGGCTATTCGATACAGCTCCCTGTGACACCCAAAGACGGGATTTCTTATCGCATCCACGGAGGGGTGCGAGCAGAAATCCGATAAAAGTGCCAGTGCAATCTGATTTCTACCCTTCGCGCGCTGGAAACAGCGTCGCACCAGGCACTTAAGTCGGAAAACGCTGGTTCTCCCGACAAAACACCCAGTTTAGTACTGGAGAACGGGCATTCTCCGACCTACCACTGCGCTGTATTGAATAGCCCTGAGAGCTAATTCCCGATGCTATTCACCCGGCCTCAAATTGAATCGTGCCCATTGATTATTTTAATTATTTTATTTAAATCATGATTTTTTTTCACACTCTACTTGCTCACTCTTTTGGAGGTGTTATACATCACCCCTTATTCACTCATATAGGTGAACATGAAGGATACAAATCTATAGGGTTGCAATGTAACAAGCAGTAAAAAGTTTGGAGAAGCGGACCGGAGGAGACATTGCCCCTAGCAACGAATCAGCTGCTATCATTTTTATAAGAATGTACTTGATTAAATGCTACCCTAAAGCGGATTGATTGCTATGGGCAACTTTGCTACTCCTTTCACCGTTTGATACATCAACCCCCATATCCCTTACCACGTAATCAAGGGGTTGTTTTGCCATTAAACCCAACACAACTACCAGCAGGTTACCCACACTACATAGGTATTACATTCACAATACACAGATAGATTCCCACCGTGACCCTAACCCAGAACCTCAAAGTTGTGAGGCAACAAATGCTAACCACTGTGCACCCATAAACCGATAACTAATCATACTTATATAAATATTACAAACAAAAGCTCTCGAGGGTGTACACTTTAAAGATTTACAACTCCATTATATAGTCTATCAATCTGAATTTAATAGTTGTATTGCAACCTGCAGCTACCATATAAATCAATGGGAGCAATTCAATTGCTTGTGCTGCTGCCCATCACTTATTGCAGATGTCACACCCAAAATGCATGGTATGTGCAACATAATGGGGTCGATTCTATTCGGCAACTAATGAATAGCGCCGGGAATTAGCTCCCGACGCTATTCAATTCAGCAACTAATTACCTGCAATTGTCGGGAATTCTTCTCTCATCCCCGGGGGATGAGAAGAGAAACCCGACAAAAGTGCTGCCTCGCGCCGGGGAGTTAAGTCGGAGAATGCCCGTTCTCCCGACAATTCAACCTGTTTTGTCGGCGAGAACGGGCCATCGCCGACGTAACTAGTTGCTGAATTGAATAGCGTCGGGAGCCAATTCCCGGCGGTATTCATTAGTTGCCGAATAGAATCGACCCCAATGCAGCTTCTTTCATCTACAATGGACAGTAAAGGAGCCCACACTGGGCCCATTTCTGCTCACCCCTCAGGAGGGTGAGAGTTGGAATCTGCAATAAGTGATTAGCGCCCTCAGCACTCGCTCTCAGAGACAACTACTGAATAAATCCAGTCACTATAGACAAAGCTGCGGCTGCAAAAAAGCAACTGAATTCCGCCATTCAAGAGGGAAAGAAATTAATGTATGGTATATAGTGAGCAGCCCATAACATATTGCATGTTTTTTACGGACCGTACAGCTGCATGCATTAGCAGTCACATGGTACCACACATTCCGTAGCGACTGACATACTTGTACAGATCCGACATACATGAAACCGGTAAACATCTACATGAGTACTGCGCAGAATAATAAATGCATGGATGCAGTTAACAAAACAAATTTCATATATTAAGAGAGAAAAGAAAATGAGCATGACATACAGCAGGGTCAGACAAGAGAATCATCACAGACCATCATAGTGTAATAGCACCTGAGCAAGCACCGATCACAGTATAAAAACACACAGGAACCATCACATTGGTTTGTTCAAACATGTGACCCAGAAGCAGCTCTGGTGCTCATATGCTAATCACACATATATTTCAAACTACTATATACACGTGAAGAAAACACTGTGTATAAAAGGTTGTACAGGTTGAGTATCCTTATCCAAAATGCTTGGGACCAGAGGTATTTTGGATATCGGATTTCTCTGTATTTTGGAATAATTGCATACTATAATCATGGTGATGGGACCTAAATCTAAGCACAGAATGCATTTATGTTACATATACACACAGCCCGAAGGTCATTTTAGCCAATATTTTTTGTAACTTTGTGCATTAAACAAAGTGTGTCTACATTCACACAATTCATTTATGTTTCATATACACCTTATACACACAGCATGAAGGTCATTTAATACAATATTTTTAATAACTTTGTGTATTAAACAATGTTTGTGTACATTGAGCCATCAGAAAACAAAGGTTTCACTATCTCAGTCTCACTCAAAAAAGTCAGTATTTCGGAATATTTGGATATGGGATACTCAACCTGTATTCCTAAAAACAAAGTTTAACCAATGTAAAAAAAAAACATCACAGGATTGGCTGCAATACATGCTGTGCGACTGCAAATTATCACTGCAGGTAATGGGCAATTGTACAAAGAACAATGCCAGATAACCCTATGCAATTAGAAATCCACCACAGACATCACTAACAAACCATGGTGAAACCAGATGTCATCTTGTGTGGGGCACAAATGCTAAATACTGTAAGCTCACCTCTCAGGTCAAGCATAGGATTTACCAGCATGCAGAGACTATCATATACAACCTACACTGTGAGAAGCGCCAGGCCAAACGTCCAGCTGAATAACACATTGAATAGAATACTACTACCTTGGTATATGCACTAGTACATGGATATGTAGCCAAAGCCCTGCTCAACAAATGAAAAATTTAAAAACAAACATCTGGAAGATGTTATTTAGCAATATTGGGTCTTCAGGGCCAAAAGCAAATCATCTAGCAGACACTGTCAATGACAACACACTGGGGCCGATACAAATGTTTTTTGCGCGACCGCCAATAGGGGGCACCCGACGGCAGCATTTCAATTGTTCTGTCTGTCGGGCGCCCTGCAGCTCACATTTTTTCTCGCAGACTTCTGAAGTGCGAGAAAATGTGTTAAAACTAAGCACTTTGGGCGTCCAAATGGAAGTTTGAATGCCCAAACCAGAAAATTCAGACGGCTTTAGCAGTTTTGGGTGGCTAAACCTGGTATGTTTGGGCACGGCATGCGCGATATCCATGGACTCTCACAAAACACAACTGAATTATGATAATTGTTTGGGTGTCTACAAAGCACTGATTAGATGGGATCGCCTCAATGGAACAGGTTTTCTCCCCTTGTTTTTGCTTATGAAGGACGAGAAAAAAGAAAAGAAAAAAAAAAAAGAAGGACAAAGGGCTCTTTACGAAATGGCCAATATTGCGCAAGACTCCTTCGAAGCCTCAAACTTCATTAAATCTGTCTCTAGGTATACTCACGGAATCAGGCTGCAAAATGTATTGGTTTTGCATGGTAACTATAAATATAGGTCTAGAAACATGGAAGATATTTAGGTATTTCAAACAAAAAACTTAAATTGTTGGCCACATGGAAGACTCCTTATAATACATTTCTTGTACTCACAGGCAGATTAAGTTTGATTACATCCACAGGTTGCTGAAACGGCCAAGCGAACTGGTGCTTCCATAGTGTCTTCAGCACGGTTTTCAATAAGTACTGTAATTGGTTGGTCTGTCGCTTAGATTGGCCTGGTCTTGTAGTTTCTGGAGGAGGAGGGTTAAGTAACTGAGGAACCGGCGGCTGATGTGGAAGAGGTGCTGGCTGTGGGGCCCCAGACATCGGAGCCCCTTCAACTCCGTCACCCATTCCAGAAGTGGCCCTCAGACGTGTACCAAGCCCAGTCTCGGCTGACATGGTAGAGCTCCCATCGCATGCAGGCCAGTCGACCTGTGGAGAGAAAGCATGTAACAATGGTTTTACATCGGTGTTGATAAAGTTTCAATAATACACTTTCATTAATAAACGGCATTGAGATTTTCAGTACAGTTGGCCATTATAAGAGATTCTGCTAGCCCCATCTAGCTAGCAGTTGGCTATGGCACTGTCTAGATAAGCCTAAAATAATTCCGTTTATACATTTTTTGGAAAAAATAAAAAAAAATCACACTGCAACACATCTTACCACGCACAGTAATGAGGTGTACATCACAAAAAGCAGAATAATAGAAGCATTCATATGACTATTACACAGCTAATCTTATGAAGTGTGTCAGGAAACACTAATAACAAATAAAAAAAAAGACAAATTTTGCCAATGGCATACCAAAGTAACTGGTTCATGTTAACAAACCATCTCCACAATGCAATTGTGTAAGACTGTAATGTAAAGACTTACATAAACCTCATTACTTATTTTGCTTGATTTGGAAAACAGTAAAATCTCAGACCAGCAACATGCAAAATGCGTTCTTCCCTTAGGTGCTGTGTAAGACAGACACAATAGAAAACCACAAAGAATCTGATGATATATCGGAGGACTTGCATTTTGCTTCAATTTCCAAACACAGCCTGCAGAGTTATCCGACTGCATGACAGCAGCTCTATGTCCATGTATATATGATTCCATACCCCACAGCCAGAGAGCCTGGTTCCCAGCATTATCTACATGACATCATCAGTAATGATACAGCAGCAATTCCTGTACCTGGCTGCAGGACACCTCTATGGCTGCTAGCAGGGGGAAGGCAGGCTGTGCATACTGGGGGCACACACAGCGGTACACAGGGGGCACAGCCTCTGTGTGTGAGGGGACAGAGAGCCCATCGCCATGCCACACAGCGCCCTCCCCTCCCCAGCCCTGAGCGGGGCCAATCTCCGGGTGCCCGGGGCACGGCCGCAGCGTCCCTCCTCACACCCCGCACCCGAGCATACAGGCATACACCCCACCACCACCCTCCGGCCTCCTCTCCCAGAAAATGGCGCCGGCACGGGCTGCTCTGCAGGCCCCGGACTCCACCTCCCAGGTGTATCCCCCCTGTAGGCACACGGACACACAGCGCTACACGCTGCCGTGATAACAGACCTCCACATACCCGAAGCTCGACACCAGCGACCGCCTCACCGTCCGATACAGGCCCGCCAAGGAGAACCGGCGTTACGGAAACTGCGCAAAGCCGCCAGCCACCGAATTCACTGCAAGCGTAAATCCCATATTCACGACGCGTACGCTGGGGAAAGAACGTAAGGCTTCCGCTGCTATGCGTGCGCCAATTGCGTAACTAGGACTTAAGATACGACAGGAACGTGACGGAACAGGAAGGTCCCCGTGAGATAGGCGAGCGGTGTAAAAGTTGTGTCACGCTGGCGGCGTAAAATGCCCAATTCACGACCGCGTACGACTAGTCGCGGATATGACGTCATGCGCAGCAGGAGCGTGGTGATGCAATCACATGTAACTGTGGGCACCGCAGCTACGCAACCGGAGTAGCTACTGTAAGCAGACAGCGTAACCCCACACAGACCTCAACGATAACACTGCAACTAGTCACATTGCTTTGTACACATTAATAAGGCCATGCAGAGATACACGGCTCCAATACATTGTATTCAAGCTCATATTGTTTGTAATATACAGATGTAGCCATGCTCATCTTTGCTGCGATGCGGCATGCTGCAACAATGCTTGCTGCATGGTATGCCAGGTTGCAACTATTCCAGGCTGCAACTGTGCCATTAATTCCTAATGGAATTAATGGAGCTTTCACCGGCTGCGATTAGTTACAGACTGGCCTGCCAATGCTGCATCGAAGCAAGATGAGCATGGCTACATATGTACAAACAAATGAAACATAAGAAAGTATGTGTGTCTTAGGACATGACACAAGTAGAACAAGTTTCAAACCTTGAAAAGCAACACAATAGCAATGTCTGCGTACAAAACATGGAGAATATGACAGGACTTAGCTTACAAAGACAGGTCAGACGTCAAGACACAAAAATGAAATGATGAAACAAGAAAATACAAATCAGCTGCGCCAACACACACACACGAGCCTCAAACCCCACTGTCCAAGCAGCGCTGCACAAGAGATGAACACGTTAGCTGTAATTTTGTACTGTGTGTTGTGCTGTGGAGAAGCCACACAACGATGAACATATTTGCCAGATGCAGCCAAATGCCACAGTCCAAACCGACATAAACAAAAAGACAACAAAACCAGATGGGATACATTTTACCATGTGCCCATAAACCAGCAGGTGTGGCTGCTATGCGTATGCGAGTTCATGATCAGCTACTGACCTAGGTTGCACGACCTAACGTGCAGAATGGACATCTCTGCCCAAGCAGACCACCTACAGTATGTGGCAACAAAATAAGAAACCGCCTGTTCGGAGCTCAGTCTGAGGTTATGCATGGCCAGTTTCAAAAATGGCCAGACAGGCAATCCACCCCTGTTCCCAGAATCAATGCTCCATTTGGCCACATTAAAAAAAAAAAAAAAAAAAAAACTGTACGAATCCTATAAAAGTACCATGTGGCTGGCTGATCATCGCACTGCAGACTGCACTCACCAGAGCCTCTGACCAGATACCGACAGGCAGTGCGGTTTCTTTTTTCTCCAATTTGGTCTACAACCACTAAACCCACATTAGATCTGAAGGGCTTCCAGGCATGTTCTTTAGTTGACATGTACAAATATTCTAATGTCCTTGCCTCTGGTGAATGCACAGCGCTCTGACTAGCTTTGGGGGACGGAGTGATCAAATTAAGCAATCATCTGGTTAAAGTATGAAGGGCAGAGCCGGCCTTAGGTATAGGCAAACTAGGCAAATGCCTAGGGCATTTGGTATGCTTAGGGGCACCAGCAGTTTCTGCTGATTAAAATGATATGCGGCATGCCTATATTCTGTGTGTGACTGCTGATCTATCTGCATGCGAAATGCTACGTTGCAGTGTATTCCTGGAAATCACTATAATGTAACATTTCGTATGCAAATACAGCCGCAGTCGCACACAGAATATAGGCATGCCACATATCATTTTTATCAGCAGAAGCTGCTTGTGCATCCTAGCCACATAGTAATGCAAATAAGATGCATTTTCATAAACAAAAGGCGCCCAACGTTAGCAGAGCTGCCAGCTGACTCACGCCAGGCATCTCCTTCAGAACTAGCGGCGGTGCTAGGGGGCACCAGCCAAAATCTTGCCTAGGGCATCATATTGGTTAGGGCCGGCTCTGATTGAAGGGTACAGTGTTATTACATCTTAATAAGTACATAGACCTATAATTGTTCATAACTTGCAGATAGGCGTAGCTTAGATTTGATATTAAATATAAGTGTAGGTGTGTGAATAATAGATCTTGCCTGACAATAAGCCTGCTTTACGCTGTGGTAAGCAGCGATGGTGCAATATATTAAGCCGGGTACACACCCAGCGACCTCCACTAGTTAGTAATCAGCGCAATATCACTGATTGCTAATTAGGGGGGAATCGCCAAGTGTATACACACACTGAACGATATTGTTCCGTGACGTTCTCCCCTGCACTTTCTGAACATGCAGCTCAACGATATAGTTAAAGATGAGCTGCATGTTCGGCAGATAATGCCTGAACAACCCGCAGGTGCCATGTGCACCCATAATACCTTGTTTTTCTTTGTATAATTTATGACCATTTAGGCTTGGTGTAGCACCACTAGGAATTTACTCCGATATTTCTTTAAATATTATATCTTAACAAATATAAAACAAAGGAGTACTTTGTCTTATGCAACCAATTTTTCCTTTTTCCCCCCAGCTTTTGGGTGGCTTCATTTTACCGCTAATCGGACTATGGGGTCGATTCAATTGAACACAAATTGAATAGTGCCGGGAAGGAGGTCTCGGCGCTATTCAATTCAGCACGCTGCTTTGTCAAAGACTGCCCGTATTGGCACCTTAAAACAGGATGTTTAGGTGTGGGAACGGACATTCTCCCAACATAAGTGCCCCGCTGCGATGCTGTTTGTGCCGGCATTAGGGGGCACAAAACAGCATCGCGCCACTAGTTTTGTTTAATTTCTGCTCGCACCCCCAGGACGAGTGCAAGCAGATATCCACTAATCAGACTAAACAGCCCGTTGAATTGAATAGTGCCAGGACCTCCTTCCCAGCGCTTTTCAATTCGCGTTTAACAGAATGGACCCCAATGAAAGATGTAAAGAAGATTGTTTTTCAGTAGCGTTGGTTCACCTCCAATAAGCCTACTTGAGAAACATTTTATAGTGTAAACATAACTTAGAGCAGTGGTTCCCAAACTGGGTGTCGCAGGTTGGTAGCCCAGGAGCAAATTACATTATTTATGGTCAATGCGATAATCAAAACCAGCACTGGTGGCTGCCAATCGAATATGTGGAAAAACAAGTGCAACGCTGTCCATCACCACATAACTGACCGTAAGGGGGAAAGCTGAGCACAACCTTTAATGTAATCATTTCTTTCCGAATATCTCAATAACAAACTTTTAGCAAAAGGATGCAAAACATATGCCGATACTATAGAGCACTGTGATTCAACATAGTCTGGGAACCACTGGTTTAGAGCATATTAATGAATATTACAATTTACTAAATAAACTTGTTTTAAGCCTAGTTTCAGTCAGAAACAGAAATGTAAAAATGAAAGTGTCTACATGCACATGAGGAAAATAATTTACATCAAAAGTTCTAGCATTCCGACTACAGTGCTGTTACATCCTAAACAGATACTGTACTGATCACATAATGTACATGACTTTTATAAAGTGCATACCCACGCAAAAAGCCCGCACTTTAGGAACCAATACTAATGCCACCACAAACTACAGTATTCAGACAATCAGAAACAAAGCCAGCTCAATTATGTCTAATCCGCAACATGCGATGAGTCTTTGGGGTCGATTCATTTCGGCAACTTATGAATAGCGCCGGGAACCAGCTCCCGACGCTATTCAAAATGCATACAAAGAAAGAAAGGGCACACATTAGCACTGCATTGAAAAAAAAAAATATATATAAATAATAATAATAATAATAATAATAATAATAATAATAATAATAATATATATATATATATATATATATATTAGTGTTCACTCTAGGCTGTTTTAGCAGGGCGCCGCGCCCTGCCCGTTTCTTAGCAGGCAAAACCCGCCCTGCCCCTTTTGCGGCGCCCTGCTAGAACAGCCGCCCGCTTCCTGCCCTCCCGGCGTGTATAGATGCCGTGTGCATGCGCGCGGCATCCATTCACGCATTGTGAGAGGGCTGGGGGAAGCCCAGCAAGCACCGACGGAGGTGCTGGTCACGCCCCCAACAGTGACGTCGCCGGCCACAGACGCTCTCTATAGTAGCGTCTGTGGGCCGCACCGCCCCCTAAAATGACGTAGGCGTGGGCACGCCCCCTAATTTGCGTGGCCGCGCGCACATGTGCCCCCGGAGTCCGGCGCCCTGCCCCTTTTCACTCCTAGAGTGAATATATGAATATATATATATATATATATATATATATATATATATATATATACACATACATACACACATACATAATATATATATATACATACATACACACACACTGGGATTTATGTGCAAACTTTGTCCATGGAACAGTCCTGGGAAAATCATCATTGCAATAGTGGTATTTACCAACTTTGTGGTGAGATGGATGACCTCTTATGGCTCGATTGTGGACCTAGAAATAGTCCTACTGTAAATTCCGGTCTTTGTTCTTGGATATAGATCGCAATAGTAATCCCACTTGTGGACATCTAGGCTTGCCCCCTGGTATAGTCTAATGAATAGCAGTACCCAGCTCCTTCACCAACGCGTTTCGCTGTGAACCACAGCTTTCTCAAGGTCAGATCACAAGATATCATCTAGTGTTCACTCTAGAAATTCTAGAAAGCAAGGCGCTGGACTGCAGGGGCATATATGTGTGCGTTGGCTGAAAATGGGGCGTGGCCATGCAAAATAGGGGCGTGGTCATGTAACGTCACTGAAGTGGGCAGCGCGGCCCACAGATGTTACTACAGGGGCGCGTGGGCGGCCAGCGGCGTCATTGTTGGGGGCTGGGCTTCCCCCTAGCTCTCTCCCATAGCATGAATGGATGCCGTGCGCATGCACACGGCATCTTTACACGCTGGGAGGGCAGGAAGCGGACGGCTGTTTTAGCAGGGCGCAGCAGAAAAGGCAGGGCGGATTTTGCCCTTAAAAAAATTGGGCAGGCGCGGCGCCCTGCTAAAACAGCCTAGCGTGAACACTAGTCATCCATCTCACCACAAAGTTGGTAAATATATATATTTTTTCAATTCAGTGCTAGTGTGTGCCCTCTCTCTTTTTTTATGCATTTTGCTCAATTTTATATTTCATTGCAACGGTAATTTTGTGTATATGAATAAATGTAATATATTTTATCACATCCAGCTTTTTAGCGCTGTTTATATCTTTTCTACAGTATTAAATTGGGACTGAATAGCCCTTTACTCAGCCGCTCACAGTGAAATCAACTCAATTTCAGCGCCAGGCCTATTACTTTGGTAATTTATATTGACAAGGGTATTTTTATTCAATTACAATGCTTTTTGTCTTTTCTTTGGTTGGGTGGGTAAGCAGTGGATAGGGCTATAGTTTAATTGCCCTTTTTTTTCTCTAAGTTCATATAAAAAGGAACAATATGGGGCGAGATTCAATTGCTATAGCGGGTCACCGCACCCATCGCCAGCTATTCAAATTTTGCTGCCAACGGGCACGAGAATTTAATTTCAGCTTGCTGCCCCCGGGGGTGGTTAGCTGAAATGCGCAAAAGGTGACCCAGTGTTTGCAAATACACGCTATAGCGCGTATTTTACCCAGATCTGAGGGCGGGGACTCACTTTTCAAAAAATGTGAGGGTCCCCGGGGAGGCGCTCCGCTGCAGCCAATTCCTGGTTGTAAATTGACAGCGCTTCCTGCCTGTAAAGAGCGGAGGTGGAGCCTTACCACTGCCAGTCCTCTGGCGGTGCCCCCTCCTGATCAGATGCAGTGGCTTCACATAGGGGTCGGGCAGAGAGAGAAGACGGCTGGCTCTGCGGCTGCTGTACGCTGTGCTGCGAGTGAGAGGTGAGCGCTGGTTGTAAGTGCTGTGAGGAAGGGTGAGCAGCCTAGGAGCGGGTGCTTTCCTTGTAGCCCGACCTCAGTGGTTGTTTGTTACAGCCATCCACTACTAGTGGATGTGATCTATAGTAGGAAGTTTGAAGCACCCTAATCCAGCCCATTAGATGTATCTGATGGTACCTGTGAATGCATGCTATACATCCCATGCGATATGTAGGCGCTTGACATATCCTATGTGATGTACAGCATGCTCCAAATAGTCACACTGTACCAAATCGTTTGGAATCGTATGTAAACACTCCCGGGAGAATTCAAGGGAAATCGCCCCGACATCAGCCTCTAGACACATCGTTCTAGTGTATGGGGCCCTTTACTGTAGTCACCGGCATCCCAGTCTCAGCACTGCCGACAAGGGTGCAGAGAGTACCCTAACCTCTTTCCCCTACCCCTAACTCTTCCACTCACAGCCTCCTCCTCCCAGTAGTTCTTAAACCTAACCCTCCCTTACCCACAGCCTAATCCCAACTTACCCCTTTAGTGCCTAACCCTAACCCCCCGCCTGCAGCCTAACCCTAACCTCCCTCACCCCATACCCTAACCCCCTCCCCGAGTGTGCCTAAACCTAACCCCCCCCCCCCCCTCGTGCACGCTAAACCTGTGGTGGCGGTGCATGCTTACCCTTCAGGATCCCAACTGTCGGGATATCGTAGTCGGAATCCCGATCTCCTCGGGATGCCGGCATTGGTAATCTGGTGGCTGTCGGGATTCTGGCGTCGGTATTACGGCTGGCGGGATCCTGAACGCATACTTCCGTTATGGTAACAGCCCAGCAGCACTGTCACCCTCTCGCCCCCCCTCCCCCTCCTCTAGAAATACTTTTGTAGTGTCTAAATCCAGTCTGTGGCTCCTATCATAGCAGCACCATAAACCCATTACATATATAAAATTTATTATTTAATAATGTGTTTACAATAATTTATTGTCCTGCTTTTTAATCATAATTGCCAAGTGCTCTACCTGGTGCAATGTGTATAACGCATGCTCTACCTGGTGTAATGTATATAATCTGCTCTACCTGGTGCAATGTGTATAACAGCGTGCTCTGCCTGGTGCAATGTGTATAACGGCGTGCTCTGCCTGGTGCAATGTGTATAACGGCGTGCTCTACCTGGTGCAATGTGTGTAAGCGGCACTATTGCGTGGTTTAATGTGAATTGGTACTATTATGTGGCCAAGCCCCTAAATTTTTCGTATATGGGAGGGGGGAGGACCTTCACTTTTTGTCAAAGGGCACCAAAATGTCTAGTTACAGCTCTGGTGCAGTGTTCTGATACTACACACCCCTGCAGCATTGTCACCCCATCCTCCCCCTTGCAACACTTTTGTAGCGTCCAAATCAAGTCTATGTTTCTATATTTAATAAGAACCTTCATTCCAATGGAACCCAGAAAAGGACATGTAGGACCACAATTTTTAAAAGTGAGGGGTCCCTGGGACCCACTTTTTTTGGGGCTCAGCGCAATCACTGTGACCCATTAATTTAGTAAGGTTTTGCCGCTTTACGTGGCTAAACCAGACTGATATATACGCAATTAGCACAATAACGGGGGACGATTGAATATCGCCACACGATCTCTCCCTTGGTAGTCTACCAATGTTAATTAGTGTACGAGACTGCAACTTAACATAGGGTTGTTAAAGGAGTTACGTACACCATCAGGGAAATACTTAACACTGACCGCCATTTAAATGATCAGACTGTCAAAATAGACTAACCATTAATAATTTAAGTTACTTGTTTATTAGGCTTCTTTATGGGAATAAGACATGTAAATAGAATCTTTTTAGGAGCATGTAAAGTTTGTGACTGTTTTACAGTATAGTAGACCGTAAGCTAGCAGGACTTTCACTTGTTGGCCTACGATACAGTCACACACACAAGCTGACCCAGATGTTCAACCCCAGGCATAGGATCTCTGCCCAGCGTGAGTGGCATCCTATTGTTCAGACATCATGGTTGTTTTGGGGGCCACCTGCTCAGTATCACAGCTAGTGGCTACAGTGAACCAGAAGGCCCATCAATACAACAGAAAATGTCTAGAGAAAAGTTCATATGTCACGAGGATGGAGGTATGCAAAACGTTCTTCTGTATGTCCCCTTCTAACTATAGCCATGCTATTTAAAGAGGCATGCGAGTACTTCCGTATCTAAGGGGCCTTTAAATGTGTTCGTTTACATGTTCACTTATATATGTAGCAAGGACAACCAACATGTCACCACCTTAAGCAGCTAGAGACTCTCGTACACTAATCCTTTGGTCAGTGGCTGCTGCTTGTGGTTATCCTCCTAACACACAACCGTGTGCTCTCTGATCTGAAATCATCAGGAGCGAGGAGGAAGAGCATGGTGACAACCGACATTTAGAAAAATAATATGGGCTAGTTCTGAATAAATATAAAAAAACGTTGCGAATTTTGCGAGACTTTATAGGTGAGAAAATCCTCCAGGTTGATTGAAAACAAATAAAGCCCAGTCAGACACATTAACGTAAAGTCCCCTCATATGTGACTAGCAAACAATTTAGGGAGCGTCTCTGGGCAATCTGCTGGTTGTTGTGGTGGGTTGGGTACGGAATCCTGATCAACAGAATACAGACAGCGGGATCCTGACTGTGAAAATCTCTGCAATTGTCAGTAAGTATATTACAGCTAGCCCTAACCCCAATCGCAACCATCCCTTTACCACCCACAGCCTAACCCTAACCTGACTCTGACCTCTCCTGTTATGGGGAGCAGGACAGGTGATTGGCAGAGGGATCTGGCCATACAGTATGTAATTTGCCGGTACCCTGCAAAAGTAAAAATGGAGGGACCTCCACCAAATGGAAAGGAATATGAAAATTCCTTTTACGCAAGAAGTGTATATTAATACAGAAAGGGGGAAAATGGGTCTAGTACAGTGACTTACATCCATTTTACGGTGCCAGCTTCTGCTGAATGGAAGCAGTGCTGTACCACAAGTGGTGGGCTAATTATGGGGTTAGCAGCCTTTAACACATTAGAAAGTAGAAAACGAGTTTTATGGTAAGAACTTACCCGTGTTAAAACTCATTCTGTGAGGTACACTGGGCTCCACAAGCAATGGACAATGGGGTGTAGAGTAGGATCTTCATCCGAGGCACCAACAGGCTCAAAGCTTTGACTGTTCCCAGAATGCATAGCGCCACCTCCTATATCATCCCGCCTCCCTGCACAGGATCTCAGTTTTTAGTTAACCAGTCCAATGCAGTAGCAGGAAGAGGGACAACGGTTAGTAGCCACAACACCGCATTCTCACGACAGAAGTGTCATCGGCTAATGCCATACCAACCCAAAGAAGCTAAGTGCGTCAGGGTGGGCGCCTTGTGGAGCCCAGTGTACCTCGCAGAAAGAGATTTAACAAAGGTAAGTTCTTACCATAAAACTCGTTTTCTGCAGCGGGGTACACTGGGTTCCACAAGGAATGGACAATGGGGATGTCCTAAAGCAGTTCCTTATGGGAGGGGACGCACTGTAGCGGGCACAAGAACCCGGCATCCAAAGGAAGCATCCTGGGAAGCGGCAGTATCGAAGGCATAGAACCTTATGAACGTGTTCACAGAGGACCAAGTAGCCGCCTTGCACAATTGTTCAAGGGTTGCACCACGTTGGGCCGCCCAAGAAGGTCCAACAGACCGAGTAGAATGGGCCTTAATGTGATCAGGAGCAGAGAGACCAGCCTTCACATAAGCATGTGCAATAACCATTCTAATCCATCTGGCCAGAGTTTTCTTGTGAGCAGGCCAGCCCCGTTTGTGAAACCCAAACGCAACAAAAAGAGAATCAGATTTCCTAATAGGAGCATTTCTCTTCACATAGATACGGAGAGCCCGTACCACATCCAAAGACCGCTCTTTGGGAGACAGATCAGGATAAACAAGTGCCGAAACTACAATCTCCTGATTAAGGTGGAACGAAGAAACCACCTTAGGTAGATAGCCGTGACGAGTCCTAAGAACCGCCCGGTCACGGTGAAATATCAGATATGGGGAACTACAGGACAAGGCACCCAAATCCGACACTCTTCTAGCTGAACTAATAGCCAGCAGAAACACCACCTTAAGGGAAAGCCACTTAAGGTCAGCTGAACCAAGAGGTTGAAACAGAGACTCTTGTAACGCCTCCAAAACCACCGACAAGTCCCAAGAAGCCACAGGCGGGACATAGGGAGGTTGGATACGCAACACGCCCTGAGTAAACGTATGCACATCGGGTAAGGTCGCAATTTTTCTCTAAAACCACACCGACAAGGCAGATATTTGACCCTGCGTCTGCCCTCCCTCAAGGTTCAAATATTTGCCTTGTCCAGGCCCTGCTGAAGAAAAGCCAACAACTTAGCTATACTAAACTTGTAAGTGTCAATCGTGAGATGCGCACCAAACAAAAAGAATGCCAGACCCTATAGTAAATCCGAGCAGAAGCCGGTTTCCGGGCCCGCAACATAGTTTAAATGATTGCCTCAGAAAACCCTTTAGCCCTTAAGACAGAAGCTTCAAGAACCACGCCGTCAAAGACAGCTGGGCTAGGTCCTGGTAGACACAGGGGCCCTGAACGAGGAGGTCTGGGCGTTGTGGAAGTAGAATTGGACGCTCTGACGATAGGCCTTGCAGGTCTGAGAACCAGTGCCGTCTGGGCCATGCTGCAGCTATGAGAAGCAGAATTCCTTTTTCTTGCTTGAACTTCCTAATTACCCTGGGCAGGAGTGACACCGGAGGGAACACGTACGGCAGCCGAAACCTCCACGGTACCGCCAGCGCATCCACGAATGCTGCTTGAGGATCCCTTGTCCTTGCTCCGAAGACCGGAACCTTGTGATTGTGTCGAGACGCCATCAGATCTACGTCTGGAAGGCCCCACCTTTCCACGAGGAGTTGATACACTTCTGGATGGAGGCCCCACTCGCCGGCATGCACGTCCTGACAACTGAGAAAGTCCGCTTCCCAATTCAGGACTCCCGGAATGAATATTGCCGATATGGGCGGTAGATGGCGTTCTGCCCACTGTAGAATCCGTGAGACTTCCTTCATTACTAGGCGGCTTCGAGAGCCGCCTTGATTATTTATGTAAGCCACTGTGGTGGCGTTGTCCGACTGTACTTGAACAGGACCGTTGTGAATTAAATGCTGGGCTAGGTTCAAGGCATTGAAGACCGCCCGCAACTCCAGAATATTGATCGAGAGGAGGGACTCCTCCTTGGTCCACCGCCCCTGTAGGGAGTGTTGCTCCAGCACCGTGCCCCAACCTCTTAGACTGGCATCCATCGTCAACAGGACCCAGTCGGATATCCAGAACGGACCGCTCCTGCACAGTTGTTGGTCCCGGAGCCACCAGAGCAGCGACAGACGGACCTCCGGAGTCAATGAGATCATTTGAGCCCTGATCCGGTGAGGCAGGCCGTCCCATTTGGCCAGAATCAGCCTCTGCAGAGGGCAAGAGTGAAATTGAGCGTACTCCACCATGTCGAATGCGGACACCATGAGGCCCAGCACCTGCATCGCCGAATGTATCGACACTTGCGGACGAGATAGGAAGCAACGAATCCTGTCCTGAAGTTTCAGGACTTTCTCCAGAGACAGAAACAACCGCTGGTTGTGAGTGTCCAATAGTGCTCCCAGATGCACCATGCTCTGAGCAGGGATCAGCGATGACTTCTTCCAATTGATGAGCCACCCGTGGGCTTGCAGAAACCGGACCGTCACATCTAGATGACGCAGGAGAAGTTCTGGGGAATTTGCCAGGATTAACAAGTCGTCCAAATACGGCAGTATCCTGACCCCTTGACGGCGGAGTACCACCGTCATCACCGCCATGACTTTTGTAAAGACTTGCGGAGCCGTTGTTAAACCAAAAGGTAACGCCCGAAACTGGTAATGGCAGTTGCCAATCGCAAATCTCAGGTATTGCTGATGAGACACTGCTATAGGAATATGCAGGTATGCATCCTGTATATCCAGGGAGACCATGAAGTCCCCAGGTTCCAAGGCCAGAACTATAGAGCGAAGGGTTTCCATCCGGAACTTGGAAACCTTCACAAACCTGTTCAATGCCTTGAGGTTGAGAATGGGCCGGGAGGACCCATTCGGTTTCGGGACTAGAAACAGCGGAGAATAGTACCCCCGGCCCCTCTGCGCAAGAGGCACCTGTACTACAACTCCTGTATCCAGGAGGGTCTGTACCACCGAATGTAGAGTGTTTGCCTTTGTCTTGTCCAACGGGACATCTGTCTGGCAAAATCGATGAGGAGGTCGGTTTTTGAAGGCTATGGCGTAACCTCGAGTGACGACTTCTCGTACCCAGGCATCTGAAGTGGTCTTCAACCATTCCTGGGTATACCCTAGAAGCCGGCCCCCCACCTTGGGATCCCCCAAAGGGAGGCCCACCCCATCATACGGCAGGCTTATCTGTCTTGGAAGCTGGCTGACGGGCCGCTCAGGCTCTTTTGGGTTTAGGCTTACCAGGTTTGGAAGTGCGGGCCTGCTTGTTGTACGCCTGACCTTTTGCTTTACCTGAAGGACGAAAGGGGCGAAAGGAAGTACCTTTAGCCTTCGACACAGAAGGAGCAGTACTTGGCAGACAGGCAGTTTTGGCAGTAGCCAAGTCAGCCACAATCTTATTTAAATCCTCCCTAAACAGAATCTCTCTCTTAAAAGGGAGTACCTCCAGGGTTTTTCTAGAGTCCAGATCCACAGACCAGGATCTCAGCCACAATATCCGGCGAGCCAGGACGGACGTAGTAGAGGCCTTGGCTGCCAGGATATCGGCATCAGAAGCCGCCTCTTTAATATAACGAGAAGCTGTGACAATATAAGACAAGCATTGTTTAGCATGGTCAGAGGAGATTTCAGCGTCTAACTCCAAAGCCCATGCTTCAATGGCCTCTGCAGCCCAAGTAGCTGCAATAGCGGGCCTTTGTGCAGCACCCGTGAGGGTGTAAATCGCTTTCAGACAACCCTCCACACGTTTATCCGTAGGCTCTTTTAGAGACGTGACGGTGGTGACCGGTAGAGCCGAGGAAACCACCATCCTAGCCACATGCGAGTCCACTGGAGGAGGCGTTTCCCAATTCTTAGACAGCTCCGGCGCGAGGGGTTAGCGAGCCAGCATTTTCTTTTGAAGCACAAACTTCGTACCCGGGTTTTCCCAGGGTTCCTGACGTATATCAATGAGGTGGTCAGAGTGAGGTAAAACTTGTTAAATTACCTTCTGACGCTTGAACCTAGCTGGTTTCTTAGGAGGAACGGATGGCTCGGGATCATCCGCAATCTGTAAAATTAACTTAATAGCCTCCAAAAGATCAGGAACATCCACACGTGAACCACCCTCGCCAACAGCCGTATCCGAGTCAGAACCTGTGGGGTCAGTGTAAGTGCCGTCTTCATCCGACGAGGTGTCAGTGACCGCAGTGGATTGAGGAGACAAGCGCTTGCTTAGAGGACCCCTTGGACGTAGGCGAGCGACGGTCAGACTTTTTAGTAGTCAGGGACTGGTTCAACTTATTTATTTGAGGAGATAAATCGTCAGCCCACGGCGGGTTAGCTGCAGGGACCACAAACGGTTGCACCGGCATTGGGGGTCCCATAGGGGGTGTTCGTTTATGAACTAGCGTATGCAGAAGCGTGGAAAAAGCGGCCCACGGCGGGTCATTATTTGCCCCCGTTGCCACCGTCCCACTGGGGGGCAAGGAGCCCCCAGAACCAGAGCCCAAAGCAGCTATATTCTCCTCATAGGTATCTGCGGCTTCAGCAACACCGGCAGTGTGTTCAGCCCCAGAACCGTTACCCTCAGAAGCAGACATGATATAACTTGCAGTATGAGGTAACAGTACAATTTGTCAGCAGCACAATACCTCTAGCCCAAACCCCTGCGCAGTGTAGTCAGCACTAGCAGAGATAAAGGAGAGATATGGTGACTAAATCACAGAGAAAAATACGTAATACAGTATATCTTTGTGAAAATCCTATATTAGATAAAACCTGACGCACCAAGCCCCCTCAGGTTATAGAATATAGGGATAGCAGGTTGAGTGAAGGACACGAAATGGACACCAGTCAGCTATCAAATGCACACACAAATAGTAATAACCTCTGTATTGTACAGACTGTGACTAACAATAATACTGCACTGGACTAGCTTACACAGCTATATAACAATAGATATAACAGTACACAGTAAGAACTGGATGTATATCACAGGGTAATTGTACTAGGAAACCCTGACTAAGTGCACTCTTTCTTAACTAAAAAAGGCAGGTAGAATACTTTAGTGTTTTGTAAAGTCACAGCACTGACAACCAAGAGGCTTTACATAGGAGGATTTGCCCAAGCATGCCCAGGAACCGTGAGCTGAGGGATAATGGCGCCGCAGACACTGCCAGGGAGTGAGGGAGAGACAGATATGCAGCTCCAGGGCGGGAACATTTGCAGAAAATGGCGCCCTGGGACTGGGGGGAGGGGCTTCAGGTCCAAGCTCTATCCCCCTGCTGGCAAAACCACTGGGTACTGCGGGCTCTAATAAAACGGTTTATAGAGAAAACCAGACCTGTCCCATGCCCTGGTGATCTAGTGGGATCGCCTGTACTGCCAGTGTCCACCGCCAGCAGCCCGCCTCCCACTGACCGCGGCGGTTCACGATAAAGACCGGGTCCCGCAAGCAAGACCCACTTACCACCTCCCGAAGCGCGGCCACGTGATCCCGGAGCCCCCGTCATGTGTGCCTGACAAGAAGAAAACCGGAGCCTCCTGCTGTAGTTACTCGGCAACCAGGGCTCGGGAGTGTACAGCGCCGCTGGGGAGAGCTGGAGCTGCAGCCGTGAATGTCCACTGACATGTAACACTGCTGCTGCCCTTGAAGTCTTCACTTTTTTTCCTCAGAAAAAAAAGCTCTTCTTAGGGCTGCCTGGAGCAGCCCCTCTGTTAAGTGCCTGCTACTGCAGCACCAACTACAAAACTGAGATCCTGTGCAGGGAGGCTGGGTGATATAGGAGGCAGCGCTATGCATTCTGGGAACAGTCAAAGCTTTGAGCCTGTTGGTGCCTCGGATCAAGATCCTACTCTACACATCATTGTCCATTCCTTGTGGAGCCCAGTGTACCCCGCAGCAGAAATATTATATACATAAACAGACACACATACATATAGATGTGTCCTCATACATTCAGCCTTAATATGCCATGCTGCGCAAGTGCAACTCTGCTGACATCAGACGTCTTTTTGACAAAAACGCACCTTAAAAGGTGGGTATACACTAGGCCAGTGGTTCTCAAACTTTGTCCTCAGGACCCCACACAGTTCACATTTTGCAGGTTACCCAGCAGGAACACAGGTGTAGTCATTACTCACTGACATTTTAAAACATCCACAGGTGGAGCTGATTATTTCACTTGCGATTCTGTGAGGAGACCTGGAAAACATGAACTGTTTGGGGTCCTGAGGAACGAGGTTTGAGAACCTGTGCACTAGGCAATGTGCTCTGCGAGCTACATTGCCTATTTTGACCCCTCTCAGCCCGCCCGATGGCGGACATACACACTGTGCGATATCATGCCACGGCCAAGCTGTACATGCAGCTTTGGATGAGGAGTCCAAATGGAGGTGCATAAACGCATACCTCCCAACATGACCCTCTCCAGGAGGGACACAATGCTCTACTCCTGGACTTCTCTTAATTTATTATTTCCGGTACCTGTGTTGAACAGGTAATGGATAAGAAAGGTGTTTCAGCACAGGTGATGGCGACCAGAAATTAAGAGGGAAGTCCAGAAGCAGAGTATGCTGCCTCTCCTGGAGAGGGTCATGTTGGGAGTTATGTATACGGCCAACACCACGGGTCGTTAATGACTCGCGGGGGCCACACATCAGCCGTCGTCAGCTGCATACACACTGGGCGATATAATAAACGATATCGTTCAGGAGGGGGAAAATGAGTGATAATAAGAATTTACTTACCGATAATTCTATTTCTCGGAGTCCGTAGTGGATGCTGGGGTTCCTGAAAGGACCATGGGGAATAGCGGCTCCGCAGGAGACAGGGCACAAAAAGTAAAGCTTTAGGATCAGGTGGTGTGCACTGGCTCCTCCCCCTATGACCCTCCTCCAAGCCTCAGTTAGGTACTGTGCCCGGACGAGCGTACACAATAAGGAAGGATTTATGAATCCCGGGTAAGACTCATACCAGCCACACCAATCACACTGTACAACCTGTGATCTGAACCCAGTTAACAGTATGATAACAGCGGAGCCTCTGAAAAGATGGCTCACAACAATAATAACCAGATTTTTGTAACTATGTACAAGTAATGCAGATAATCCGCACTTGGGATGGGCGCCCAGCATCCACTACGGACTCCGAGAAATAGAATTATCGGTAAGTAAATTCTTATTTTCTCTATCGTCCTAGTGGATGCTGGGGTTCCTGAAAGGACCATGGGGATTATACCAAAGCTCCCAAACGGGCGGGAGAGTGCGGATGACTCTGCAGCACCGAATGAGAGAACTCCAGGTCCTCCTTAGCCAGGGTATCAAATTTGTAGGATTTTACAAACGTGTTTGCCCCTGACTAAATAGCCGCTCGGCAAAGTTGTAAAGCCGAGACCCCTCGGGCAGCCGCCCAAGATGAGCCCACCTTCCTTGTGGAATGGGCATTTACATATTTTGGCTGTGGCAGGCCTGCCACAGAATGTGCAAGCTGAATTGTATTACACATCCAACTAGCAAAAGTCTGCTTAAAAGCAAGAGCACCCAGTTTGTTGGGTGCATACAGGATAACAGCAAGTCAGTTTTCCTGACTCCAGCCGTCCTGGAACCTATATTTTCAGGGCCCTGACCTCATCTAGCAACTTGGAGTCCTCCAAGTCCCTAGTAGGCGCAAGACACCACAATAAGCTGGTTCAGGTGAAACACTGACACCACCTTAGGGAGAGAACTGGGGACGAGTCCGCAGCTCTGCCCTGTCCGAATGGACAAACAGATATGGGCTTTTTTGAGAAAAAAACCACCAATTTGACACTCGCCTGGTCCAGGCCAGGTCCAAGAGCATGTTCACTTTTCATGTGAGATGCTTCAAATCCACAGATTTGACTGGTTTTAAACCAATGTGTTTTGAGGAATCCCAGAACTACGTTGAGATCCCACAGTGCCACTGGAGGCACAAAAGGGGGTTGTATATGCAATACTCCCTTGACAAACTTCTGGACTTCAGGAACTGAAGCCAATTCTTTCTGGAAGAAAAATCGACAGGGCCGAAATTTGAACCTTAATGGACCCCAATTTGAGGCCCATAGACACTCCTGTTTGCAAGAAATGCAGGAATCGACCGAGTTGAAATTTCTTCGTGGGGCCTTCCTGGCCTCACACCATGCAACATATTTTCGCCACATGTGGTGATAATGTTGTGCGGTCACCTCCTTTCTGGCTTTGACCAGGGTAGGAATGACCTCTTCCTGAATGCCTTTTCCCTTAGGATCCGGCGTTCCACCGCCATGCCGTCAAACGCAGCTGCGGTAAGTCTTGGAACAGACATGGTACTTGCTGAAACAAGTCCCTTCTTAGCGGCAGAGGCCATAAGTCCTCTGTGAGCATCTCTTGAAGTTCCGGGTACCAAGTCCTTCTTGGCCAATCCGGAGCCATGAGTATAGTTCTTACTCCTCTACGTCTTATAATTCTCAGTACCGTAGGTATGAAAAGCAGAGGATGGAACACATACACCGACTGGTACACCCACTGTGTTACCAGAACGTCCACAGCTATTGCCTGAGGGTCTCTTAACCTGGCGCAATACCTGTCCCGTTTTTTGTTCAGACGGGACGCCATCATGTCCACCTTTGGTAATTCCCAACGGTTTACAATTATGTGGAAAACTTCCCCATGAAGTTCCCACTCTGCCGGGTGGAGGTCGTGCCTACTGAGGAAGTCTGCTTCCCAGTTTCCATTCCCGGAATGAAACACTGCTGACAGTGTTATCACATGATTTTCCGCCCAGCGAAAAGTCCTTGCAGTTTTTGCCACTGCCCTCCTGCTTCTTGTGCCGCCCTGTCTATTTACGTGGGCGACTGCCATGATGTTTTATCCCACTGGATCAATACCGGCTGACCTTGAAGCAGAGGTCTTGCTAAGCTTAGAGCATTATAAATTTACCTTAGCTATATTTATGTGGAGAAAAATCTCCAGACTTGATCACACTCCCTGGAAATTTTTTCCTTGTGTGACTGCTCCCCAGCCTCTCGGGCTGGCCTCCGTGGTCACCAACATCCAAAACTGAATGCCGAATCTGCGGCCCTCTAGAAGATGAGCACTCTGTAACCACCACAGGAGAGACACCCTTGTCCTTGGATATAGGGTTATCCGCTGATGCATCTGAAGATGCGATCCGGACCATTTGTCCAGCAGATCCCACTGAAAAGTTCTTGCATGAAATCTGCCGACTGGAATTGCTTCGAAGGAAGTCACCATTTTTTTACCATGGCCCTTGTGCAATGATGCACTGATTTTAGGAGGTTCCTGACTAGCTCGGATAACTCCCTGGCTTTCTCTTCCGGGAGAAACACCTTTTTCTGGACTGTGTCCAGAATCATCCCTAAGCACAGGAGACTTGTTGTCGGGATCAGCTGCGATTTTGGAATATTTAGAATCCACTCCTGCTGTTGTAACAGTATCCGAGATAGTGCTACTCCGACCTCCAACTGTTCCCTGGACTTTGCCCTTATCAGGAGATCGTCCAAGTAAGGGATAATTAAGACGCCTTTTCTTCGAAGAAGAACCATCATTTCGGCCATTACCTTGGTAAAGACCCGGGGTGCCGTAGACAATCCAAACGGCAGCGTCTGAAACTGATAGTGACAGTTCTGTACCACGAACCTGAGGTACCCTTAGTGATAAGGGCAAATTTGGGACATGGAGGTAAGCATCCCTGATGTCTCGGGACACCAGATAGTCCCCTTCTTCCCGGTTCGTTATCACTGCTCTGAGTGACTCCATCTTGATTTGAACCTTTGTAAGTGTTCAAATTTTTTTAGATTTAGAATAGGTCTCACCTAGCCTTCTGGCTTCAGTACCACAATATAGTGTGGAATAATACCCCCTTTTCTTGTTGTAGGAGGGGTAATTTAATTATCACCTGCTGGGAATACAGCTCGTGAATTTTTTCCCATACTGCCTCCTTGTCGGAGGGAGACCTTGGTAAAGCAGACTTCAGGAGCCTGCGCAGGGGAACCGTCTCGACATTCCAAACTGTACCCCTGGGATACTACTTGTAGGATCCAGGGGTCCTGTACGGTCTCAGCGTCATGCTGAGAGCTTGTCAGAAGCGGTGGAACGCTTCTGTTCCTGGGAATGGGCTGCCTGCTGCAGTCTTCTTCCCTTTCCTCTATCCCTGGGCAGATATGACTCTTATAGGGACGAAAGGACTGAAGCTGAAAAGACGGTGTCTTTTTCTGCAGAGATGTGACTTAGGGTAAAAACGGTGGATTTTCCAGCAGTTGCCGTGGCCACCAGGTCCGATGGACCGACCCCAAATAACTCCTCTTCCTTTATACGGCAATACACCCTTGTGCCGTTTGGAATCTGCATCACCTGACCACTGTCGTGTCCATAAACATCTTCTGGCAGATATGGACATCGCACTTACTCTTGATGCCAGAGTGCAAATATCCCTCTGTGCATCTCGCATATATAGAAATACATCCTTTAAATGCTCTATAGTCAATAAAATACTGTCCCTGTCAAGGGTATCAATATTTTTAGTCAGGGAATCCGACCAAGCCACCCCAGCTCTGCACATCCAGGCTGAGGCGATCGCTGGTCGCAGTATAACACCAGTATGTGTGTATATACTTTTTATGATATTTTTCCAGCCTCCTGTCAGCTGGCTCCTTGAGGACGGCCCTATCTATAGACGGTACCGCCACTTGTTCTGATAAGCGTGTGAGCGCCTTATCCACCCTAAGGGGTGTTTCCCAACGCGCCCTAACTTCTGGCGGGAAAGGGTATACCGCCCATATTTTCTATCGGGGGGAACCCACGCATCATCACACACTTCATTTAATTTATCTGATTCAGGAAAAACTACGGTAGTTTTTTCACATCCCACATAATACCCTCTTTTGTGGTACTTGTAGTATCAGAAATATGTAACACCTCCTTCATTGCCCTTAACGTGTGGCCCTAATAAGGAATACGTTTGTTTATTCACCGTCGACACTGGATTCAGTGTCCCTGTCTGTGTCTGTGTCGACCGACTAAAGTAAACGGGCGTTTTAAAAACCCCTGACGGTGTTTTTGAGACGTCTGGACCGGTACTAATTGTTTGTCGGCCGTCTCATGTCGTCAACCGACCTTGGCGCGTGTTGACATTATCACGTAATTCCCTAAATAAGCCATCCATTCCGGTGTCGACTCCCTAGAGAGTGACATCACCATTACAGGCAATTGCTCCGCCTCCTCACCAACATCGTCCTCATACATGTCGACACACACGTACCGACACACAACACACACAGGGAATGCTCTGATAGAGGACAGGACCCACTAGCCCTTTGGAGAGACAGAGGGAGAGTTTGCCAGCACACACCAAAAACGCTATAATTATATAGGGACAACCTTATATAAGTGTTTTCCCTTATAGCATCTTTTTTATATATTTCTAACGCCAAATTAGTGCCCCCCCTCTCTGTTTTAACCCTGTTTCTGTAGTGCAGTGCAGGGGAGAGCCTGGGAGCCTTCCCTCCAGCCTTTCTGTGAGGGAAAATGGCGCTGTGTGCTGAGGAGATAGGCCCCGCCCCTTTTTCGGCGGCCTCGTCTCCCGCTCTTAACGGATTCTGGCAGGGGTTAAATATCTCCATGTAGCCCCCGGAGGCTATATGCGAGGTATTTTTAGCCAAAAAAGGTTTTCATTTGCCTCCCAGGGCGCCCCCCTCCCAGCGCCCTGCACCCTCAGTGACTGCCGTGTGAAGTGTGCTGAGAGGAAAATGGCGCACAGCTGCAGTGCTGTGCGCTACCTTAAGAAGACTGAGGAGTCTTCTGCCGCCGATTCTGGACCTCTTCTCGTTTCAGCATCTGCAAGGGGGCCGGCGGCGAGGCTCCGGTGACCATCCAGGCTGTACCTGTGATCGTCCCTCTGGAGCTAATGTCCAGTAGCCAAGAAGCCAATCCATCCTGCACGCAGGTGAGTTCACTTCTTCTCCCCTAAGTCCCTCGTTGCAGTGATCCTGTTGCCAGCAGGACTCACTGTAAAATAAAAAACCTAAGCTAAACTTTTCTAAGCAGCTCTTTAGGAGAGCCACCTAGATTGCACCCTTCTCGGCCGGGCACAAAAATCTAACTGAGGCTTGGAGGAGGGTCATAGGGGGAGGAGCCAGTGCACACCACCTGATCCTAAAGCTTTACTTTTTGTGCCCTGTCTCCTGCGGAGCCGCTATTCCCCATGGTCCTTTCAGGAACCCCAGCATCCACTAGGACGATAGAGAAATATCACTAAGTGTGTACGCACCTTTAGTCGCAATGCAACTTGTATATTGTGTGCGACTGAGTCTGTATACGGAGTAGAGCAGAACTTGTATTGGAAAAAGTTGTGGCGGCTACTTCATGTACAGATTCAGAAACTCAGTTACACACAGATATACAAGTGCCATACATCAAATTAATCAGCACAGTCTCTTTGTGCATCCTAGCCACATTGCCATGCGACTGAGCCACATTTTCATCTATAATAGAAGCAAAATACACCAGACACTAGTAGATTTTCACACAATCCAGCGTGTCAATAGGGGCTGTTTGGCTTTACTGCAGCAAAGATGTATAGAGGACCCATCTGTATTTATTCATAAAATATATCCATCTCTATAGCTATATATATCTATCTATATACACACACACACACACACACACACACACACACACACGCGTATACATAAAATATTATATATATATATATATATATATATATATATATATATATATATATATATATATATATATATATATATATATATATATATATATATATATATATATACACACATACATATATACACATACATACATACATACAGTGCTCGAAGTGGGCTGGTATACACCGGTATAGCATACTGGCACTTCAAGCACTGATCCCTGCCGCCTTTCAAATTCCGTGCTGTCACGCCCTGGAACTGGCAGCCAATCAGGAGTGGTTGCGCGGCCACTCCTGATTGGCTGCCAATCCGTAGATTTCAAATGGTGGCGCCACGATCATAGGGACCGAAGGCCATCTCCACACCGCCGCTGCCCCAGGCTTTCTCCTCTTCCCCGCCGCTGCCGCCCATGTCATCCTCTGTACCACCGTCCAGGCCCTTCTCCTGGTCACCGCCGCAGCCCAGGGCATTCTCCTCACCGCCACCGACCACAGCCCCGTCTACTACTCATCAGGTACTGTCCCTCTCCTTGAATTTTGGCTCAATCCGTGGTGCATAATGTGAATTTTGGCTCATACTGGGTGGCATATTGTGAATTTTGAATCATACTGTGGAAATTTTGCTCATTCAGTGTGGCATAATGTATAAGGGACAACAGTACTAGATAGTATAAGGGGTCCTACTATTGTGGTGCGTTATATGTGTATAATGGGTATATGATGTGGTACACTACACTTAAGAACACCCCCCTTTTTCCGAAGCGCATAGTTATAACCTTCACTTTTCCATACCCCCACTTCAAATATATATATATATATATATATATATATATATATATATATATATATATATATATACACACACACACAATAAATAAATGGGGCTTTCCTGACAATCACTTCAGGTCAATGCCACCATCACTAACTAATGAACTTCTGCCTGTAGCTACAATGTTGTCTACACTACATTAGAGCTGCTTATTAGTAATTAGCAAGTCTATCAGCTACATAGTCTATCAGCTACATAGAAAGAGACCAGTAAGTGCAAAAGATCAGAAATGTTTTATTCACTTTTATTACCATTTCACAGTGCAGAATAGTAAAACATGCTCAAGTAACAACTGCCTTGAAGCAGGATTTGGGAGAATGTTTATTAAGATTCAAAATACTTTGGAGCAAATACAAATTCAGATGTTATGTATTAGACACATGCAGAGACACAGATATAAAGTAATATATCAGCATGTTCCTTTCAGCACACATCACCTACACAGTGTACAGTCATTCTGATAGTCACTAGGAAGTAGTGACAGTAACGAGGCACGCTGCAGTGTCACAGACCAATGGCTTCTAGTGATCAGCTCACGCAATGACCGCACCCCACTGCGTGTAGGCATTAAGGTATACTGTGAGCGAAAGCCTGCCAGACTCTACATCTAAATCTAAGCCAAATGTAGGATTAGACGCATCTTCATACTCCATCCAATACTTTCACTAATGAGTAAATAGCACTGGGGTTTGGAAGTCCCTGGATTTTACATCAGTAAGAATATATTATGGGTAGTATGGATGGTGTAATGGTTAGCATTACTGCCTCACAGCACTGAGGTCATAAGTTCGATTCCTACCATGGCCCTGTGTGGAATTTGTATATTCTCCACATACTTGCGTGGGTTTCCTGCAGGTACTGCGGTTTCCTCCCACAATCCAAAAATATACAGGTAGGTTAACTGGCTCCCAACAAAATTTAACCCTAGTGTGAATGTGTGTGCGCTATATAAATAAACTGGTAAATAAATAAATAAATATATGGAACATTAAACACAGATTCAATTGTTTTGCGCACCTGATCTCCCATCAAAAGTCATGGGAGGTCGCGGGGCACAATTAAATTTTGTTTCATTTATCATGCTCACGCCCAGACAGGCTAGGTTTAGCAGCGTAAAACAGGCATATCCGACCAAAGTTGCTGAGGCCTTTTGGCACATTTCATCGCGCCAGCAGAAAAGTGTCTCCCCATGGCTCAGCATGCCTGAATGGAGCAACAATTTAATTGCTCCACTGGCTGCTGCGGGGACAAACAATTGAATTTCCCCTGGTGAAATTCTATGTGCTTGGGGTACTACATTTGTTTTTCTATCCAAAGACAGAAACTTACATTACTTGTTTTGCATTAAGTAAACATCAGAATACATTTCCATAGTGTTGAAGTTGCCATAAAGCTTTCCCGTAATAAGTGAAACTACTTATCCTATATAATAAAAGGCTAACTGCTCCTCACCTCTGTTATGTGCACCGGTGGCCACTGGAGGCCGCCACACAGACAAAATGAAAATAAAAGTGATCATGCAGGGAGATGGTACAGCCTGCAGCTAAATACGTAAATACACTGATTTGACTGTTTCACACTTGCGAGAGAGAGAGCGGGTAGGGGCAGGTTTTTGGTGTAGCAGTTGCCATTTATAACAACGTTTCATATTCAAAGTTGACTGGATTTTCTATCCTTTTGTTTTATTTCCACTTACATTAATCTAACACTGCTCATAACCTGTGTGGTGCTGCGAGCAGTCACTGAAAGGACAAGAACACACACACACCCTATGTACACTGAACTCCCCACCATATACTGCCCTTATATATACACTGCACCCTCATATCCCTCCATACAGTGACCCCTATATCCAGGTCACATCCCTCCTCCATATGCTGCTTCCGCGAAATACTGGGGCGTGGATCATAGGGGCAACCACACTTAGGTCAACATGGTCTCTAGGTCGACATGTACAAGGTCATCATGAGTTTAAAAAAAATTATTGTAGTTTTTTCCGTAGAGTGACGGTACGCCCAATTAGTGCAGAGTTTCCCCTCACATGGCTCGCCATGCTTCGGGCAAGGTGCCACACTCGGCACAGGTTATAGTTCCAAATTGTAGTCCACGTGGATCGTAAAGTTAAAAAAATAAAAATAAAATTTTAAAAAGTGAAAAACTCATGTCGACCTAAAGACCAGATACCCAAATACTGCATCCTCTGCACCCCTAGGTTACTTGTCATCCCGGGACTCAGCAACAAGTAGCAGCAGTAACCAGGAAACAGATGTAGGAACTAGATGGTCCCGCAGCACTCAGAATGGAGGCACCGGGGACACGTGTGACCACTTACCAGCAGGGGGAGAAGGGGAATCAGTCCGGCAGGAAGGGGTGAGACCCTGTGTGAGATGAGCAGTGCAGTGACTGGGCGGAGGATGGGTCAGCTGAACTGCCTTACATATACTGCACGCCGGTGGAGGGGCAAGGTCCTGGGCATGCCCTACCCACACCCCGAACAGGCTATGCCCAGACCCATCCGGCCAGCTGCTGGTGGCTACTGGTGTCCTCTACCCCCAGACTGGGCAAGAGCTGTGCAGGGACTGGTGAGCTTACACGTGCCAGTACTGGTGTATATAGTGCAACATTATTATAGCCTGCCCATTACAGACAGAGATATACTGTATATCGCTCTCTCTCCAGAAACTCAGCAATGCCTGTAGGAGTAGAGGCCTCCTCCCCCCCCCCCCCCCCCCTCCCTCCCTATACTCTGGCCCTGGAGGCCATCATTTTGACAAGCTTTTAACTAGTTACGTATAAGCGGATTTCGACAAAAAAACATTAAGTACACACTCAGTGGTTGCTTTATTAGGTACAGCTGCTCATTAATACAAAGCCAAACTTGAGGCAACTAAATGTATAAATGTATGAAGTGATGGTCAAAAGGTTCAGTTGTTCAGACAAAACACCAGAATGGGGAAGAAATGTAAGCTGTGATTTTGGACTGTGCAAATTATTGGCACATGACAGGGTGATTCGACTATCAGAAACTGGTAATCTTTTGAGACTTTCATGCACAACAGGTTCTTAGGGATATACTTACTAAATGGTGGCCTGGCTTAGCATTGCATTGAAAAACCAATAATTAGTAAATTATCAAAGCAGAGTTTCTCAACTTCGGCCCTCAAGGCACATTAATGCTGGTTACACTAGGTTTCTTCTGTAATCCCCTTTTTCAATGTCTGTAAGAAAGTCATCTTTTGAGTATCTATGACTAGCTATGTATAATAACAAGCACTAACAGCCCGCTCCGTGTCATTCTGTGACATAATCAAGCTGCCAGTATATAGGACACAGGGTCTGAACAATCAGAGATGGAAGTCACAGAAACCTCTGCCCACACTGACACCTAATGCTACGGTATTTATGGCAGAGGGAGTGGCACAGTTTTGACAATTTTTGTACTCTAATTCCAAATAGGTTTTCCAAACCCAGAGTGTCCTGATGGTCAGAAAACAAAGTGAATACTTGCTGTGTCGCTGCCATATGATTTTTTAACTAAATATTTAAGCATTTTACATTTACTAGAACACGCTGTAATGCCCTTTCATCAAAAAGACAGTTAATATAGGTCAATGGTTCGACTCCCACCTAACAATGCAGAATTTGTATATTCTCCCCGTACTTGCTTGGGTTTCCGCTGGATACTCTGTTGTCCTCCCGGTTTTGGTATGAATGGTCAACCATGTTAAGGTCAGCAGTCATTAGGTCGACATGGACAAATAGTCGACACTTGAAAATGGCAACACGGTTTTTGAACTGTTTTTGGTGTCTTTTTCCGTAACATGACCAGGAACCCCAATTAGTGTACTGCGTTCCCTTGAATGGCTCACGCTGCAGGCAACGTTCCGAGCGCAGGTTACTATTCCCAATCGTAGTCTACGTGGATGGTAACTAATTTTTTTAAAAGCCCAGTCGACATTTTCATGTGTCGACCTATCCTGTGTTGACAATTTGTCCATGTCAACCAATAGTGGTTGACCTACATAGGGTCGACCTTCCAAACGAATACAGTCCTCCCACAATCCAAAAATATACTGGTAGGTTAATTTGCTCCCAACATAAAAATTAACCCTAGTGTGTAAGTATGCACATGTACATGTGTTTAGGGCCACATGTGTATACAGGCCAAGAGGTTCTGATCTGCCGTCAAATTCTATGGGCGTAATCAAATTGTTTTTCGTCAAGGGACATCAGGGGGTGATATTATGATTACATTTTATTTATAGGGCGCCACAAGTGTTTCGCAGCGCCGTACAAAAGACAGTACAGGGAGACAAAACTTAGCATTACAGTAAATAAATAACAAAAAGTGTACAGGTAACAAGGAGCACCACAATTCTCAAAACATAATACAGCTAAGATGTAAGTAGTGAGGGCGTGATCATCGTACTACTTGGGGCTGGCGGCCATAGCTAGAGATGAGCCTTTACCAGCAGGAGAAAAAGCGGGCAAGGATGTTCGCTGAGTAGGAGAGAGCTGTGAGTGAAATGTGTCGAGAAGAGGGCTTTGACAACAGGAGGAAAGAGGGCCCTGCTCTGAAGAGCTAACAATCTAGTGGGAAAGGGCGACAGCCAGATGACAGGTGCAAGCAAGCGGGAGGTAGCCTGATGGCAGTATGTAAACAAAGCAAAGCTGTTCAAGGCATGAGGTAGGGGGAATAGAGGAGCTGCCTCAGGCCTAGGTTATGCATCGGAGGAGTACGCATTGATGAATAGGTGGGCTTTCACTGCCCGTTTGAAGCTTTGCAAGGTCGGAGAGAGTCTAATGGAGTGGGGGAGCGCGTTCCACTGAAGGGGTGCAGTACGGGCAAAATCTTGAACTCGTGCATGGGAAGCAGTGACCAGAGCAGAGGAGAGGCGACGGTCATTGGCCGACCGTAGCGGGCGGGCGTATAAAGGGAGAGGAGGTTGGAGATGTAGGGAGCAGTGGAACTGGAGATAGCCTTGTATGTGAGGGTAAGGAGTTTGATGAGGATTCTGTAGGGGAATGGGAACCAGTGTAGATTTTGTTGAAGGGGAATGGCAGATGTGGAGCGCGCAAGATGAGAGCAAGTGAGGCCAGTGAGGAGAACATTGCAGTAGTGGAGTCATGAGAAGACCAGTGGATGATAAGTTTAGTTGCACTCTGGGAGAGAAATGGCCTGATGCAAGCAATGTTGCGTAGCTGGAACTGACAGGATTGCGCCAGAGCTTGGATGTGAGGTGCAAAGGAGAGGGAGGAGTCAAAACGGACGCCAAGGCAGAGGAGTTGGGGAACAGGGGAGATGATGGTGTGGTCAACAGTGATAGAGATATTGGTAGGGGGTGTTACTCTGGCTGGGGGAAAGATAATGAGTTCAGTTTTGTCCATGTTGAGCTTCAGAGAGCGCTCAGACATCCAGGAGGAGATGGCGGAGAGGCAGCTGGAAACCTGAGAGAGGACAGATCAGGCGAGGAGAGGTAGAGTTGTGGGTCATCAGCATAGAGATGGTATTGAAGGCCAAAGGAGTTAATGAGCGCACCCAGGGAGAACAGAAGGGGGCCTAGGACAGAACCCTGAGGGACACCAACAGGAAATATGGAAGGGTGTGAGGTGGTGCCAGAGGCAGACACAGAGAAGGAGCGGTTTGTGAGGTAAGAGGTAAACCAGTCAAGGACAGTGCTAGAGAGGCCAACGTTTTGGAGTGTGCGGAGGAGGAGAGGATGATCCACGGTGTCAAAGGCTGCAGAGAGGTCCAGAAAGATGAGTAGAGAGAGTAGTGGCCCCTGGATTTGGCCGAAAGCAGGCACCAGGGTAGTCTCGGTGGAGTGGAGTGGGCGGAAGCCAGATTGTAGTGGATCAAGGATGGAATTGGCAGAGAGGTAGCTTGTGAGATGGCTGTAGACCAATCGTTTAAGTAGTTTGGAGGGGAATTGGAGAAGAGAGATGGGGCGGTAGCTAGTGAGTGATGAAGGGTCGAGGTCGTTTTTTTTTTTTTTTGAGAGTAGGTGAGACCAGAGCATGTTTGAATGGTGAGGGAAAGATGCCGGTAGAGAGCAATAGGTTAAAGAGGTGAGCAAGGTCGGAGTAGGCAGTGGGGGAGAGGGAGCGGAGAAGACGGGAGGGCAGGGGGTAGGTTGAGGGGGGGGGGGGCTAAGATGAGGGACTTCCTTGTCTGAGGTGGGACGGAAGCAGGACAAGGTGGGATAGATGGAGGGGAGGGATGATGGGGGCAGGAGGACAGCAGAGGGGTGATGGGAGGAGATGTCTTGTTGGATATCCTCAATTTTGGAGATGAAGAAGGAGGTAAAGTCAGTGGCAGTGGGTGAGGTTATTCAATTTTTAGTTTTAGGGGGTTTTTTTTATCATGCTGATCGCACCCAGACAGGTCAGGTTTAGCCGCGTAAAATGGCTAAACCTGACCAAAGTGCTGAGTGAGACGTGAAAAGTGCCAATTGGACACCCAAACGGGTAACTTATCTCACATTTCAGCTCGCCATCACCGGTGCTGGGAGCTGAAATGTGTCTCCCATTGGCTCAACATGCCAGAATGGAGCAACAATTGAATTGCTCCATTGGGTGCCATCTAATGGTGGCCGCGGGGAGAAACAATTGAATTCCCCCCTATGTTTCTATGTTTTACACAGAGTAGAACTGGCACACTGCAAACACAGAAAGAAAAGCATATTACAATAAAACATGCTGTACATTGTAAAATGAAGAAAGAGGGACACAATCATAACACATCGGTAGCACTTCCATTCAGATCCACGTTCTGTCACAACAGCATCACACAGGGGTCGATTCAATTCACAGACAGTTGAATAGGCCGGAGCTATTCAATAGAGCGCCAAGTGACATTTAATTGTCGGGAATTCTTCTCTCACACCCGGGAGATGAGAGAGGAAAGCAGACAAAAGTGCTGTCGCGAGGCCGATTCTGTCAGGATCAGCATCGCGGCGAGGAGTTAAGTCGGAGAATGCCCGTTCTCCCGACAAATCAACCTGTTAAGTCCGGGAGAACGGGATTTGCAGACTTAACTTGAGCTTAATTGAATAGCGCTGGGAGCTAATTCCCAGCGCTATTAAACGGTCGGTGAATTGTGACCCCATTGTGACTGCAACGTCACACAAAATAAGCAAGTTGGTCTACCGGAATGCCAAGTGCCCTCAACATCTGGAACTGAAATGAGTCTATAGTGTGAATGTCATAACACGTGTACAACAACATTCTGTGAGGTTAGTCATAAATCATGCACCACTAACCATTTAGATCATATAGACATACTCTATAATGCTTGACAATTACAAATTCATACAGCAGAATAATTAAACAAAATGAAACAGAGGCTCTACTTGCAAGCTTACAATCTAAAGGAAACTGAGGCCAGTAATTTATCGCGGGTGAAAAATGGGGGGTAGCCTCGCTATTCAATTGGACTCCCGATAGCCTTGTTTACTGCCTGTTAAAGTAGTGTGTGAACAGGCATTAAGCAAAGAATTCGTGAAAAGTCCACGGATTTGTATGTTAACAGTTATTGCACCCATTAACACGCTATCTGGGAATTTTTTACAACCTGCTGAGGCAGATGAAAAAAAAATACCCAATAACTCCTGGCTTGGGGGCTAATTGGATAGCCCCCAAGCCAGGCGAATCAATTAGTCTGCAGTAATCAAGCGCAGCTACCTGAATTCTGGTCTAAGTGCTTAGTGGCACATAAATGTTGGGTTGGAGTCACTAGGTTGCTTGAGCATGCAAAGATAATCAGTTTTGTATGAGCCATGTATAGGGCTGGTAATCAGGAAAAATAGCCTTCGGGGTTGAGAAGGTGGCTTAGGAATTCAACAAGCTTGCCTACAGAAGGTGTTTTCAAATGTTTGGAGGCTATGAGAAAATCTTGTTATACAAGGTATAAAATTCCACAAGCTAGGTGCAGCCAGATATGAGTCCTGTAACCGGGAATAGGAGTGATTAAATAAGGATGCATGAGGACCACAGATCTTACTCAAAGCAGAGCTAGTGAGAAGATGCATATTGGAACAGCTTTGTTATAGTGACTTGATGTTAGAAGAAGGGTTTTACATTTCAAACAGTGAAGTACAGACAAGCATGTAGGGCCTGACAGAGTGGAGCAGAAGTATGCTTTACAAGAATAACTAGTCTAGCCACTAATCACAATGAATTATAGGGGTGAAAGTCTAGTTAACAATACTGCAGTTGTGATAATCATGAGTCCATGAAAGACATTTTTTTCAAGACGTATGTGGAGATCTCTCTGAGAAGCATCCAACTCAAGTCAGATTGGAGGAGGGGAATTCAATTAGCGGCAAAACCGCAGCAGTTTACTGCGATTTCCATTTTCACATCATTTTAGTTGCAAAAATTGACTTTAAGGGTATGCGTGCTCCCGCGATTCGCCCAATTCAAATGCAAAGAAGTGAAAACGGGATTACTGCAAAATATTATTGCTGAACGTGAAAATTGGGTAAATCTGTCTGTACCACCCAAAAAAGCTAAACAAATATCGGATAACAGTATAAACATTTATTATTGGTTATAATAAACGTATTTCTGGTAGTTAAATTGGTTCAAATAGCTGTTATATGCATTTTTTTTTAATAAAAAAAGAAAATTATAGAAAGCTATTTTTGTCAGCAAAAGAAGTGCTAAAATCAAACTTGGGGTATATAAAATGGGTATAAGTATATACTTGAGTAATTTAGGGGTCACTTGTCCCACTCAAAGCACCCCAATATATCTGTACCATATCTTGTACCCCAATTTCCAAAATTTCCAAAATTGGGGTACAAGGTATGGTGCAAAAATCATTTTGCACTTTTTCACCCCAAAAATGACATGTCATTATTGGCCAATTTAAAATAATTAAAAACTTCTAAGTGCCTAATTAGTCATTCAAGGGGTTGTCCCAGGGCTTCAGAACTAAATTCCAACATTTTTAACTTAAAATAGGGATTTTCCCCAAATTTATCACTTGCTCAGATTTGGTGAATTGAAAATTGCGGTAAAATTACCGCAAAAAATGTTTTCACAGACAATGGAATAGGCGCTTTCCCGAATTTACCGCAACTGAATTTCCCCCCCGAGTGTGTGGAATAAAAACCAACCTTGACGTCACAGCTGGGCAGCCAAATCTAAATACCCACTCAGCTGGGCGCCCTGACCAATACATTGAGCGGCCAATTGGTAAAGGGTCTATTCATGAAGCAGTGAAAAGAATGGAGAAGTTGCCCATGCAAACCAATCAGCTGCTCTGTATGATTTTATAGTATGCAAGTTATAAATGTTACTTCAGTGCTGATTGATGGCAAATTCTCCACTGGCTCACTTCTCTATACTTTTCACTGCTTCATGAATAGACCCCTAAGTGTGTATACTTACCTGGATTTGCTGATCAGTCAGTGCAACTGTGGGTCCGCAAACATGTCGGTCAGGTGTGTTCCCAGCTTTACTGTCATTTTTCAAACATATCCTGTCAAGTGACAGTTAGGAGCCAATTGGTTGGTACTTAATATCTCTCCAAACATTGATGCATATGCCTCCCAGAGAGAATGGATACATATGGATATCTGCAAAGAGGTAACCCTGAAATCCAAAAGGAGCTTAATCGTTTTATTACAGAAGTGGCTGGGACCAAGCACCGAGGGTTGATGCTAGATCTAAATGGTTTAAGGGACCTTTTCCGTCAGGGGGAGGAGCCACGACACAAGGGGGAGAAGCTAGGGCAGCGGGATAGTTCCTCTACTATCCACGCCACCAACTATTACCTTTAGTAATCAGGTGACGAGCGAAGTGAGCCACCGAGCCCTAAGCGCGGAGAGCGAAGCAAGCCCGCGAGGGTACTTTTCGGGTACCCTGTTCGGCCGTAGCTCCTCCCCCTGGTGACGTGTCTCCTCCCCTAGGTACGTCAGAAGTTCCCTTCTCCCACTCCGATATAGAATCGACCAAGCACCGAGCATGGTGGTAATCCAGCGAGAAGTGGAGAAAGGGTGGTTCTAGAGAAATGAACACTGATATAGCGATATGGTAAGTACTGTAGGCTAATAACCAAGATAGGACAATGACCTGGATAACCACAATATGCAGTGTTTGTACAAGATGTGAGAAAAGTACATGCCTCTTAGGTCGCTTGGAGAGGATTGAAAATTAATAGACAGAACAGTAACCTGAGACACAAATCAGGTCAGGATATATTTTGCATAGTAAGAGTGATTGCATCTTTCAAAAATAGTGGTATGACCCAACTGGTCAGGAAGACATTAAAGAATATTATACCCCTTTTCCACTAGCTCAAAAAACCCTGGTTTTTGCACGGGGTCACGCATCAACACGGGTTTGACATCAGCTCCAAGCACCAGCCAGAAGACCCTACACCTGGCACGGAACCGACCCGGGATATTCCCAGGTCGGCGCCATTGTAAAATGGGGTAATGTCTCGGGTCTGACCTGGCTTGGAACAGTGTTCCAAATCCCAGGTCAGACCCGCGACTTCTAGTGGAAAAGGGTTACTAATAAAAGAGGGATAGAAGTTATGGATCCAAAAGATGGATAGTTGGAAGATATATAAATGCTCTATTTCTTGGGGGGTATTCAATTGTTTTATCGCGCCCGATCTCCCGTCTTAAGTGACAGGCGATCTCAGAGCAATATTCAATGATTCTTATCATGCCCATTAGAGTCGGGTTTAGGTATGCAAAGCACCAACACCCTCTTAATCTAATAGACGCAAGCGTGAAAAGTTCCGTTTGGGCACCCAAACGGCTCTCTTTACGCGCATTTCAGCTTGCCACCCCCGATGGTAGTGAGCTGAAAAATGCAGTTCTCGCAACAGTCGGCAGCAACAAGCGAATAGCTGCCGGCAGGCTGGCACCGCAACCCGTGATATCAATTGAGCCTCGCCCAAAATAAAAACTAAGGGGTCGATTCAATTCTGCGCATACTGAATAGCGCCGGGAGGGAAGTCCTGGAGCTGTTCAATTCAGTGCGATGCTATGTCAGAGAATGTTCATACCCCTGGACTGAACAGGGTGTTTAGTCGTAAGAACGGACATTCTCCGACTAAACTGCCTCTCCACCATGCTGTTTACGCGGCGCTAGGTCACAAAACAGCATCGCGGACCTAGTTTTGTCGGAATTCCAGGAGTGCAACAAGAAATCCTCTAGTCGGACAGCATCACGTTGAAATGATTAACACCGGGAGCTCCCTCCCGTCACTATTCAATCCACATTGAATTGATCCCTATTATATAAGACATCGCAGCAGGCAAAAAATGTGCGCAGCTTAGTACTGGTCACGGTTGTGCAATGGCATTTACTCTGAATGTGTTCCTAAAGAAACCAGAAAATTAGAATATTCACTCAAGCCCAAAGCAAAAGTCAGTTAAGCAATAACAGTTACCAGAGGTCAAAAAGCCCCCACTACTCCTACTCAATAAATCTGTACTAATCACCTGAGCAAAGGTAACAGGAAATGAATGCACCTAACACACTGATAGCACAAAGAAAGTCATACAGTGCAGAGATAAAACAGTTCAAGTTGCTCATTAAATAGATCACTGTGCTGCCAACTATGCATCAGGGGAGATGTGTTCACCAACACAAGGCAAATTTTCACTGTGCACCTTTTGCTTACACACGGAGGCAGCCATTTTGTGGGCTGAACCATTATTCAGCCTCAGTGACCTCATTAGTTCCTAGTAAATATGAAGCTCAAGCACACAACCCAGCCAGGTTAGGTGAAGGCTAGCGCTCCTCACACAAAGTAATACAAGTATTGCATATAACATCATGTAAAAATGTTGTCCACCATAAAAGAGGAAGCATGCGATTTCAGGAGGAAAGTCAATACAGAACTGTTGTGATACAGTATTGTTTATTTTGTTAAAAAAAACACGTGTTCTATTAACACACAATCACTTATCATGAACACACAGAGCAAACGCAAACAGAAAATAGCTCAATGGTGTCCGACTCCAATCTGAAGTGACAGCAGTTTACATAATATAACAATAATTGGTTACATTTTAATAAAAAAACATCTTTGTACAGAGAAGAAATACATAAAAATGGTTCACAATGACTGCCACGTGCTCTAGACCAATAGTGAAAAAAAAAAAATGAAAAAAAAATAATAATAATTATATATATATATATATATATATATATATATATATATATATATATATATATATATATATATACATACACGCTCTTTGGTGTTACTAGGTAACCATATAACAACGGCTGCTGTAAATCCAAATAGACCAATAGTACAGATCTGTTTTTGTCCAAATCCTCCTGACATGTGAACTGCAAGCAGAACAGATAAGATATAGCAGCATTCCTGTGCCGTGCCTTCACCACTAGCTCACATACGCGCTCTACGTAAACAAAGAATATCCGGGGTATCTTACGCTATTGGCGCAACCAGTCCCTCAGCTGTTTCCTGCACCAGTTTACGCAAATTCCGTAGCAATCTCCGCCCATATCGTGAGAACATCTACGAGGCACCGCCCACTCCTCCACGCAAAGAGCGTAAATAGGTAATCCAAGGGATACTCACGTAAACAGAGCAGCTCCCGCCAACATACAACCTACCCCAGTTCCCAGGCTGTCTGCAGTGCCTGAGCCTGGCTCTCGGCGTCTGTGCTGCGGGCAGTGCTCGAGCCTTTCCCTACGTGCAGCCCAGGCCGCAACGTTAGTACACAAGGCAGCTACGTGAAGTGCGTACCAGCGGGACTTTCCCAGCAGCATTACCGCAGCTATACCTGCGCCCCAGCAGCGCGGCTTCCGCTGGCGCAACTAACCTGCACAATGTACGCAAATACCGCAGGTACCTCCAAAAAAATTACGTAACTCCTCCCTCTCAGTTAACTCCCCTGGTTACGCAATGCGGGCCCGGCGTATCCCGCATCCGTGCATAGCCCAGGTCTCTGGCCCTGCGCTCACCTTCGAGGCCTCCCCGGGAGGCGGAGAGACGTAAGGACAGTACGAAGGATCCGGTCGCTAACACGGACAGCCACAGAGCCGGGGTAACGGGCAAGGATTAATGGAGTCGCACCGAGAGCGCACTCCCTCGGCTCCTTCCTCACACAGCGCCGCCGCTACGCACCGTGACGTCACACGCATAGTCTCACGTCGCTCCAAGTCCCTCCCAATCTACTGCACCCCCTCTGCGCATGCTCTAATTGCACCACTGCGTACGCCTCGCCCTGTTGTCTCCTCTGTTTGGTGTGTGAGGGGGAGAGAGCCACGCCCCCTGCTGCGTCACGCAGTCAGCGTGCTCACTGCTGCTGGCTAGTGTCAGGGCAGATGGATGCTGATAGAACCAAGTGGGCTAAAGGAGCCAGGGCTGCTTTTATGCATAGCTGCCTATCTATGAGATATATTTTATATTATTATTATCCTTTATTTATAGGGCGCTATAAGTGATCCGCAGCGCCCCTTACATAGTACATAATCAAATGAGCAAACAAGAAAACAGCACTTACAGTTGAAGACAATATAGGACAGGTATAGAAAACCTGGGGTTAGGTGCCATGAAAGGCAGTAAGGAGTATAAGATTGTGTAAGTAAGAAAAGGAAAGGCACATGAGGAAAGAAGTACCCTGCTCTTGCGAGCTTACGATCTAAAAGGTGAGGAGCTAACAGAGCGGAGTGACACAGAAGGGGTAGACAGTGAGCATAGACAAGAGGGTTAGGAGGAGAATAGGCTGGGTTTGGTGAAGAAGTTGGTCTTGAGAGCCTGTTTGAAGTTTTGTAGAGAGGCGGTGAGGCGGATGGGGAGAGGTAGAGCATTCCAGAGATAGGGAGCAGCATGTGGAAAATCTTGTAGGTAGGAGTGGGAGGAGGTAATCAGTTGGAAGGAGAGACGGCGTGCATTAGCAGAGCGTAGAGGACGGGTGGGAGTGTAAAGAGAGATAAGGTCAGAGATGTAAGAGGGAGAAGAGTGGGTGAGGGCTTTTTAGGTGAGTGTGAGAAGCTTGAATTGGATTCTGAATGGGAAGGGTAGCCAGTGAAGATCCTGCAAGAGAGGGGATGTGGATGTAGTACGTTTGGTGAGGAAGAAGAGACGGGCAGCAGCATTGAAGATAGATTGGAGTGGAGAGAGGCATTTTTTAGGGAGGCCAGATAGGAGATTGCAGTAGTCCAATCTGGAGATGACCAGTGAGTGGATGAGGGTCTTAGTAGTGTCCTGGGTGAGAAAGGTATATATTTATAGATATATATCTGTACATATATACACCCTGCTACCCGCATGCGCATGGCATCTATTCAGTGATAACTGGTTGCTTTGCAGAGCAGCGGTGATCCCAGGCTCCCCAAACCTGCCCCCTGCCTGTGGGAGACTGCAGCCCATGGGCGGGACAGTGTTCAAATAGCGGGACTGTCCAGCTTAAATCGTGTAGTTGGGAGGTATGATATTGGAGTGCCATGGTAGTTTTGGATCCTTCTTGATATTAAGGGTAATGTGTGGGCCTTCTAAAGGCGGGAGGTGTGTAAGGTTGCCCTTGAGGTGTGTAAGGTTGCTCATGACTGATTTAATAACACCAATTCGTATGTGCAACTTGATATATCCTCAACAGTGCATCCAGTGAGAATGCCTGCATACCATAGGCAATTTAATACAGAACTTATCTGGAAGGGTTCAGTATTGTATGCCGGCGGTTGGGCTCCCGGCGACCAGCATACCGGCGCCGGGAGCCCGACCACCGGCTTTCCGATAGTGTGGCGAGCGCAAATTAGCCCATTGCGGGCTCGCTGCGCTCGCCACACTACGGGCACGGTGGCGCGCTGCGCGCGCCACGCTATTTTATTCTCCCTCCAGGGGGTCGTGGACCCCCACGAGGGAGAATAAGTGTCGGTATGCCGGCTGTCGGGATTCCGGCGCCGGTATACTGTGCGCCGGGACCCCGTCAGTCGGCATACTGAAGACCACCCTATCTGGAAATGTCTGTTCTTTCAGATAACTTCTGGCGTAGTGCAGATTCTGGCGTAGTGCAGATTCCACACATTTGTTCCTGCTTCCTTTTATGTTTGTGAGGGTGCCCCCTCACCATGTGATGGACTGACGTCACTCAGCTGTGGCCCTTATATATACTTTTTCATTCTTTACGTTGATCCATATTTCCCTTCTCTAGGTCCTCTAGTGTTGACTTTAGCATGTCCAGCAGGAACCGGAAGGCCTCAGCCACAACTACTCCTATGTTCACTCCTAGAACCAAGGTATTGTCACAAGCTACACACTGTGTGGGGTCATCTTCCCCCAACTCCCCTCCTGAGATGGACATCGACCCGTCTATACACGCCATCCTCACCACTCTGGTAGATGGGATAAAACTGACATTCCAACAGGAACTCAAAAGAGCGGTGAACGATTTCAAATCAGAATTAGCTTCTATTGGAACAAGAACGGACGCCTTGGAGTCCAAAACGGACAAATTATGTCAATATGAGGGTGCAGTAGACTGACAACTCGCTCTCCTGAGATCTGAAGTTGATGACCTAAAGCAGGAGTGGGGAACCTCCGGCCCGCGGGCCGTGTAAGGCCAGCGAAGCCGTTTGCTCCGGCCCACCCGCTTCTCTGTGAGACACGCCGCCGCTCAGTCCGGCGGCGTGTCTCATCTGTCTGGACAGGGACTCAGGAGGAGAGCGCGGCTGTCGGGTGGGAGCGGCGGCGTGTAGAACTTGAAACCAGCCGCCGGTTCGTGAGCCAATCAGAGCTCGCGGACCGGCAGCCAATCAGGAGCCGCAGCTGCCAGTCCGCGAGCTCTGATTGGCTCTCGAACCGGCGGCTGGTTTCAAGTCCTACACGCCGCCGCCCAACATAGCCGCGCTCTCCTCCGTGTCCCGCCGAACGAAGCAGCGGTAAGCAGCACAGGGGGGGGGGGGCATCTGTATACCTGGCACTGTGGGGACATCTGTATACCTGGCACTGTGAGGGGCATTTGTATACCTGGCACTGTGGGGGGCATCTGTATACCTGGCACTGTGGGGACATCTGTATACCTGGCACTGTGTGGGGCATCTGTATACCTGGCACTGTGGGGACATCTGTATACCTGGCACTGTGGGGGTCATCTGTATACCTGGCACTGTGGGGGGATCTGTATACCTGGCACTGTGGGGGGATCTGTATACCTGGCACTGTGGGGACATCTGTATACCTGGCACTGTGGGGACATCTGCATACCTGGCACTGTGGGGACATCTGCATACCTGGCACTGTGAGGGGCATTTGTATACCTGGCACTGTGGGGGGCATTTGTATACCTGGCACTGTGGGGGCATCTGTATACCTGGCACTGTGGGGGCATCTGTATACCTGGCACTGTGAGGGGCAATTGTATACCTGGCACTGTGGGGGCATTGGTATACCTGGCACTGTGGGGGCATCTGTATACCTGGCACTGTGAGGGGCATTTGTATGCCTGGCACTGTGAGGGGCATTTGTATACCTGGCACTGTGGGGGCAATTGTGGATCTGGCACTGCACTATTGGGGGCATATGTGTATCACGTCCCATTTTAACTGGCCACACCCATTTCTTTGGCGCGCGCGCGCGCCTCCGGCGCGCACACACAGTGCCTATAAGGGGCAGACCTACTGGGGGGCAGGGTAATTTTTTAAGTTGAGAATTTTTGTATGTCCCCCGAAGGATTTTATAAATATCCACATGGCCCTTGGTAGAAAAAAGGTTCCCCACCCCTGACCTAAAGGAAAAACAAGAGGATTTAGAAAATAGATTGCGCAGGAACAACCATAGGGTCAGGAATGTACCTGAGACGGTCTCTCTCACGGCCCTACCTGCATTTCTTAAGGACCTCTTCAGGCATATTCTCCCTGAGCTTCAAGAGGATGAGCTCCTTCTAGACAGAGCGCACAGTGCGCTCAGGGCTAAACCGCCCCCTAGCCAACAACCTAGAGATATCGTCGTTAGATTACATTACTTTCAAACGAATCTAGTGTGGATTTTATTTTTGACAATATTACTTAGCACAATTTGTCAAAGTCGAAAAATATCGTAATACATATGCCTTGTACTAACCCCATGCACATGCCCGCTGCGCGTGCACTCGCTCTGCCGTGCGTGCGCATATCCGCATTTTGCGTAACGGAGCTTTCACGGCCATGCGCCTCGGCGCGTGGTATGCGCATTTACGGTAGAGTTTGTGAGCGTGTAGCGTGTTATTAGAACATTACATATTTAACCCACATAGCGTACATTTTAGATATAGTTCCCCTAGACCATGTCAGCGAGTATTACTAGTTTAAACAGTTCCTGGACAGAGAGATTTGCCTTTGCATGATAGGAAGGGTCAGATAAAGGTTGGAAGGTGATGTCTAGTATCCAGCTGTAGGGTATTTTGAGGGTAACATTCCGGTGTTAGCTAGAGAAAGATCGCTTGTTCCTGCGTATAGTTATGTACAAAAGTAGATTATGAACATTAACTGTATTTATTGTAAATTACACATGCAGCGGGAATCCAGAGGATACCACCCACAAGAGCAGTTGAGGAAAGACATCGCCCACCCTTTCATATCCACCTATGACCTTTTCTGTAATGTAGAGACACATCTCTGTGTCCAATGAACAATGAGATTACAGTGACCATTGTATTGTGTATGCATGTTGTGTATAAAAGGACCATTGTTGCCTGTCCGGTCAGAAGACTCTGAATGCTATCTACCTGATGAGCGGAGGACCGGAGCCGGGTTGCGCTTGCGAATATTCTCACGTACGTACATTCTCTGTAGCCATTATTCTGTTTAGATTTACTTGTTAGCCTGTAGTGTATAAATTGTATTGTTTTATCTTTTGGAATCAATCCACTGTGGCCTTAGAACCCGGTAGTTTCAACTACAATTCAGTGTTGTGTTTTCACTTTCCTGCATTGGCTTTAAAGTAGATTTATCTGTATAAGGTATATGAGCATTGTTAAGGTGTACGCACTGCGGATACTTTGTATCGCCAGCGCTACTTAAGGTTTAAAGGTATAACATCATTACAGTACTTTACTGTTAAGGGTTTAAAGTGTAAGCATATCATTACATTGTATCACTAACAAGGTTTAAAGGTTATTCATTGTGTGTGTGCACGCTGAGCGTACTCCGTACACTCAGCGCGGCGTGTGTACGTCAAGTACGTACCACGTACGGGACTCTGTACGCAAATAGCGTACGGAGTGCGTAGCACGTGCACGTAATCTAGCGGCCATTAGCGGCTCTACGGTAATAGTGTATTTAGAGGTATAGCTTTGCGGTCTAAGATAATATCGACATTATCAATTGGGAGCTCGTCCGGTTCCTTCTCATACCCGCAGCCTAGCAGAGTTTTCGCAGACTTTATCAGCAAAGGGTGGAGGAGTATCCCCTGTAAACCTTCTCTTGGTCGGGGGATACAATAAGTGCTGATTAGATAAGCGTCTGCCCTGCATGGTTTGAAGGGATGCTGGAGGGATTCGTAAGGTAAGAACGCAAAAGCTAGTTTTCTTTGTAAAATCTGCAAATTTCTGTTTTGGCGCCAAATACGCACGCAACACATGCATACACCTGTATTTTGTACTTTGCATATCTGCTCACACCATTGCCATAATCACTGATTACTAAATTTATTTTGACCTGTACTGGAAAATTTGTTGCTATTTAGTTAACATATAGAGTTAATATTTAAGGGAGTAAGTGTAAAACGCACACACAGCCTGGCCTAGTTGTAAAGGTTGATACAGTGGAAACTGTGTGTAGCGTTAAGTGAGCGATTATAGTTAAATATCGCTTACATTTATAGAAGTGTGGGATTTGTAGTACTGCGGACGTACGGCCTTTGTACACGTGTCTCGGACAGCGTTCGGGACTGCGTACGCAACGTAAAGGCCTACACATGTGGCGTGTTTACGCAACGTGCGTACAGGTACGCCCACTAAATACAAATCACACAATAGCATTGTTTTACTTTAGGCAATATGGTAGCCACGCGATAATAGCACAAATTTGTTCAGTTTCCAATATTTAGTTTAAAAGAACCTTCTCTTACTGTGTCACCTCTGGGACTAGGCTGTTTTATCTGAATGAAAGTTAATTTTCTGTACAGAAAAACCAAAGTGTATATGAGTGAACGAGCGTGAGTGTGCAAACAATAAATGTTTTGTGAACCCAGAATTTGGGATCCTGTAGGAGACCACATCAGGTGAGTGGACACTTGGTGGCGTGGGAGTGGCTTTCTCACGTTAACATTGATTAGAGTACAAAGGAGCAATTAGTATAACAGCAGACCAAGAGGTCAGCAAAGTCAGAAATCCGCTGACTAAGTCAAGCGAAGCTCTGAATACCGTGGCCTAAAAGGTCAGCGGTGAGAGCGCAGCCCCGGGGGTTAGCGTAGTACCCATATAGGCCTGTTCTGAAAAGCTCCGGCTGAGGTTTCGCAGCCTGAAAAACGATTCCATTGATCGTATAGCGGATAAGTAACAGTTACTTATACGCAGTGCGATTGTACCGCGCGTTAGTTTGTGCAATAGTTAGTTCAACTTGATACCCATTACGCCATAGACGCTAATTGTACACGCAACGTGATTTGTTTAAAAGTTTTTTATTTTAAGGGAGTTTCGCGGGTCACTCAGGAAATCTCCAACGACCGATATTTACTGGGAAGGGTAAGTCACTCCCACACACTCTCAGTAAATAGAGGTTACATAGGGCCCTAGGTTGGGTACGACCGGTGCTGAGGACAGTGCTTAGGTGTATTGGCCAACGTGGGCGTGAGTGGGTGAGAGCGCTCTGAGAACTTTCACCGTCGCCTTACCACTGAGTAATTTGGTTTTTGTAGGAATTAGCTGAGAAGGCAATACCTGCAAAAGAATGGGGGCCAGTTGCTCAAGTAAGGGACGATCAACCAGGGTTCAGGTTGATATTCCGCGGCCCAAAGGGTCGGCGAGGTACATAATGTGTGAGAAACATGGATCACACGCAGAGGTTTTATGCAATGAATGGGAACGTATGACTGCGGAAGATAGGGAACCATTCCCTAGGGTAGGCAGTTTTAGTCCTGAGGTGTTGCAAAATTTAAGTAGAAGAATATGTCTAATAAAATCCAGAAAACAAAGGATTAGACATACAGATTGTTCACATTTATGGCAACAGGAGGGTGATATGCAAAGGGGATTAGCTCTAACAGCTGGTTCCAACCCTAGCAGGAAACTGATAGCAACAGCACCACCACCACCGTACATTACAGGAGAGAAAATGGCTACAGAGAATGGCATACTAATATATGATAAGAGTGAACTTAATAAATGTGTTAATGCTAACCCGTGCAAGTTGTATCTCATCTTAAACTTCCCTCAGGACTGCGACCAAGAAGATGAGCCCAGCACGATATCGGCACTCTCTCTAGCAGCCACCATACAAGACACACAAGTGGGCACGGCCCAACCAGTAAGAGCAATAACAAAGGCCCCTAGCGGAGGGACAGGTGAGGTCGTGTCCATAGGTAAGTACGGTACAGTACATTATGCAGAGACAATTGCACCTCACATTGTAGAAGAAACCCAGAATGATGTAATTGAACTAAATCCTGTCAGGGTGATCGCAGTCCCCAATGGGAAGACTGACGCTCAGGGAATCACTCCCGTCAGGAACATTGCTATGCATTGCCCCTGGTCCCGGACAGAATTGAGGACAATTATGTCTGAATTTCCCGATCCCAGAAAAGATCTAGCCGCATGTCAGAGGTTTATTAGAGAACTAGGTAACGCCACCGAACCCACAAACAAAGATTGGCGGACAGTGCTACGGGCATGTTTGCCCTCCAATATTGACCCTGTGAAATTCATTGCCGACTGTAAATTAGATGCAGAAGTACCTCTCACTGATGAATACAATCAGGAGAACGTAAAACAGATCAATCTGCAGTTAGGAGTATATTTCCCAACTGTTGTCAAATGGAATAAAATCTTCTCCATTAGACAAAAAGAAGGTGAAACGGCTTCTGAATATTTCCATCGAGCACTGCAGGAAATGGCTAGATACACTGGGGTCGCGGATATTAAAGAAAATGTACATCATAGAGAGGTAGCGGTGTCCGTATTAATGGACGGTTTAAAAGAAACGTTGAGAACAAGGGTACAAACCACTCAACCTAACTGGAGAGGTATCTCGGTGGCTGCATTAAAAGAGTCTGCTATTGAGCATGATCGGAACATCATTAGGCACAGGGAGTCACAGGGGGATAAGCTGATGACAGTAAGTATAAAAGCCCTGACAACGAAGCCACATCAGCCTAAACCCCAGACCCCTGATGGTAAGTCATATGTGGTAAAATGTTTTAAATGTCAGAGGGAAGGACATTACGCACGGAACTGTAATTTTAAAGACCCACATAAGGTATATCGACCCCCTAGACCAGAACATGACACACAGTATGACGCACGTAATTGGGATCAGGGACCGCATAGGAGGAGTTATGAACCACATGCAGGGGAAACCAGGAGGTACCCACCTAAGAGGAACTGGCAAACCTCTGGAAATTCTCAGCTACCCCCCTCACATATTGTAGCTGCCAACGCGCTGCGGGAGGGTCACAACTTACAATAGGGGTCAGGCCACACCTGTAGTTTGCAGCCAGTGAAGTTGATTGCTAGCCTTGGAAATGAACCCAAGGTTACAGTTGATGTAGCTGGTAGATCACTACCTTTCCTTGTAGATACAGGGGCGGCCAGATCAGTGTTAAATTCAACGGTAGGTATGAAAACAACGGGTTAAACAATTTCAGCAATGGGGGTAACAGGAGTAGTGCAACACTATCCTTTAAGTAAACCAGCAGAGATTACGATAGGGCCTTTGCAGACCAAGCACTCCTTTTTGCTAGCTGCATCGGCTCCGACTAATCTACTTGGGAGAGATTTACTGTGCAAGATGAGGTGTGTCATATATTGTACTCCTGAGTGTGTCTTCTTAGATATACCCGAGAATCACGTTCAGGAAGTGCAGGATATGTTAGACACTCCACAAAGGTTAATGTCACACTCTGCTGTTATAGACAGGTGTCCATCCAAGGTAGAGGAAATGATCTCCCAGATACCGGAATCCCTCTGGACCAAAGATGGACAAGACACTGGACTGATGGCAAATGTAGCTCCTGTAGTAGTTCAAGTAAAAGATGGTAGGATAGCTCCAAAAATCCCACAGTATCCTCTGAAACCAGAGGTGGAATTAGGAGTGTACCCAGTCACAGAGCGCTTGCTACAACAGGACATTCTGTTTAGGACGTCCAGCACTGCCAATAGTCCCATCTTCCCTGTGAAAAAGAGTGGGGGGAGGGGTTACAGGCTAGTGCAGGATCTAAGGGGGATAAACAAAATAGTTGAGAGCCAATTCCCCGTAGTGCCAAATCCAGCTGTCATCCTCATGCAAATTCCTCCTACTGCGAAGTTTTTCACTGTCATTGACCTCTGCTTCGCTTTCTTTTCGGTCCCTCTGCACCCTGACAGCCAATACTTGTTTGCATTTACATACAGAGGAGTACAGTACACCTGGACTCGCTTACCCCAAGGTTTCATTGACAGCCCAAGTATTTTCTCCCAGGCTTTGCATGACTGTTTACAATCCTTTCAACCTGAGAGCGGATCAGCATTAATACAATATGTAGATGACTTACTGCTGTGTTCTGATTCACTCGAATCGTCCTTGAAAGACACGGGACACAAGGTTTCAAAGCATAAGTTACAGTCGTGCCAGACCAAGGTGAAATATTTGGGACATTGCTTGACACAAGGACTGAGACACCTCACCGCTGATAGAATACAGGCGATTCGCGACATGACTCTGCCACAAACCCAGCAACAGATCCGCACTTTCCTAGGAATGTGTGGGTACTGCCGAAACTGGATCCCAGGGTTCCCCATACTAGCTTTACCTTTGCAAGAGATGGTCTCTTCAAACAAACCAGATCGGATTTCGCACACAGATGAGTCCGAACTGGCATTTGAGAGACTCAAACAGTGCCTATCACAGGCACCTGCATTAGGTATGCCAGATTATGGGAAACCCTTTGAATTAAACGGTACGGAGAGTGCTGGGTGTGCGGCAGGTGTTTTAACCCAGAGACATGGTGATGCCAGCAGGCCGGTAGCTTACTACAGTGCACAGTTGGACACTGTAGCACGATCTCTCCCCACATGCTTGCGAAGTGTTGCAGCGATAGCTTTGCTAGTGAGTAAAAGCGAAGACGTAGTGTTGGAACACAGCCTGACCATCCATACACCTCATGCAGTGTCAGCCTTACTGAATTCTGCCCAAACCAGACATGTCTCATCAGCACAGTTTACAAGGTGGGAATTAGCACTAATGGCCCCTGTAAACATCACCATAAGGAGATGCAGTGCACTAAATCCTGCAACGTATCTACCAGGTGTGCCTGGACAGGCACAAAGGGTGGGGGATGAGAATGATGGTGAATTAGGATTTAGTACAGACACTGACACACATGATTGTATGGAATATCTGAACCAAACTTTCACTGCAAGACCCGACATCAGTGACAACCCACTGGAAGGCGTAGATTTTACTTTTTACACTGACGGTAGTTGCCACAGACAGACGGACTCGGGAGACTTGTGTACTGGATACGCAGTCGTAGATGACAAAGGTATCATAGAAGCAGAACCCCTGGGCCCACCACACTCAGCACAAGTTGCTGAGCTGGTCGCCCTAACCAGAGCGTGTGAATTGGCTAAGGGTAAGTCAGCCAATATCTACACGGATTCTAGGTATGCCTTTGGAGTAGTGCATGATTTCGGGGCCCTATGGCGCCTCAGAAATTTCATGACGGCAGCTGGCACACCCGTGGCGCATGCGACCAATATCAAAAGACTTCTAACAGCAATACAGGAACCTGACAGAGTGGCTGTTATCAAGTGCAAAGCCCACACGTACAGCCAAGACCCAGTGTCACTTGGTAACAGCCGGGCAGACGAAGCTGCTAGATCAGCAGCCAGCACCCCCATACAGACAGACATCACACAACTGATGGTATTCAATACCATCAACACACAAAAATTAAGTGAAATGCAAAATTTGTGTTCTCCACAGGAAAAGGCAGTCTGGAGGTCAAAAGGGTATAGCCAGGAGTCCTCAGGACTCTGGACAGATGGACAGGGTAAGCCAGTAGCCCCCAGAGCATACCTTCCGAGTTTAGCTGAGGCGGCACATGGTCTGACTCATCTGGGCAAAGAAGGTATGTGTAAGCTGGTGAGAGCCTACTGGGGTGCGTCAGGATTCTCTTCTCATGCGGGTAAGAGAGCAATGACATGTCTTACCTGCTTGAGGAAGAATATTGGAAAGTCAATACCAACAGAACCATCCCATATCCCGCCAACAGACGGCCCTTTTCAGGTAATACAAATTTATTTCATACAGTTGCCACCCTGCAGAAATTTAAAGTATGTGTTGGTTTGTATTGATGTGTTTTCAAATTGGGTAGAAGCGTTCCCCGCTGCCACAAATACTGCTACGTTTACTGCAAAGAAAATCGTGCAGGAATTTGTGTGCAGATATGGTATCCCTAGGATAATTGAAAGTGATAGGGGTACCCATTTTACAGGTGAAGTCTCCGTACCGCCCACAGGAGAGTGCGAAAGTGGAAAGAGTAAACAGCACTATTAAGAACAAGTTGAGCAAGGTGATGGCTGAAACTGGATTGTTGTGGCCAGAAGCTTTGCCACTTGTATTGTACAGCATCAGAACCACTCCCAGGTCCCCCCTTAACCTATCACCCTTTGAGATTCTTTTTGGTCGACAACCCCATGTAATGATTGACCCCCAGGATGATTTGAAATGCAATAATGAGGTGACTGTAAAATATTTGGTTAAGATGAGCAAGCAGTTGAGGAATCAAAACAGCAATCTAAAGCTGGTGATTCCTGACCTACCAAACAGCAATTGTCATGACATTGAACCTGGGGATTATGTAATGATTTGAAATTTTCTACGCTCAGGTTGCCTTATTGACCGGTGGGAAGGACCGTACCAAGTCTTACTAACCAGCACGACAGCATTGAAGGTTGCCGAGAGAGAGACTTGGGTCCACTCATCCCACTGTAAGAAGGTCGCTGACCCAGAGAAAGCCCGTGACAAAGAGCAGAGTGTAGAGGAAATCGTATCACTGGAGTGCCTGTTCCGGGAAGGTTGAGAGGCAGGACTGTTGAGACGGCACCTGAGCACATAAGACCAGAGGCGGTTGTCGCACCAAATTTCGTTTTCCTTTTTATTATTTTCTCCATCTCCCATTACCCTCCTTCCCCCCCCCCCCTTCCTTGCTCCTTTTTCTCTCCCCTTAGCAAGATGGACTTACCCCAAGAGACTGCATTCCGGGTTTTCCTGTTGACCCTGTTGTTGACTAGAGCAGTCTGTTTCGGTGAGAGTACCAGAGAGGTCGAGAAAGGATCTGGAATGGGTTCTGATGGCAAGGACGGATTGATAGAATTCCAAGAGCAACACATTCACCGAGCAAAGGCGAGTATCAGAAAACGATCTGGTAGTCACGAAACTAGGAGGCACTGTGAAGGGTTATTGGCTGAGGACAATTGTATTTGTAGAAACTGTGAAAACATAGTTGAGGACGGGTGCATCCAGAGATGTCAGTCCAGCCTTGATATCAACATGGACCGTCATCCATTGAGTGACTATCACTCATTAGTGGGTAAGGTTTTAAACCAAACAGAATGCTGGGTGTGCTCACAAGTACCTCTAGGTCAGAGCAAGTCAGGACTAGTACCGTATCCCTTAACAATAGATGAGGTACTTGAATTAAGGGGTGGGAGACCGGTGGACAAGAAATTTTATATTTCTAGGCCCCCTAGTCTGAAGCTCCACCAATATCATGTGGATAGGTCCTTAGTATGTTTCAACATTTCCAATCCCCGAAAGCCAGGAAATTGGGAAGTGACATGGAATAACTGTCAAAGTCAGAAAAATATCTCTATGCACACTACCATATTTGCACCTCACACAGGTCCATGCTGCGCATGCGTACGCTCTCCCGTACGTGCGCATACTCACAGTCGCGGGCACCCGCAGGCGCATGGTATGCGTATTTACGGTAGAGTTTATGTGATCGTAGCGTGCGACTCAATCATTACATATTTTCACTATATAATGTATTTTGTAGATCATGGTCCCTTTGATAGATTCTGAAAGTTTAGTTAACATAGCATGTTCCTGAACAGAGGGATCCCTCTTTGTATTGTACGAAGGGTCTAACAGGGGTCATACAGTGGTGTTTGGTACCCATCGGAAGAGTATTTAAATAGCAATATTCCGGTGTTGGTTTGAAGCAGATTAATCGCTCGTGCGAATAGTTATGGACATAAGAAGTTTATGAACATTTACTGTATTTGCACTTACTTATCCATGCGGCGGGAAACCCAGTTTCCCTCCCACCTGAGCTGTTGGAAATAGTCACGGCCCACCTGTATGAATCAACCTATGACCTTTTGTTATAGTGCGAGGAGGAATTCTTGTGTCCAATGAACAATGAGATTGTAGGGACCATTGAATTGCATTGTGTGTGGGGCATAAATAGACAGGCCGATCACATCCAGCTCTCACTCTTCAACGGTTATCATTGCTGAAAATCGGGAGCTGGATGTCCAGAGGCGCATGCGATCGTTTCCTTTGTGCGTAAGTTTTTCTCCGCAACTATATTGATCTTCTTGTTATTGTGGGCCAATTTCTCTCTCTCTCTCTCTTCTCCTCTTTCTCTCTTATTTTCCCTTAAATAGTAATTGTATTGTATTTCCTGTGTAGTTATCTGGTTAGGTAGTCTATGTTATATTGTAGTGTATGATTTGTATTTGTATTAATTCTTTTGCAAGTATATCATTCATAATATATATATATTAGGCGTTGGACCCTAAGCCCAGGTATCTGTGTATTTCTTATAGTGTTAAGTATTCTCAGAGCGTCGGTGACGCTAGAACAGCTTTAAAGGTAATAAGGTTATACTGTGTTGCATTTACACTTGATCATTACACTAAGGTTTTACTGCACAATACACTGTTTATGGTTTAGATACAAAGGTTTAACATTGTGAGCATCAGCGCCGCTGGTGATCTCCTCGTGGTCCCGAGCGTCCGCTACGCTATAGCGAATCATTAAGTTAGTCGGCAGCCAATAGCGTGCCTGCCTGTGATCTCTTGGCCGTGAGCGAACGTGACGCTTGAGCGTCTCGACTACGGCTAAGCGATTGTTACGCAACGTGCGTACCCTTACGGTACTTCATACGTAGATAGCGTACAGTGTTCTTAGACCTCATAAAGGGTATTATATAAGATAAATATTTAGCTTTATCAATTGCGGGCTCGTCCTGTCCTTCACACATCTGCACTAGGTAATTTCAGCAGACATTATCCATCAGCAAAGGGCGGGAGATCATATTCCTCGTAGTGCTGTTTGGATAAGCGTCTGCTTCTCTTAGTAAAGGGTGCTGAAGGAATCCGGGAACCGGAGGTAAGAACAAAACGATAGTGTCCTTTTAAAACTGTTTATTTCTGTCTTGCGTACACACGCACGCATATCTGCATTTCTTTTCATTCGTGTATTTTCATATATCACTCTCCTGTTTGCCAGTTTTATAGTTGATAAACGTGCTAAGAGAGATTTGCCGCTATTTCATAGTTTAAGAGTAAAGGTAATATAGTTAAAGTATAGACAAACACAGCTGTGCCTGAGAGACAAGGCGAAGTCAGTGTGGTGCGCGGTAGATGATCAAGGATCATCTACATTGATAAACGTATAAATTGTGTTACGGTGGATCTTTATTTTGCGTACACGTGTCTCTAACAAAGGACTGAGACTTGCGTACGCAAACCAAAGGCCGACGCACGCAGCGTATATCACGCAGCGGAGCGTCCGGGTACGCCCACGTAACTCAAATCACAAGGTTTTTTTTTCTCCTCTCAACGCGATAAATAGCGCAACGCGGTAAATAACGCAAGGCGATAAATCGCGCAAATCTATTTTAACATTCGAAATTTAAATTAACAGATCCTTCTCCTAATTAGTAACACATCTGGTCTAAAGAAAATTTCTGCGCAGAAATAGAAATAGAAACAAAAGTGTACATGTGGTGAGTGAGTGTTTGTTTTTACAATTTTTGAGGTTGAACCACAAGAAAAGTCGAGTTCTCGTGAGGTACATGCGTGTAAGTGACGTACATGGTGGCTAGGGAGGCATCCCTGGTTAAAACATACAATTTGAGCATTAGAGTGTAGCAGACCAGGAGGTCATACTGTAACAGACCAGGAGGTCATAGCAGACCAGCAGGTTTAGGTACAGCAGACAAGGAAGTCCGCTATACAGTCCACAGGCACAACACCTAAAAGGGTTGGTGCAACACCCATATAGGCCATACAAGCTCTGGCTGAAGGAATTCGCAGCCGTAATTTTCGATTCCACTGGTCGCTCCGTACATAAGATTAGTTGCTTATGTGCTGAACGATTGTACCGCACGTAATTGTGTGCATTAGTAAACCTGACCGGTACTATTTGTGTAGGAAGGTCATAAACGCTATTTGTACATTCTAACGTGATTTGTGTAATTTTTTTATTTTAAGGGAGGTTCGCTGCTCACTCAGGAACTATCCAACAACCGATACTTGCTGGGGAACGCGCCCCAGTAAATAAAGGTTCACAGGGGCCCTAGGTTGGGTACAACAGCTCTGGATACAGTGATTGTGTTACTGGCCAACGTGGGCGAGAAGTGAGTGGGGTACTCGGTAAACCGCCACCGTCAGCCTATTTTGAACATTTTGGTTTGCGTAAGGGTTGGCTGAATAAAGCAACACCTTCGAACTATGGGGGCCACTTGTTCAGGTAGGGGGCGATCAACCTCGGTTCGGGTTGATTCAGTGAACCGACCAGTCGGGTCGGCAAGGTACGTAATGTGTGAGAAATACGGAAGTCACACAGAAGCTTTATGTGATGAATGGGAGAGAATGACGGTACATGACGGGGAGAAATTCCCAAGAGTAGGTAGCTTCAGCACAGAAGTGTTAACGAATTTAAGGAGAAGGATATGTCTCATTAAATCAGCAAAGAGACGAATCAAGCATTATGATTATTTACAGTTGTGGCAACAGGAGGGTGACATACAGAGAGGATTGGCTCAGGCGGCGGGATCTGGCTCGATCAGAAAACTGATAGCCACGGCCCCACCGCCACCATATATATCGGGAGAAAAATTGGTTGCGGAGAATGACGCACTAAGGTGTAACAAACAAACACTTAGCAACTGTGTAAATGTTAAAGATAATGTTAACCAATTAACCAATGCAAGTATTAACCCGTGCAAGTTGTACCCTGTTTTGAACTTTCCTCAGGAGTGTGATCAAGAGGACGAATCGGCAACAATTTCAGCGCTCTCTCTAGCAGCCACCATAGCAGAGACCACAGTAGGCACAGCTCCACCCCCGAGATTAGTAACAAAGGCCCCTAGCGGAGGGATAGGTGAGGTCGTATCAACGGGTAAGTACGGCACCATACACTATGCTGAAACTATTTCACCACAGCCTGTAGAATCTACACAGAATGAGGTTGTTAGAGTTAATCCTGTTAAGGTAATAGTAGTTCCAAATGGGAAAACAGACACTTCAGGAGTCACTCCTGTTAGGAACATTGCCATGTACAGTCCATTTTCCCGAATGGAATTAAGGACCATAGTGTCGGAATTCCCTGACCCTAGAAAAGACTTAGTTGCCAGCCAAAAATACATCAGAGACCTAGGTAACACTGTAGAGCCCAACAACAAAGACTGGCAGATATTGCTGAGAGCATGTTTACCCTCCAATGTCGACGCAGCTCAATTTTTAGCTGACTGTGGATTAGATCAGGATGTACCTCTTACAGAAGTGTACAACAAAGACAATGTAAAAAGAATAAGTTTACAGTTAAAGGAGTATTTCCCAGCCGTAGTTAAATGGAACAAAATATTCTCCATTAAACAGAAGGAGTCAGAAACAGCTGCAGAGTATTTTCACAGAGCATTATCAGAAATGGCAAAATACACAGGCATAGAGGACATTAAAACAAACATAAACCATCGAGAAGTAGCAGTATCGGTACTGATGGATGGTTTAAAAGAATCATTGAAGACTAGGGTACAGACCACACAACCATGTTGGCGAGGTCTGTCTGTGGCTACTTTGAGAGAGGCTGCTATTGATCACGATAGGAACATCACCAGACACAGGGAACAACAAGGTGATAAGTTAATGGCAGTAAGTATACAGGCCCTGACCACAAGGCAGCCTTTGTTTATATCACCAAACCCTGTGGGTAAGTCAAATGTGGTTACTTGTTATTCTTGTCATAAACAGGGACACATGGCACGAGATTGTAGAGTGAAGAATTCACGAAACTCATACCAACCCCCTAGACAACGACACGACACACGACATTGGGAGCAGGGTCCGCAGAAACGGAGTTATGAGCCACATGCAGGGGAAACAAAAAGATACCCCCCGAACAGAGACTGGCAAGCCTCTGGTAGCTCCCAATTAACTCCATCACAAGTAGTTGCTGCCAGCGGGATTCAGGGAGGTCACCATACCCAATAGGGGTGTGGCCATACCTGTAATCTGCAGCCAGTAAAATTGATTGCAAGCCTTGGAAGTGAACCAGAAATTGCAATCAATGTAGCTGGTAAATCATTAAACTTTCTTGTAGACACAGGGGCGGCCAAATCAGTGATAAATTCGACAGTGGGCATGAGAACCACTGGTAAGACAATTCCAGCCATAGGGGTAACGGGAGTAGTCCAGCACTACCCTGTTAGCAAACCAGCCGAGATTACAATAGGGCCTTTACATACCAAGCATTCCTTTTTGCTGGCTGCATCGGCACCGACTAATCTCCTGGGAAGAGACTTACTGTGTAAAATGGGGTGCGTCATTTATTGTACTCCTGAAGGTGTATTCTTGGACATACCTGAGAATCACGCTCAGGAAGTGCGAGACATGTTAGACTCCCCGTCAAAATTAATGTCACATACCATTATGACAAATAGGACTCCCTCCCAAGTAGAAGAAATGACATCTCAGATACCAGAGTCACTTTGGACTAAAGATGGACAGGACACTGGATTAATGGCAAACGTAGCTCCGGTAGTTGTACAAGTAAAAGATGGTAGGATAGCTCCAAAAATCCCACAGTACCCTCTGAAGCCAGAGGTGGAGTTAGGAGTGTATCCCGTAATAGAGCGCTTGCTACAACAGGGCATTCTGGTAAGAACGTCCAGCACTGCCAATAGTCCCATCTTCCCTGTTAAAAAGAGTGGGGGGAGGGGTTACCGGCTAGTGCAGGATCTAAGGGGGATTAACAAAATAGTTGAGAGTCAGTTCCCCGTAGTGCCAAATCCAGCTGTCATCCTAATGCAAATCCCTCCCACTGCGAAATTTTTCACTGTTATTGACCTCTGCTCCGCTTTCTTTTCGGTACCTCTGCACCCTGACAGTCAATATTTGTTTGCATTTACATACAGAGGAGTCCAATACACATGGACTCGATTACCACAAGGATTCATAGATAGTCCAAGTATATTTTCTCAGGCTTTGCATGATTGTTTACAGTCTTTCCAACCAGTGAGTGGATCAGTATTAATACAGTACGTGGATGATCTACTACTGTGTTCTGATTCATTGGAAGCATCCCTGAAGGATACGAAGCAGCTCCTGTTTCATCTTTCAGACACAGGACACAAGGTTTCCAAAGACAAGTTGCAATTATGCCAAACTAAGGTAAAATATTTGGGACACTGTCTAACACAAGGACTGAGACACCTGACCGCTGATAGAATTCAAGCAATTAGAGACATGACTCTGCCACAAACCCAGCAACAGATCAGAACATTTTTAGGAATGTGTGGGTATTGCCGTAACTGGATCCCAGGGTTTTCCATCCTAGCGTTACCCTTGCAGGAGATGGTCTCCTCAAACAAACCTGATCGGATTTCGCATACAGACGAGTCTGAGACAGCATTTGAGAGACTTAAACAGTGCCTAACGCAGGCACCAGCATTAGGTATGCCAGACTATGGGAAACCCTTTGAACTATACGGAACAGAAAGTGCTGGTTGCGCGGCAGGTGTACTAACCCAAAAGCACGGTGATGCCAGCAGGCCGGTAGCATACTACAGCGCTCAGCTAGATACGGTAGCGCGATCCCTCCCCACATGCTTGCGAAGCGTTGCTGCAATAGCATTGCTAGTAACGAAAAGCGAAGACGTCGTGCTAGGTCACAACCTCACAATTCATACACCACATGCAGTGTCAGCCTTGTTAAATTCTGCCCAAACCAGACACGTCTCATCAGCGCGGTTTACAAGATGGGAATTGGCACTAATGGCCCCCGTAAACATCACCATAAGGAGATGCAGTGCATTAAATCCTGCAACATATCTCCCAGGTGTGCCTGGACAGGCACAAAGGGTGGAGGATGAGAGTGGTGGGGAAGGAGGATTTAATACAAAGGAAGACACACATGATTGTATGGAATATTTGACCCAAAATTTTACCGCAAGGCCTGACATCAGTGACAACCCACTGGAAGATGTAGAACTTACGTTCTACACGGACGGTAGTTGTCATAGACAGTCAGACTCGGGAGACTTGTGTACTGGATACGCAGTCGTAGATGACCAAGGCACCATAGAAGCGGAACCGCTAGGCCCACCTCACTCAGCCCAGGTTGCTGAACTGGTCGCCCTAACCAGAGCATGTGAATTGGCTAAGGGCAAATCAGCCAATATCTACACCGATTCTAGATACGCATTCGGGGTAGTCCATGATTTCGGAGCCCTATGGCGCCTCAGAAATTTCATGACGGCAGCTGGTACACCGGTAGCGCATGCAGCTCACATAAAAAGGCTTCTAACAGCGATACAGGAACCCGACAGAGTGGCTGTTATCAAATGTAAAGCACACACATATAGCCAAGACCCAGTATCACTTGGTAACAGCCGAGCAGACGAAGCGGCTATATTAGCAGCTGCTACCCCCAGACAGACAGACACCACACAACTGATGGTATTTAATACCATCAACACACAGAAGTTGTGTGAGATGCAAAATTTGTGTTCCACACAGGAAAGGGCAGTCTGGAAGGCAAAAGGATATGGTCAGGAGTCCTCAGGACTCTGGACGGATGGACACGGTAAACCAGTGGCCCCCAGAGCATACCTTCCATGTTTAGCTGAGGCAGCTCACGGGCTGACTCATCTGGGCAAGGAAGGGATGTGCAAGTTGGTAAGAGCATACTGGTGTGCCCCGGATTTTCATCTCATGCGAGTAAAAGGGCAATGTCATGCCTTACCTGTCTGAGAAAGAACATCGGAAAGGCAATACCTACAGAACCATCTCATATCCCACCTGCCAGCGGCCCTTTCCAGGTAATACAGATTGACTTTATTCAATTACCCCCTTGTCGAAATTTGAAATATGTACTTGTTTGTATAGATGTTTTTTCAAATTGGGTCGAAGCATTTCCTGCGGCCACAAATACCGCTATGTTTACTGCTAAGAAAATTGTGCAGGAATTTGTATGTAGATATGGTATCCCTAGAATAATCGAAAGTGATAGGGGTACCCATTTTACAGGTGATGTCTTTCAAGGAATGTGTAAATTGATGGGAATTGATAGCAAGCTGCACACTCCATACCGTCCACAGGCGAGTGCGAAAGTGGAAAGAGTGAACAGCACTATTAAAAATAAACTGAGTAAAGTGATGGCAGAGACAGGATTGACATGGCCAGAAGCTTTACCCATTGTACTGTACAGCATCAGAACCACTCCCAGGTCCCCTCTTAATCTGTCTCCCTTTGAAATCTTGTTTGGTCGACAACCGCATGTTATGATTAACCCTCAGGATGATTTGAAGTGTAACAATGAAGTGACTGTAAAATACTTGATTAACATAAGTAAACAGTTAAGGAATCAAAATGATAATCTGAAGTTAGTGATTCCTGATTTACCAGATAGTAATTGTCATGACATTGAACCTGGGGATTATGTAATGATACGGAATTTTCTACGCTCAGGTTGCCTTATTGACAGATGGGAAGGACCATACCAGGTCTTATTGACTAGCACTACAGCATTGAAGGTTGCTGAGAGAGAGACTTGGGTTCATTCGTCCCACTGTAAAAAGGTTGCTGATCCAGAGAGGTCCCGTGATAAGGAACAGACGGTAGAGGTTGTATCACTGGAGTGTCTGTTCCAGGAGGATTGAGGCGGCACCTGAGCATTGAAAATCACAAGACCAAAAGCAGTTGTCGATCCCCTGTTCCCTTTTATTGTTTTTCTCCAACTTCCCATCCCCTCTCCCTCAAATTATTTTTTTTCCCCCTTCTCATTCTTCTCCGTTTCCTCCTACAAGATGGACTTGCCCCAAGAGACTGTGATCCGGATTTTCCTGTTGACCATGATGTTGACCAGAGCAGTCTGTTCCGGCGAGAGTACCATGGAGGTCGAGAGAGGTTCTGGAATGGGTTCTGATGACAGAGATGGAGGCGTAGTTTTCCAAGAACAACATAATCAACAAGCAAAGGCGAGTATCAGAAAACGATCCGATAGCATTGACCATAGAAGGAATTGTGAAGGATTGTTAGCTGAAGAAAACTGTATCTGTCGGCTCTGTAACAATGTCATTGAGGATGGGTGCATAAAGAAATGCCAATCCAGTTTTAATATCCATATGGACCGGCATCCATTGAGTGACTATCACTCCTTAGTGGGTAGTGTGTTAAATAAAACAGATTGTTGGGTATGCTCTCAAGTACCTCAAGGTCATAGCAAATCAGGGCTAGTACCATTTCCTTTAACGTTAGGGGAGGTACTTGAGTTAAGTGGTGGGAGACCGGTGGACAGGAGGTTTAATATCTCCAGCCCTCCTAGTTTGAAGCTCCACCAATACCATGTGGATAGGTCCCTATTATGTTTTAACATCTCCAATCCCCAAAAGCCGGGAAATTGGGAAGTGTCATGGAGTAATCAAACCATGACCTTTTCGCATAGAGCAGATAGAATGCCTACAGATACAGAGCTTATACGCCACATAGCCAGTAGAGGAAAATCTTTCCGGTATAGGTATACCTTAGGAAATAGGATTACGAGAGTTGGAGAGGTATCACCAGGATACTGTGCACATATCGTACAACCTGATACGTGTACTAAGCAGATGGAAGAATTAGGGTTAGGAGATTTCACATGGAAGGTGTGTAATATGGTTATGTCCTACTCCGTCCCATATGTTCTCCCCGATGATGCATATTTCATATGCGGGAGAAAGGCGTATAAGTGGCTTGCCCCAAACTCTGAAGGATTGTGTTATATTGGAAAAGTACTGCCTGAAGTAATGACAAAATGAAAGACATACACCGTGTTGCCCAAACTCCTTATACTCACACCCATTACGAGCACGTAGTTAAACGGCACCTGATAGAAAGAACAGAGCATCCGGCCTCTGACATGATCCATGAATCCACCGGGATTCAGTTTCTAATCGCGTTAGATATCACTCGCACCGCTAGAGGAGTGTTGAATTATAAATACATATCTGCGCTCGCCAATTTGTTAGATAATATCACTGAAATGTATGATGACACGTTTAGGTATACTGGAAGAGAACTTCAGGCTTATAAAACAGAACTGGTACAGCATAGAATGGTTCTTAATTACCTCACAGCAGTGACAGGCGGATATTGTGTCACACTGGCAACACAATACGGCGTGAAATGTTGCACATATATTACGAATAGCACCGAGGACCCGGTCGAGGTCATAGACCAAAAGATGGACGATATTCTCCAACTGAAGTGGGAATTTCGCAGGAGACACAATCTCACTCTTGCTGCTGTAGGTAATGAGCTGACTGGTTGGGTGTCATGGTTGAACCCGCGAAATTGGTTCTCTGGTTTAGGAGACTGGGCTCAAGGAGTCATAATGGATGTTGGGAAGTTTCTCCTATGTATCTTAGGTGTTATCATAACGATTGGTTTGATATTTAGATGCGGTCAGGCTTTAATGAGGTGCAATCGTCGTACTAGGGTAATGAGTTTAAGGAGTGAGGAAACTGTAATTCCAATGGATTTGATTTATGACCCAAATGTAGAAACAATGATGGGATGAAAATGCGATTTCTACGGTCCGTTTCTTTCACCTGTTTTTCCGTTTCCTCCAAGGTAAAAAGACCCACTTGGACGAGGAATTTGATGAGCCGATATACAGACAACAGATGGATTAAAGAAGAAGTTTTGACAACCTGATACACAGATTTTTGATGAACTATGCCATGGATCCCCAGTTTCCCTAGAAATTTTAAATTTACGCTAGCCCAACACTTTTGTAAATCTATGGACATTGACAGCTTTTGCTCGCACCTTATGGGCAAAAGCACAAAGAAGACTGCATTCAACAGACACCAAACAAGACCTCAATCGACGAATGTACATTTACCTGACATAGAATACCACCGCATTTACCGTAATTATGTCTTTTCTTAATTTCTACAACCCTCAGGTAATGACACACATAGTCGATAGGGAATACAGGCACAGATATCAGCAATCACATATCTCCCCCATTCATGTATCATCAACTAAAATGTGCTCCCCCATTTTGTTACAACCAAAGCCGAAAAGAGCTCGGTAAAGTTTGACAGCCCATCCACAGACCCGTACCACGGGATAAGAAGGAATTCAAATGTATACTTCGCAATACCTCGAAGCTTGATTTAAAACACGTACGGCACGATGATACATGACCCCCAAGCACGGATTCATACACACATGCTTCTGCTATCTCACTAGGTCATACCCTTTTCCTACCTTCTCCTCTCCTCCCCTACCCAACCATGTAAATGTATTAACCCCTGACATATATTTTTCTCTTTTTGAAATGTTTTAGAAGGTGGCAGTTATTGTTGACTGCCAAAGGGTGGACTGTCAAAGTCAGAAAAATATCTCTATGCACACTACCATATTTGCACCTCACACAGGTCCATGCTGCGCATGCGTACGCTCTCCCGTACGTGCGCATACTCACAGTCGCGGGCACCCGCAGGCGCATGGTATGCGTATTTACGGTAGAGTTTATGTGATCGTAGCGTGCGACTCAATCATTACATATTTTCACTATATAATGTATTTTGTAGATCATGGTCCCTTTGATAGATTCTGAAAGTTTAGTTAACATAGCATGTTCCTGAACAGAGGGATCCCTCTTTGTATTGTACGAAGGGTCTAACAGGGGTCATACAGTGGTGTTTGGTACCCATCGGAAGAGTATTTAAATAGCAATATTCCGGTGTTGGTTTGAAGCAGATTAATCGCTCGTGCGAATAGTTATGGACATAAGAAGTTTATGAACATTTACTGTATTTGCACTTACTTATCCATGCGGCGGGAAACCCAGTTTCCCTCCCACCTGAGCTGTTGGAAATAGTCACGGCCCACCTGTATGAATCAACCTATGACCTTTTGTTATAGTGCGAGGAGGAATTCTTGTGTCTAATGAACAATGAGATTGTAGGGACCATTGAATTGCATTGTGTGTGGGGCATAAATAGACATGCCGATCACATCCAGCTCTCACTCTTCAACGGTTATCATTGCTGAAAATCGGGAGCTGGATGTCCAGAGGCGCATGCGATTGTTTCCTTTGTGCGTAAGTTTTTCTCCGCAACTATATTGATCTTCTTGTTATTGTGGGCCAATTTCTCTCTCTCTCTCTCTTCTCCTCTTTCTCTCTTATTTTCCCTTAAATAGTAATTGTATTGTATTTCCTGTGTAGTTATCTGGTTAGGTAGTCTATGTTATATTGTAGTGTATGATTTGTATTTGTATTAATTCTTTTGCAAGTATATCATTCATAATATATATATATATATTAGGCGTTGGACCCTAAGCCCAGGTATCTGTGTATTTCTTATAGTGTTAAGTATTCTCAGAGCGTCGGTGACGCTAGAACAGCTTTAAAGGTAATAAGGTTATACTGTGTTGCATTTACACTCGATCATTACACTAAGGTTTTACTGCACAATACACTGTTTATGGTTTAGATACAAAGGTTTAACATTGTGAGCGTCAGCGCCGCTGGTGATCTCCTTGTGGTCCCGAGCGTCCGCTACGCTATAGCGAATCATTAAGTTAGTCGGCAGCCAATAGCGTGCCTGCCTGTGATCTCTTGGCCGTGAGCGAACGTGACGCTTGAGCGTCTCGACTACGGCTAAGCGATTGTTACGCAACGTGCGTACCCTTACGGTACTTCATACGTAGATAGCGTACAGTGTTCTTAGACCTCATAAAGGGTATTATATAAGATAAATATTTAGCTTTATCATAACCAAACCATGGCATTTTCACACAGAGCCGACAGAATGCCCGTAGACACTGAACTTATACGCCAAATAGCCGACGGTGGAAGGTATTTTCGGTACAGGTATACTTTAGGAAGTAGGACCATGCGGGTTGGAGAAGTATCACCAGGGTACTGTGCGCATATCATACAGCCTGATACGTGTACTGAACAGATGAGTTAGGGGTAGGATTTTTCACTTGGAAGGTTTGCAATATGGTAATGTCATATTCTGTCCCATATGTTCTCACCGATGATGCATATTTCATATGTGGGAGGAAGGCGTATAAGTGTTTTGCCCCAAACTCCGAGGGATTGTGTTACATTGGAAGAGTGTTGCCAGAAGTTATGACCATAACCCATAATAAGATGAAAGACGTTCACAGCAATGCTCAAGCTCCTTACACTCATACTCACTACGAACACATCGTTAAGAGACACCTTATAGATAGGACAGAGCACGCAGCCTCTGATTTGATCCACGAATCCACCGGGCTTCAATTCCTACTCGCGTTAGATATCACCCGTACAGCCAGAGGAATTATAAATTTTAGGTATATTTATGCGCTAGCGAACCTGATAGATAATATCACCGAGATGTATGATGACACCTTCAGGTATACTGGGAGGGAGTTGCAAGCTTACAAAACGGAACTGATCCAGCACAGGATGGTTCTCAATTACATCACAGCGGTGACAGGCGGGTATTGTGTCACCCTAGCAACTCAGTATGGTGTGAAGTGCTGCACGTACATTACAAACAGCACTGATGACCCCACCGAGGTCATAGATCAAAAGATGGACGATATCTTGCAATTGAAGTGGGAGTTCCGAAGGAGACACAACCTTACCCTTACTGCTGTGAGTAATGAACTGACCGGCTGGGTCTCATGGTTGAACCCACGCAATTGGTTCTCAGGTTTAGGAGAATGGGCTCAAAATGTTATCGTGAGTGTTGGAAAGTTTCTCCTTTGTATCCTGGGAGTCGTCGTAATGATTGGGTTGATATTTAGATGTGTTCGATTTTTAACGCGGCGCAAGCGCAGTACCAAAGTGATGAGTTTGAGGAGCAGGGGCATTATTACAACAACTGATTTAATTTATGACCCTTCAATCGAGACAATGTTGTGATAAGACGTGAATCCACGGTCCGTTTCTTTCACCCGTTTCTCCTTTGTTTTTCCCTCAAGAAAAAAAAAGACATCCATTCGGAAGAAGACTTTGATGGACATTCTAAAGACATTGATGGACATTCTAAAGACTTTTATGGACACTCTAAAGACTTTTAAAGACTTTGATGATCACCCACAGCAAGTATACACCCATCCGGACAAGACTTCAACCAACACCAAGAACGATTGCACAAATGTTATGTGAATGTATTTGTGATACGTGTCTTATCTTCATCTCTACAACCTTCAGGTAGTATCACACATAGTCGACAGGTGATATCCACATATTAGCATTCACATATGTTCCCCCTCCATGTATCATCAACTAAATGTGCACCCCAACAAGAAGCCGAAAAGAGCTCGGTAGTGTTTGTTGGCCCACTTACAGACCCTTAATACGGGATAAGAAGGATTTAATGTATACTTCGCAATACCTCGAAGCTTATCTAGAACATGTACGGCACGATGATACATGCCCCTCAGACATGGATTTCATACACACATACATACATACTTTTACTATCCCACTAGGTCATACATTTCCCGCCTACTCCTCTCCTCCTACCATCCAATTATTTTATAGATATTGTATTGTATATTTTTCTGTTTAATGTTTAGATAGTGGCAGTTATTGTTGACTGCCAAAGGGTGGACTGTCAAAGTCGAAAAATATCGTAATACATATGCCTTGTACTAACCCCATGCACATGCCCGCTGCGCGAGCACTCGCTCTGCCGTGTGTGCGCATTCCCGCACTTTGCGTAACGGAGCTTTCACGGCCATGCGCCTTGGCACGTGGTATGCGCATTTACGGTACAGTTTGTGAGCATGTAGCGTGTTAATAGAACATTACATATTTAACCCAGATAGCGTACATTTTAGATATAGTTCCCCTAGACCATGTCAGCGAGTATTACTAGTTTAAACAGTTCCTGGACAGAGAGATTCGCCTTTGCATGATAGGAAGGGTCAGATAAAGGTTGGAAGGTGATGTCTAGTATCCAGCTGTAGGGTATTTTGAGGGTAACATTCCGGTGTTAGTTAGAGAAAGATCGCTTGTTCCTGCGTATAGTTATGTACAAAAGTAGATTATGAACATTAACTGTATTTACTGTAAATTACACATGCGGCGGGAATCCAGAGGAAACCACCCACAAGAGCAGTTGAGGAAAGACATCGCCCACCCTTTCATATCCACCTATGACCTTTTCTGTAATGTAGAGACACATCTCTGTGTCCAATGAACAATGAGATTACAGTGACCATTGTATTGTGTATGCATGTTGTGTATAAAAGGACCATTGTTGCCTGTCCGGTCAGAAGACTCTGAACGCTATCTACCTGATGAGCGGAGGAACGGAGCAGGGTTGCGCTTGCGAATATTCTCACGTACGTACATTCTCTGTAGCCATTATTCTGTTTAGATTTACTTGTTAGCCTGTAGTTTATAAATTGTATTGTTTTATCTTTTGGAATCAATCCACTGTGGCCTTAGAACCCGGTGGTTTCAACTACAATTCAGTGTTGTGTTTTCACTTTCCTGCATGGGATTTAAAGTAGATTTATCTGTATAAGGTGTATAAGCATTGTTAAGGTGTACGCACTGCGGATACTTTGTATCGCCAGCACTACTTAAGGTTTAAAGGTATAACATCATTACAGTACTTTACTGTTAAGGGTTTAAAGTGTAAGCATATCATTACATTGTATCACTAACAAGGTTTAAAGGTTATTCATTGTGTGTGCGCATGCTGAGCGTACTCCGTACACTCAGCGCGGCGTGTGTACGTCAACTACGTACCAAGTACGGGACTCTGTACGCAAATAGCGTACGGAGTGCGTAGCACGTGCACGTAATCTAGCGGCCGTTAGCGGCTCTACGGTAATAGTGTATTTAGAGGTATAGCTTTGTGGTCTAAGATAATATCGACATTATCAAATTATATTTAATGCCGGCTGGCAACACATAGAAAAACATAATACAATCTCAATTAAAACAGAATATAATATAAAATATGTTAAAAAAAAGTATATATATATCTCTCTATTATATATCTCTTCCTTTAATGCTCAGGCGCCAATGCGCAGCTTGTAAGTATATTGTCGAAGTCGAAAAACCTGATAGCGGAGGACCGGACCGGGAAGCGCATGCGAATATTCTCATGTATGTACATTGACTGTAGCCATTTACTCTGTTGTATTGTAGTGCATAATTTGTATTGTTAACCCCCTTTCAGAAATATTACTCTGTGGTGTCTGAACCCAGTGACTAACTACAAATCGGTGTTTTGTCCTCTTTTCCCTGCTAGGGTTTAAAGTGTATTACATTGACTAACTGTATAAGGTTTAAAAGTGTATTAATTGGGTGTGTACGTGCTGCGTGTACTTTGTACCCCCAGCGCGGCGTTTGTACGCAAAGTCCGTACAGTGATACTGTGTATAAAGTACGTAGCGTGTGTACTAAGTTTAGCGGCCGCAGCGGCTCCATGGTAAAAGTGTGTTTAAAGGTATAGCTTTATGTTTTAAGATAATATCGACATTATCAATTGGGGGCATCGTCCGGTTTTTCCACATACCCGCAACCTAGCAGGTTAAAGCAGACTTTATCTATCAGCAAAGGGTGGACAGGTATCCTACGTAAACCTTTTTCTGGCCGATGGATACACTGGAAACCCTATTTTATTGTTGATTAGATGGCGTCTACTCTGCATGGTTTGTAGGGATGCTGGTGGGACCCGTAGAGTAAATACGCAAAGCTATTTAAAAAGTCTGTGCATTTCTGTTTGGCGCCAAATGCACACACAACACAAGCGTACACCTGTACTCTGTATACCTGCTCACATTGTTGCCATAAGTACTGATTACTAGATTCATTTAGACCTGAGCGGAGAAATTTGTTGCTATTTAGTTAAAATATAGAATAAATATTAAGGAAGTAAACGTAAAACACAAACACAGTGTGGCCTAGTTAAAAAGGTTTATACAGAAAGAAACTGTGTTGTGTTAAGTGAGCGATTATAGGTAATATCGCTTACATTTATAGAAGTGTGGGATTTGTACTATTGCGGACGTAGGGTTTTTGTACACGTGTCTCGGACAAACTACGGGACTGCGTATGCAACGAAAAGACATACGCACGGTCGCGTGTTTACGCAACGTGCGTAAGGGTACGACCGCTAAGTACAAATTACACAATAGCATCGTGTAGTTTAGGGGCGGGACAGTAGTCACGCTACATTAGCACATATTGCTCGGTTTCCAAGATTTAGTTTAAATAAAACCTTTTTTACTGTATTGCCTCTGGGAGTAAAGCTGTTTATCTGAATGAAAGATAATTTTCTGTACAGAAAAACCAAAGTGTATTTGAGTGAGCGAACGTGAGTGAGCGAACGTAACAAAGAACGTAGTGGACCCAGGGAATTCGGGATCCCGTCGAGTGGTACATCAAGTGAGTGGAGACTTGGTGGCGTGAGGCAGCTGACTCATGTTAATATAGATTTAAGTATAAAGGAGCAAGGTAGGCAATTGTGTTAGAGTACCGCGGCCCAGGGGGTTAGCGAGGTTTACCCATTCAGTTTGTTTAGATACGCTGCGGCTGAGGTTTCGCAGCTTATGATTCGATTCCAGTGGTCATACGGCGGATAAGTAACAAGTACCTATACGCTGTGCGATTGGACCGCGCGTTCGTGGGTGCAATATTTAGCGCAACGTGATAACCTTTTTACGAGCTTTGCGTAAAATTGCGGTATCATTAGCGCTGTATATATAGCATACGCAAGCGTGATTTGTGTATAATAAAGGTTTAGGGAGTTTTCGCTGGCCTCTCTCAGGAAATCTCCAACGGCCTATATTTACTGGAAAGGGTAAGTTATTCCCAGACACTTCCAGTAAATAGAGGTTACATAGGGGCCCTAAGTTGGGTACATTGCCTTTGCTATCGACAGTGTATGGTAGTACTGGCCAACGTGGGCGGTGAGTGGGTGAAGAGCGCTCGGAGAACTTTCAACATTGCCTTATATTGAGTATTTTGTTTTTTTGTGGGATTAGCCGAAAGGGCAATACCTGCAAAATATGGGGGCCAGTTGCTCAAGTAAGGGACGTTCAACCAGGGTTCAGGTTGACATGCCGCGGCCCAGGGGGTCAGCGAGGTTCATAATGTGTGAGAAGCATGGACCACACACAGAAGTTTTATGCAATGAATGGGAACGTATGACTGCTGGAGATAGGGAACTATTCCCTAAGGTAGGCAGTTTTGAACCAGAGGTATTGCAGAATTTAAGGATTAGGATATGTCTGATAAAATCCCGAAAACAAAGGGTCAGACACACAGATTGTTTAAACTTATGGCAGCAAGAGGGTGATATGCAAAGAGAATTAGCTCACGCAGCAGGTTCCAAACCTAGCAGGAAAATGATGGCAATCGCACCACCACCACCGTATATTGTGGGGGAGAAAGTGGCTACAGACAATGGCATATTGGTATCCGATAAGAGTATAGTTGATAAATGTACTAACGCTAACCCTTGCCAGTTGTATCCCATTTTAAATTTTCCTCAGGACTGCGAGCAAGAAGATGAGCCCAGCACGATATCGGCACTCTCTCTAGCAGCCACCATACAGAATACTCAGGTGGGCACGGCCCAACCAGCAAGAGCAGTAGTAAGGCCCCCTAGCGGAGGGATAAGTGAGGTTGTGTCCACAGGTAAGTACGGTACCACACATTATGCAGAGACAATAGCACCTCAGATTGTGGAGTCAACTCAGAATGATGTAATTGAATTAAATCCTGTCAGGGTGATCGGAGTCCCCAATGGGAGGACTGACGCTCAGGGAGTCACTCCCATCAGGAACATTGCTATGCATTGTTCCTGGTCCCGGACAGAATTGAGGTCAATTATGTCAGAATTTCCCGATCCCAGAAAGGATCTAGTCGCATGCCAGAGGTTCATTAAAGAGTTAGGTAACGTCACCGAACCCACAAAGATGGGCGAACAGTGCTATGAGTATGTTTACCTTCCAATATTGACCCCGCGAAATTCATTACTGATTGTAGATTAGACGCAGAAGTACCTTTCACTGATGAGTACACTCAGGAGAATGTACGACAAATCAATCTGCAATTAGGAGTATATTTCCCTACTGTTGTCAAATGGAATAAAATCTTTTCCATAAGACAAAAAGAAGGTGAAATGGCATCTGAATATTTCCACCGAGCACTGCAGGAAATAGCTAGATACACTGGGATCGAGGACATTAAGGACGATGTACATCACAGGGAGGTAGCTGTGTCAGTATTAATGGACAGGTTAAAAGAGGCATTAAGAACAAGGGTACAAACCACTCTACCTAACTAGAGAGGTATCTCGGTGGCTGCATTAAGAGAGTCCGCTATCCAGCACGACCGGAACGTCATTAAGCACAGGGAGTCTCAGGGGGACAAGCTGATGACAGTAAGTATAAATGCTCTTACAACAAAACCGCATCAGCCAAAACCCCAGACCCCTCATGGTAAGTCACGTGTAGTAGTATGCTGTAACTGTCAGAAGGAAGGACATTTTGCACGGAATTGTAGGTATAAAAACACACATAAGGTATACCGACTCCCTAGACCAGGATATGAACCACACTATAATACACATAATTGGGATCAGGGATCGCGTAGGAGAAGTTATGAGCCACATGCAGGGGAAACGAGGTACCCACCTAGGAGGGACTGGCAGACCTCTGAAAATTCTCAGTTACCCCCCTCACATATTGTAGCTGCCACTACGCTGCGGGAGGGTCACAATATACAATAGGGGTTGGGCCACACCTGTAGTCTGCAGCCAGTGAAGTTGATTGCTAGCCTTGGTAGTGAACCTGAGGTCACAGTTGATGTAGCTGGTAGATCATTACCTTTTCTTGTAGATACAGGGGCGGCCAGGTCAGTGTTAAATTCAACTGTAGGTATGAAAACCACGGGAAAAACAATTTCGGCAATGGGAGTAACAGGAATAGTGCAACACTACCCTTTGAGTAGACCTGCAGAGATTAAGATAGGGCCTTTGCAGACCAAGCATTCCTTTTTGCTAGCTGCATCGGCTCCGACTAATCTACTTGGGAGAGATTTATTGTGTAAAATGAGGTGTGTCATATATTGTACTCCTGAGGGTGTCTTCTTGGATATACCCGAGAATCACGTTCAGGAAGTGCAGGATATGTTAGACACCCCACAAAGGCTAATGTCACACTCTGCTGTTATAGACAGGTGTCCATCCAAGGTAGAGGAAATGATCTCACGAATACCGGGTTCCCTCTGGACCAAAGATGGACAAGACACTGGATTGATGGCGAATGTAGCTCCAGTAGTAGTACAAATAAAAGATGGTAGGATAGCTCCAAAAATCCCTCAGTATCCTCTGAAGTCAGAGGTGGAATTAGGAGTGTACCCAGTCATAGAGCGCTTGCTACAACAGGGCATCCTAGTCAGTACGTCCAGCACTGCCAATAGTCCCATCTTCCCTGTGAAAAAGAGTGGGGGGAGGGGTTACAGGCTAGTGCAGGATCTAAGGGGGATAAACAAGATAGTTGAGAGCCAATTCCCCGTAGTGCCAAATCCAGCTGTCATCCTCATGCAAATTCCCCCTACTGCAAAATTTTTCACTGTCATTGACCTCTGTTCTGCCTTCTTTTCTGTCCCTCTGCACCCTGACAGCCAATACCTGTTTGCATTCACATACAGGGGAGTACAGTACACGTGGACTCGCCTACCCCAAGGTTTCATTGACAGCCCAAGTATTTTCTCCCAGGCTTTGCATGACTGTTTACAATCCTTTCAACCTGAGAGCGGATCAGTACTAATACAGTATGTAGATGACTTATTGCTGTGTTCTGATTCACTCGAATCGTCCTTGAAAGACACGAAACAGCTTCTGTTTCACCTTTCTAATACGGGACACAAGGTTTCAAAGGATAAGTTGCAGCTGTGCCAGACCAGGGTAAAATATTTGGGACATTGCTTGACGCAAGGACTTAGACACCTCACCGCTGATAGAATACAGGCGATTCGCGACATGACTCTGCCACAAACCCAGCAACAGATCCGCACTTTTCTTGGAATGTGTGGGTACTGCCGAAACTGGTTCTCCATACTGGCTTTACCTTTGCAAGAGATGGTCTCTTCGAACAAACCAGATCGGATCTCGCACACAGATGAGTCCGAACTGACATTTGAGAGACTCAAACAGTGCCTATCACAGGCACCTGCATTAGGCATGCCAGATTATGGGAAACCCTTTGAATTGTACAGTACGGAAAGTGCTGGGTGTGCGGCAGGTGTCCTAACCCAGAGACATGGTGATGCCAGCAGGCCGGTAGCTTACTACAGTGCACAGTTGGACACCGTAGCGCGGTCTCTCCCCACTTGCTTGCGAAGTGTTGCAGCGATAGCTTTGCTAGTAAGTAAAAGCGAAGACGTAGTGTTAGGACACAACCTGACCATCCATACACCTCATGCAGTATCAGCCTTACTAAACTCTGCCCAAACCAGACATGTCTCATCGGCACGGTTTACAAAGTGGGAATTAGCACTAATGGCCCCTGTAAACATCACCATAAAGAGATGCAGTGCACTAAATCCTGCAACTTATCTGCCAAGTATGCCTGGACAGGCACAAAGGGTGGAGGATGAGAATGATGGTGAAGGAGGATTTAGTGCAGACACTGATACGCATGATTGTATGGAATACCTGAACCAGACTTTCACTGCAAGACCTGACATTAGTGACAACCCACTGGAAGGCGTAGATTATACTTTTTACACTGACGGTAGTTGCCACAGACAGACGGACTCGGGAGAATTTTGCACTGGGTACGCAGTTGTAGACGACAGAAGTATCATAGAAGCGGAACCCCTGGGCCCACCGCACTCAGCACAAGTTGCTGAGCTGGTCGCCCTAACCAGAGCGTGTGAATTGGGCAAGGGTAAGTCAGCCAATATATACAAAGATTATAGGTATGCCTTTGGAGTAGTGCATGATTTCGGGGCCCTATGGCGCCTCAGAAATTTCATGACGGCAGCTGGCACACCTGTAGCGCATGCGTCCCACATAAAAAGGCTTCTAACAGCGATACAAGAACCAGACAGAGTGGCTGTTATCAAGTGCAAAGCACACACTTACAACCAAAATCCAATCTCACTTGGTAACAGCCGGGCAGACGAAGCTGCTAAATCAGTAGCCAGCACCCCCATACAAACGAACATCACATCACTGATGACATTCAACACAATCAACACACAAAAATTAATTGAAATGCAAAATTTGTGTTCTCCACAGGAAAAGGCGGTCTGGAGGTCAAAGGGGTATGGCCAGGAGTCCTCAGGACTCTGGACAAGGTAAGCCAGTGGCCCCCAGAGCATATCTTCCAAGCTTAGCTGAGGCGGCACACGGTCTGACTCATCTGGGTAAAGAGGGTATGTGTAAGCTGGTGAGAGCCTACTGGTGGGCGCCAGGATTCTCTTCTCATGCGGGTAAGAGAGCAATGACATGTCTTACTTGCTTGAGGAAGAATATTGGAAAGTCAATACCAACAGAACCATCCCATATCCCTCCGATAGACGGCCCTTTTCAGGTAATACAAATTGATTTCATACAGTTACCACCCTGTAGGAATTTAAAATATGTGTTAGTCTGTATTGATGTGTTTTCCAATTGGGTAGAAGCGTTCCCTGCTGCCACAAATACTGCTACGTTCACTGCAAAGAAAATTGTGCAGGAATTTGTGTGTAGATATGGTATCCCTAGAATAATTGAAAGCGATAGGGGTACCCATTTTACAGGTGAAGTCTTTCAGGTTATGTGCAAACTGATGGGAATTAATAGCAAGCGGCATACTCCGTACCGACCACAGGCGAGTGCGAAGGTGGAGAGAGTGAACAGCACTATTAAGAACAAGCTGAGCAAAGTGATGGCTGAGACTGGATTGTTGTGGCCAGAAGCTTTGCCACTAGTATTGTACAGCATCAGAACCACTCCCAGGTCTCCTCTTAACATATCACCCTTTGAGATTCTTTTTCGCCGACAACCCCATGTAATGATAGACCCCCAGGATGATTTGAAATGCAATAACGAAGTGACTTTCAAATATTTGGTTAAGATGAGCCAGCAGCTGAGGAATCAAAATAGAAATCTAAAGCTGGTGATTCCTGACCTACCGAACAGCAATTGTCATGACATTGAACCTGGGGATTATGTAATGATTCGAAATTTTCTACGCTCAGGTTGCCTCATTGACAGGTGGGAAGGACCGTACCAAGTCTTGCTAACCAGCACGACAGCATTAAAGATTGCCGAAAGAGAGACTTGGGTCCACTCGTCCCACTGTAAGAAGGTCGCTGACCTGGAGAGAACCCGTGACAAAGAGCAGAGTGTAGAGAACATCGTATCACTGGAGTGTCTGTTCCGGGAAGGTTGAGAGGCAGGACTGTTGAGACGGCACCTGAGCACGGAGAACAACAAGACCAGAGGCGGTTGTCGCACCAGTTTTTCTTTTTTATTATTTTCTCCATCTCCCACTACCCTCCTTCTATTTCTCCCCCTGCTTGTTTCCCTTCTCTTCCCTTAACAAAATGGACTTACCCCAAGAGATTGCGTTCCGGGTTTTCCTGTTAATCCTGTCGTTGACCAGGACAGTCTGTTTCGGTGAGGGTCCCAGAGAGGTCGAGAAAGGATCTGGAATGGGTTCTGATGGCGAGGATGGATTTGTAGAATCTCAAGAGCAACACATCACTCGAGCAAAGGCGAGTATCAGAAAGCGATCTGGTAGTCAGGGAGTTCGGAGACACTGTGAAGGGTTATTGGCTGAGGAAAATTGCATTTGTAGGAATTGTGAGAACATAGTCGAGGATGGGTGCATCCAGAGATGTCAGTCCAGCCTTAATATCAACATGGACCGTCATCCATTGAGTGATTACCACTCACTAGTGGGTAAGGTCTTAAACCAGACAGAATTCTGGGTGTGCTCACAAGTACCTCAAGGTCAGAGCAAGTCAGGATTAGAACCGTACCCTTTAGCAATAGATGAGGTACTCGAATTACGGGGTGGGAGACCGGTGGACAAGAAATTCAATATTTCTAGGCCCCCTAGTTTGAAGCTCCACCAGTATCATGTAGACAGATCCTTATTATGTTTCAATATTTCCAATTACCGAAAACCAGGAAATTGGGAGGTGACATGGAATAACCAGACAATGGCCTTTTCGCACAGAGCTGATAGGATACCCATAGACTCTGAACTTGTACGCCAAATAGCCAACAGTGGAAGGTATTTTCGGTATAGGTATACTCGAGGAAGCAAGACCATGTGGGTTGGAGAAGTAACAAAAGGGTACTGTGCTCATATCATCCAGCCTGATACTTGTACTGAGCAGATGGGAGAACTAGGGATGGGGTTTTTCACTTGGAAAGTTTGTAATATGGTAATGTCATATTCTGTCCCCTATGTTCTCCCCGATGATGCCTATTTCATATGTGGGAGGAAGGCGTATAAGTGGCTTGCCCCGAACTCCGAGGGATTGTGTTATGTTGGAAGAGTGTTGCCAGAGGTCATGACCATAACCCATGATAAGATGAAAGATGTTCACCGCAGTGCTCAGGCTCCTTATACTCATACTCACTATGAACACATCGTCAAGAGACACCTCATAGATAGGACAGAGCACGTAGCCTCTGATTTGATCCACGAATCCACCGGGATTCAATTCCTTCTCGCATTAGACATCACCCGTACTGCCAGAGGAATTATAAATTATAGGTATATCCATGCGCTAGCGAACTTGATAGTTAATATCACTGAGATGTATGACGACACCTTCAGGTATACGGAAAGGGAGTTACAAGCTTACAAGACAGAACTGATCCAGCACAGGATGGTCCTCAATTACATCACAGCCGTGACGGGTGGGTACTGTGTCACTTTGGCAACTCAATATGGTGTGAAGTGCTGCACGTATATTACAAATAGCACTGACGACCCCACAGAGATTATCGGTCAAAAGATGGATGATATATTGCAGTTGAAGTGGGAGTTCCGGAGGAGACACAACCTTACCCTGACCGCTGTGGGTAATGAGCTGACCGGCTGGGTCTCATGGTTGAACCCACGAAATTGGTTCTCAGGATTAGGAGAGTGGGCTCAAAATGTTATTATGAGTGTAGGGAAGTTTCTCCTTTGTATCCTGGGAGTCGTCATAATTATTGGCTTGATATTTAGGTGTGTTCGAATTCTAACGCGGCGCAAGCACGGCACAAATTTGATTAGTCTAAGGAGCGGGGGCGCTGTTACAGCAGCAGATTTAGTTTACGGCCCATCCATAGAGACAGTGTTATGATAAGGATTGCAAATGAATTCCATGGCCTGTTTCTTTCACCCGTTTTTCCTTTGTCTCCCCCTCTGCCCAGATACACCCATATGGAAAAGACATCGACCCTACCCAAGAAAGATTATGAAAATGTTATGTGAATGTATTTTAGATATGTGTCTTATCTTCATCTCTACAACCTTCAGTTAATGACACACATAGTCGACAGATGATATCCACATATACTAGCACTCATATATGTTCCCCCTCCATGTATCATCAACTAAATGTGCACCCCATTTGCTGGAACAAGAAGCCGAAAAGAGCTCGGTAGTGTTTGTTGGCCCACTTACAGACCCTTAATACGGGATAAGAAGGATTTAATGTATACTTCGCAATACCTCGAAGCTTACCTAGAACATTTACGGCACGATGATACATGCCCCTCAGACATGGATTCATATATACATGCTTTTTACTATCCCACTAGGTCATACATTTCCCGCCTACAACTCTCCTCCTACCATCCAATCGTCTGTAGATATTGTATTGATATTTTTCTGTTTAGAGATTAGATAGTGGCAGTTATTGTTGACTGCCAAAGGGAGGACTGTCAAAGTCAAAAAATATTGCAGAACACACAGCACGTATAAAATACACACACATGCCCACTGCGCGTGCACTTGTTCCGCCGTGCGTGCACATATCCGCAATTTGCGTATGGTCGCTCCCGCAGTCCTGCGCGTGGTATGGGTATTTACGGCGGAGTTTGTGAACGCATGGAGAGCTATCAAAACATTACATATTTAATCCAAATAGTGCACATTGTACACATAGTCCCCGTGCACCACATCAGAAAGTATCAACAGTTTAAATGATTCCAGAACAAGGGGATTCACCTTTACAGGATAAGAGGGGACAGACTAAGGTTATAAGGTGGTGTTTGGTATCCAGCTGAAGGGTATTTTAAGGGTAACATTCCGGTGTTGGTTTGAGGAAGATCGCATGTTCCTGCGGATAGTTATGTGCAGAAGCAGAATATAGATATAAACTGTATTTACTGTATATTATGTATGCGGCGGGAATCCAGAGGAGACCACCCACAAGAACAGTTGAGAAAGACATCGCCCACCTTTTCAAATCAACCTATGACCTCTCCTGTACTGTAAAAGTGCATCCCTGTGTCCAATGGACAAAGGGATTACAGTATACAT